>NW_004444021.1:2430756-2460727 GCF_000243295.1 Trichechus manatus latirostris
ATAGGGCAACATTTGTAGTAACTGTTAAATGAGAAACTATTTTGTTCTGTAAGCCTTCATCTTAAGTGAGAATAATGGCACAATTGGAAGAGCATAGTCAATGTCACTGAACTGTGTATGTAGAAATTTTTGAAACAGTGTATCTTTGGCTATGTGTATTTTCACCAAAAAAAAAAAGGTTGAGAAATTAGAGGGTTAATATGTTGTGGGGTTGTTAACCAATGTCATAAAATAACATGTGTACCACTGTTTCATGAGAAAGTATTTGTTCTGTAAGCCTTCACGTGAAGTACAATAAAATAAAAAATAAATAAATAAATAAATAAAATACCATTTAAGTGTTCTTGCCAGTGTAGGCCACCACTAATCTGTCAGTTTGTCATACTGTGGGGCTTGCATGTTGCTTTGATGCTGGAAGCTATGCCACAGGTATTTCAAATACCAGCAGCATCAACCATAGTGGATAGGTTCCAGCCAAGCTTCAAGACGAAGACAGACTAGGAAAAAGGATCTGGCAATCTACTTCTTAAAAAATTGGCCAGTGAAAAACTTATGAATAACAGTAGAACATTTTCTGATATAGTGCCAGAAGATGAGCCCCTCAGGTTGCAAGGCACTCAAAATACTACTGAGGAAGACCTGCCTCCTCAAAGTAGAGTTGACCTTAATGACATGGATAGAGTCAAGTTTTCATGACCTTCATTTGCTGATGTGGGATGATTCAAAATGAGAAGAAATAGCTGCAAACATACATTAATAATTGGAACATGGAATGCACAAAGCATAAATCTAGAAAAATTGGAAATTCTCAAAAATTAAATGGAATGCTTGAAGATAAATATCCTAGGCTTTAGTGAGCTGAAATGGACCGGTATTGGCCATTTTTAACAAGCCAATCATATGGTCTACTTTGCCAGGAATGACAAATTGAAGAGGAATGACCTCTCATTCCTCATCAGAAAGTACAATTCAAGTTCTATCCAGAAGTACAATGCTATCAGTGATAGGATAATATTTATATGCCTACAAGGAAGAGCAGTTAATATGACTGGTCTTATTCAAATTTATGCTCCAAACACTAATGCCAAAGATAAAGAAATTGAAGATTTTTACTAACTTCTGTAGTTTGAAATTGATGAAACATGCAATCAAGATGCAGTTGATAATTACTGGTGATTGGAATTTGAAAGTTGGAAACAAAGAAGAAGGATCAGCAGTTGGAAAATATGGGCTTGATGATAGAAATGATGCAAGATATAGCATGATAGAATTTTGCAAGACCAATAACATATTTTTTAGAAATAAACTTTTTTTTCAGCAACATAAATGGTGACTATACACATGGATCTTGCCAGGTGGTATACAGAGGAATCAAATCAAGTATATTTGTGGAAAGAGACGATGGAAAAGTTCAGTGTCATCAGTCAGAGAAAGGCCAGGGGTCAACTGTGAAACAGAAAATCAAATGAATGTTCAAGCTGAAGCTGAAGAAAATAAAAATAAGTCCTTGAGAGCCAAAGTAGGACTTTGAGAATATCCCATCTGAATCTAGAGACCACCTCGAGAATAGATTAATGACAGATGACCAGACCAGTTGTGGGTTGACATCAAGGATATCATATATGAAGAAAGCGAGAGGTCATTAAAAAGACAGGAAAGAAAGAAAAAACTAAAATGGATTCAGAAGAGACTGAACTTGCTCTTGAACTTAGAGTAGCTAAAGCAAACAGAAGAAATGATGAAGTAAAAGAGCTGAACAAAACAATTCAAAGGGCAGCTCTAGAAGAGAAAGTAAACTATTATAATGAAACATGCAAAGACCTGGGGTTAGAAAACCAAAAGGGAAGAACACTCTCAGCACTTCTTAAGCTGAAAGAACTAAGAAAATATTCAAGCCTCGAGTTGCAATATTTAAGGATTATATGGGCAAAATATTGAATGACACAGGAATATCAAAAGAAGATGAAAGGAATACACAGAGTTACTGTACCAAAAAGAATTGATTGACATTCAACCATTTCAGGAAGTTGCATATGAACAAGAACTTATGGTACTGAAGGAAGAAGTCCAAGCTGCACTGAAGGCATTGGTGAAAAACATGGCTCCAGGAATTCATGGTATACCAATTCCATGAATTTGTTGCATCAACAAACAGATGCAACCCTGGAAGTTCTCCCTCATCTATGCCAAGAAATTTGGAAAACAGCTACCTGGCCAACCAAACCAAAGAGATTCATATTTGTGCCTTTTCCAAAGAAAGGTGATCCAACAGAATGCATAAATTATTGAACAATATCATTAATATCACATGAAAGTAAAATTTTGCTAAAGATCGTTCCAAAGCGGTTGCAGCAGTACATCAACAGAGAACTACCAGAAAGTCAAGTCAGATTCAGAAGAGGACATGGAATGAGGGATATGATTGCTGATATCAGATGGATCAGGCTGAAAGCAGAGAATACCAGAAAGAGGTTTACCCATGTTTTATTGACCACGCAAAGGCATTAGACTGAGTGGATCATAACCAATTACAGATAACATTGCCAAGAATGAGAATTCCAGAAGACATAATTGTGTTCATGAGAACCTGTACATGTTTGAACAGAACAAGAGGATACAGCATGGTTTAAAATCAGGAAGGGTGTGTGTCAGGGTTGTATCCTTCCACCACATTTATTTATGTGCTGAACAAATAATCAGAGAAGTTGGACTATATGAAGAAGAATGGGGCATCAGGATGGAAGGAAGACTCGTTACCAACCTGTGATATGCAGAGGACACAGCCTTGCTTGCTGAAAGCAAAGAGAACTTGAGACACTAACTGATGAAGATCAAAGACTATAGTCTTCAGTATGGATTACACGTCAACATAAAGGAAACAAAAATTCTCACAACTGGACCAATAAGCAACATCATGATAAACAAAGAAAAAATTGAAGTTGTCAAGGATTTCATTTCACTTGGACCCACAATCAACACCCATGGAAGCAACAGTCAAGATAGCAAAAGAAGTACTGTATTGGGCCAATCTGCTGCAAAAGACCTCTTTGTATTTTTAAAAAGCAAAGATGTCACTTTGAGGGCTAAGGTGTGCCTGACCCAAGCCATGATATTTTCAATTGCCTCATATGCATGTGGAAGTTGAACAATGAGTAAGGAAGACTGAAGAAGGCTTGACGCCCTTAAATTTAGGTGTTGGTGAAAAATATTGAATGCATCATGGACTGCCAGAAAAACGAACGAATGTCTTGGAAGAAGTACAGCAAGAATGCTCCTTAGAAGCGAGAAAGGTGAGACTCCATCTCACCTACTTTGGACATGTTATCAGGAAGGACCAGTCTCTGCAGAAGGACATCATGCTTGGTAAGGTAGAGGGTCAGGGAAAAAGAGGAAGAGCCTCAACGAGATGGATTGACACAGTGGCTGCAACAATGGGCTCAAACATAGCAATGATTGTGACGATGGTGCAGGACCGGGCAGTGTTTCGTTCTGTTGTACATAGTGTCACTATGAGTCGGAACACATTTGAGGGCACCTAACAAAAGCAGCAATCAGTTTAGGGCTCCAGGGACTTCTACTTCAGGTAGGGTGATCTCAGCTGTTATTCTCTGTATTTCCTTGTCTCTCCAGATTTTGGGGTTGTAATTTTCATTATGACTTCAATTCTCTAATGGGTCTAAGAGAATTGATGGCTTTTCTGGTTTGCTCAGCTTTTTCTTATTGTAAGAATGGCAGTGATTACTGTCAGCTTTTTACAAGTCAGAGCTGAAACCAGACGTCCTGATGCGTGTATTTGTCAGAACTCACCAAACTTTACATTTTACCTCAACTTAAAAAAAAAAAAAGGAAATAGGAGTTTTATTTGAGACCGAAGGATGTTTTAGGGTGAAATATGAAATAGAATTGGTAAAGGTAACTACCGGTTAAATGGCAGTACAAGGTAATTGCCTCAAAGAGGCTAAATGAGAATTTTCCTGAAAACGGAGGTCCATGATATCAGGTTTGTCTCAGTTTCATATTCACACTTAGTCCTAAACAGACTGTTATAGCTTCCTGCTCCGTGTGCAATTTTTAGCTTTACCAAAGCTCTACTGTATAAATAGAGAAAAGACCTTTTGTCTTTCATTCCCTAGACCTGCTGCTGAGCTCATTTGAGCTCTTTCTTTCCTTACTCCACCTTTTCTCTATTATGCAGCCTCTGATCTAGTTCTGTGATAAAATGCTTGGTAAATGTACATGTACCAGGGTGGCTACATTTTTATATTTTTAATAAGAAGTTTTGCTTACCAATATATTTATGAGGTTATAGGAATATGAATGATGTATTTATGACCTACAATTTCAAAATAAACCAAGAAGGGAATGTAACTGACTCTGTATGCTAATCTTTCATGTAGTAAACTACAGTTTCTCGTTATAAAGTGGCCATGGGTCTTAGACCACCCATAAGCACTATAATGAGGTTTGACCCAATCAATTTGCACTATAATGTCTTCAGACTTTTCCTTTTCACACCACGCTGATCTGACTTGATTTGCTCTTCGTTTCCCATTTCTTCCTTTCTTTTTGGTTTGGAGGTTTGTGGCTTACTTGCTTTTTCAGAATAAAGCATGACATTTCCAGACCATTTATTTGATAATTTGAGACTGTAAGGCAGATTCAAATTCTTCTCTAGAGAAACTCATTTTATAGTGAAACTCAAGGATATTGATTTCATAGTTTATTGAAAATATTCTATTGGGAATTTAACATAGTAGAATATAACCTTACTTGTGCATCATTTTGTGCTATTTCATCTTCTTCTCTACCATAGTACAAACTCTTTCTGAGTTTTAGTGAAGAACACAGATGTACACCATCCATTGTCTTATTTAATTAAAACACAAAAGGCTTTGTCTTATTCTTGGTTATTCAATGGCAAATTATGTCAACCAATGTATGTTACTTCTAAGAGTTATTTTTAAATCCTAGGAAAAAAAAAGATCTCATTATCTTTTGTTTTACATTAGAATTTTTAAATGGTACATTCTGACTGTTATGACTGAAGTTTGTATTATATACTTTTTTACTGGATTTAAGTACCTTGCCAGAACCAGTCATTGATATTTTTGGCCACAAAAGAAAGCTTTCCAGGTATTTGGATAGACATCGTAATGAGAAAGGAAACAGACAAATGTTGAATTTGCTAACATAAATATAAAATGTTTATAGTATGTATTTTCTTTGCCATTTCTCAATTCCCAGTTTTGTAGAACAAAAATGGAGGCATTTTTTTTTAATCTGCCACATAATCAAGCAGATTTTTTTTTCTCTATTCAATAAGTAATTTGCCATGATTGTACTTTTTTGTTTAAGAAATAATTTGTTGAATACATTTTATTTAAAAAATGTTAATGTGTATTTTAATATGCTCTTTTTTTCACCCAGATGATTGAAAGCCAGCTAGAACCATTAGAACTATTTTAAGCAAAGAAGATTTACTGGAAGGATATTGTGGCACTTCACCAAACTAACAAAGCTTAACAGAAACCACACTGGCCACATGAAGCTCTGTGACTGAAACTGTAGCTTGGATTTCATCAGCATTCTCTCTCTTTCTCTGTCTCTCACCTCTGCTTTTGGCTTCATGCTATCTTCATTCTCTCTTAGTTCACATAGGCTTTCACCATACGAAAACAGCTGGCCATTTCTATTATTCAAGGTTAGCACCAAGTAGGGGAGGAGGAAAGACTGAAGAATTGGTGCCTTCAAATAGTGGTGTTGGAGAAGAATATTGAATATACCATGGACTGCCAAAAGAACCAACAAATCTCTCTTGGAAGAAGTACAACCTGGATGCTTCTTAGAAGCAAAAATGGCAAGACTACGTTTCACATACTTTAGACATGTTATTAGCGGGGATCAGTCCCTGGAGAAGGACATCATGCTTGGTAAAGTAGAAGGTCGGCAAAAAAGAGGAAGACCCTCAACCAGATGGATTGATACAGTGGCTGCGAGAATGGGCTCAAGCATAACAAAGATTGTGAGCATGGCGCAGGACCAGGCAGTGTTTAATTCTGTAGTACATAGGGTCGCTATAAGTTGGAACTGACTCAACGGCACCTAACAACAACAAACACATACATATATATATGTGTATATATATATATAAAAGCTCCACATAGAAAATAATCCATAGGAGTTTTCTGATTGAACCTGACTGTGTCCGGTTCCATTCTTAAACCGTCTGCTATGACCAAGACAATAGGGAGCTATGATAGGACCAAGAAAAAGGCAGAGTGAAGGAGAGTATCCTGGACAGACAACATAGCACATATGGCTTAAGGACCTTTTAGTTATTAAAATTATTTGATTTTAATTACTAAAAACTTGTTCACAAAAGCATTTCTTTCCCAGAAAGATCTATAACCATTACAAGATGTTAAGGATATTCATAAGGTTTAGTTTCTCTGTAAATTATTTGGAAATATGCATTTTATATCTCAAAACATTGTTAACTCATTATCATATTTTGATTATATATATCCGGATGCAGTTAGTCAGAACTCTACATAAAACTCCTTGATAGTTTGCCAGTGACGATATTAATTATCAGCTTGTTTTTATGAAGAAATCTTTTGGACTGATCATGGTAAACATGTTTCCCAGTTTTTATACTCAAAGCCTTTGATCATTTATTTCTGCTTCCACAAAGATTACAGCCTAAGACACACTATGGGGCAGTTCTACTCTATCGTATAGGGTTGCTATGAGTCAGAATCAACTCTACAACAATGGGATTGGTTTTCATTTTTTGAGTTTTGATCATTTATAATGTAAGCTCCTCCTTCAAGTCCCTCTAGTTAATATGGCTCAGTGATTTACAAAATGGAATTGTAACAACTACTATTGTTAGCACAAAACTTATAAAACTGAGAATATATTAAAATGGAAATCAATAAAAAGTGTGTTAATTGTAAAAAATTCAGGAAGACACAGTTTCATGAAAATAATAGTAAGACTTACCTTCTAAAAAGTTAAAGTATCCAATTGTCATGGATTTAAAAGCAGGGGATAAAAGTGTACAGCATGATACACTCTTTGCATTATATGAAACAATCTTGGTAAAATGTATGTTACTATTAGTTTATCTACCCTCCAAAATGCTTTCTGCAATTCTAGTTTGGGATTAAACATACTGACGATGAATGCAGCACAATGAATTACTTTTATATGGCCTTTCTAGCCATAGTCTTATGACTCACACAAAATCATTGGACAATTTACTATGCAAGTAAGGTGCATAAAACTCTTGCAGGGATTGGACAGTTTTACAATGCAAATAAAGTGACTGTGGCCTACCATAGAGATTGATCAGTTTTGTCCTCCTGCAAGGTTTATAAAGGCAAATTCCACAGAGGTTGAGGGGGACCTCACTACCATCAAGAAGAACAGTCTGGAATGGAGCACATCCTTTGGACCAAGAATTTAGGGTCCCTGTGCTGAGAACCTCCTAGAACAAGCAGAAAGAGTGAATGCTGAAGATGACAAGAGACAGTGGTGGTGGGCCTGCCAGGCCCACAGAGTAAAAGAGCTGAACACATTAGTGCAGGAAGCTTGCCAGGGGAACTAAAAGAGTTGTAACACTCACTTGCTTATGCAGGGCAAAGACCTGTGCCTCGTGCAGGGTTTGCCTCAGAGGATCTTGTGCAGGGGTCTTTCTACAGCAGGAGAGAGCAACATACCTCTGGGTAGGGGATTTGCCAGTGGAGCTAGAAGAATTGTAACACTTGTTTGTGCAGGACAAGAAGGCCTGAATGTACCCCACGCAGGGGTTGTATGCCCTCCCACCCTGGGTAGCATGCTGGCAAGAGGGCCTCAAAGTCCTGGTTATTGTGGCAGGAGCTAGTAGCAGAGGCTTAGAAGGGTCCAGTGGCAGAGGCTCAGGCAATCCTGTGCAGGGGTCTTCCCTTTGCGAGGTGAGGCCCTGCGAGGCCCAGCAGCAGAGCAGAAGCCTCAGGCAGCATGATAGTAGCTGGTGGCAGTGGGAACTTGAACACAGCATCTGACTTAAACCATAGAGAGCCCGCCCAGTGACCTAAGAATAGACATGAGTAATTTGGGGAAAGGGTAAACAGTTCTCCTTTGAGAATCTTTTGTTATTGATTACTGTTTGCTTTCTATAAATAATAATTGCTTTCAATTTTTCAACACTGTGTGAGTGTCTCGTGTGTCCAGCTCAATCACAGATGAATGTAGCGCCTGTAGAATAGTTGATGCTAGTGAGTGTACATGCCTCATTCCTAGCAGGCTAATGGCTACCTGGAAATTGAGGCACAGCCTGTCTGCATGTGCAATGCAGATAGACAGACACGTACATACATGAATTTTACCAGGGCTTTACTAAGTCATTTAATGGCACATTTTCCTTTCTTTAAGAAGTAAGCATTATACCTCCTAATAATAAATGGCCAAATATTTTTGGTATATTTAGAATTTATAATAAAAAAGCAAAAAGGATTTATACTAGTGTTAGTCCACTTTTATGATAAGAGATTGGAGAGAATTACTTTTTAGAATGGATAAATGGAAAATAATTCAAGTAGATTCTTATTATTGTTAATATTTTTTGTATGAAAAATCTGTTAATCAGCTTTTGCATGTTAGTATAGTAGAACATGAAAAGGAATCACAAAAAGTATTTATGGATGTATTATCTACTTTATGTAAAGTTAGTAAAAGAGATTAAGGAGAAAATTTATGGACATCTTATTACTACCTAAAAGTTATCAAATGTTTTAAAAGGCATTGTAAAAGGCAATTGGACATGGTACATATACATTAAAGTATAATAAACTAATCATTTAATGATTTTTATATACTTTACTCATGCAGATCATAGAATTTACAAACTAATAAACTAAGATAAAACAAAAACAATTTTTATATCTTAATGTGATTTGGCTTTAAAATGGGCTATAATGGGAAATTATTGAATTTCCGTTTTTATGTTCACTAGGGCAGAATTGGAGCCCTGGTGGTGCAGTGGTTAAGAGCTTGGCTGCTAACCAAAAGATCAGCAGTTCGAATCCATCAACCGCTCCTTGGAAACCTATGGGGCAGGTCTACTCTGTCCTATAGTGTCCCTATGAGTTGGAATCCACTTGACCACAACAGGTGTGTTTGGTTTTGGTATGGCAGAAACACTTTATAAGAGGAATTCTCCCTAACTTTTTTGTGACTCAGACTACTAATTAGTGGAACAACATCTGATATAGACAGGGAGTTAATTTTTTAGCTAAGAATTTTTGAAAACTAACAACAAAGAAAACTAATGCAAAACCAATACGTCTATATTAAAGAATAAAAATTATGTATGGTTATTAAACAGCTTACTAACACATAGTTATTTTAAAAATTATAACGAGTATACAAAAGTCTTTATTAGGAATTAATGGGAACCTATTACCAAGTCCAACTCTAAGAACTTCCCTTTTACTATCTACTACTAACTTCTTACACTGCATTATTTTTATGCTTGTTGCTCCATTTCCCTAATTCCCACTCCTTTCTTGGCTTATACAGTCATGTGCTGGAATGGTCACTTTGTCATATCAGAACCCTTATTCCAAATTCCAGAAAAGTCGTGTTCTTTCTGGTGGAGTATTACTAAATATTTGAATTTTATGTACGTACCTTAATCTAATGCATATATAGTATGCTGTTTTCCTTAAGTGCATTTTGTTAAACTCTTTCAGACGTTATTCATTATCCTAGAAAAGTTTCTGTCTTTTTATATGGACTTGTAGCTTTATGTCTCCTCTGAACATTGTCTGTTAACTGACTCCCTTTTTTGTCTGCTTTATGCTTCGCTATGGATGGGGGAGGGGTGTTATTCCTAACTTCTTGGGATAAGAGCAGTAGCTTCCAGGCATCAAGCTGAAAACAGATCCCCAGCTGGAAAGAAATATGAATACCATTGTGTTGCCTATAAAACAGTCCTTCTTTCTGTAGAAGCTTGAAGTTTTATTGTTCAGCTTTTTGCATCCATTCTTAGTAAGCTGACTACACCACAGGTTTGAGAGCATAAAACAGCATGGTGCATTCAGGAAATGGAAGGGACTTTGTTATGGCTAGACCATCTAAGTGGAGAAACAGTAGGAGACTAAAGTTAGAGAGGAATGCCTGGGTCTTGTGATGGTAACCCCTGGCATACCTGCTAAACATTTCTGCCCTTTTCAACAGACACTGCAGAGCTACCGAAACGTTTTCAACATTCATTTTCGGATTTTCAGTTTAGTTTTTTCACTCTGGTAGGGAAGTAATTAGTTTTCGACAAGTGACATTTGTAGGAATAGAAGCATGTTGGAAGTTACTCTAAGCGTCTCTACTTGAGAATATTTGGTGAGGTTATCTCGTCACAGTATATTTGGTGCCAGAAGTATTTGGATTAGTCTGGCAATGGCAGCAGATACACACACACACTCTCTCTCTATATGTAGGTATAGATACGGATTTATACATATATATATATATATATAAAACTCGTTTATATATATAAAGCCTGTTGACCCATTGATGTTGATAAATGAACGAATGAATGAATAAATAAGGTTTAGTCATTCTTTGCTATAAATAGACAAAATTCTGACTATTGAACTATTTGGAAATTTAGTGATTGAGCCCTGTAAATTTAATCTGAAACATACCCAAACTATGCACCTACATAAAATAGAATGGCTGTGTTAGAAGTTTTAAAATATGTAAGGATAAATATCTTGATTGAAGAGAGAACGGTGAATTGACATATGTTAGATTCATACTGACTTGATTTTGTGCAGTTTGCTGTTGCTCTGATGTGTGGTTTGAGAAGGACATTGAGGAATGGGATAGAGAACAGGAGAAGGGTAAGGCTCACAGAAGGGATAAGGTCAGGGAGGTCTGCTGCACAGCCTATTCAGTAATTTAAAAACAACAAAAACTCAACTTTCTCAGATTTTTATATTACCCTGTTGACTGCTAAATGGCTGTAGCAAATTAGAAGCAAAAGTTAGTGGAAGTAGGGAAAGAGAGGAAGGCAAAAATAAGACAGACATTGTTCACTTGAGATAATAAATAGAGATAGAGTTCATGTGGGAAATGAGGCAGGAGGATTTTTATATAATTCACAAGTATTTGATTTTGGAATTAAAATGATTATCGCCTTTTATTTTAAAAGCGTTTATTCCACATTTGCTATATGCCAAACTGTGCAGGATGTTGATGATAAAGCAGTAACCTAGACAAACCAAGTCCTTGTCTTCATAGAAGTTGTATTCTAGTGAGGGAGGCCAATAATAATCAAATAAACAAATAAATAAATGCTATGAACAAAATCAAAGTTTGGCAAAGGAAATAGAAAAGAACTATTTTCAAGAGAAGGGGGAGGACTTACTGAGGACATGGTATCTGAGCCAAGACTAGTTAAGAGAAGTAAGGAAATGAATGAATGGTATTTCTATTACCTTTGACTTAATTGTATTCATATCCTGGGCTTTGGGACCAATTCTAATTTGCATGTCTGTCTCAATGTTACTGTTCTTTTTTTTTAATTTTTTCACAATGCAACTGGGGAGCTACTTTTCATAATTTAGTGAGCCAAGTTTTGAGACCAGCAGAGCTGGCAGGCAGTCTTATGTCTTCTGTTACAGCATTGCTGGTAAGTTCCTTTTTCCAAAGTTTGCATGCAGTTCTAGACACATTTCATCTGAATCATGATTCCTGAGATGAATACTTGTATCTTACATTCCGAGAATATCGAATCTCTGAAATATATAAATCAGGGCATCTGCCATTTGTCTTGTTTTCCTTTCACCTATATATCCTCTTCCTTCACACAATGCCTCAGGCCTCTTCTCTAGCATAAATCACCTTATTCAATACCACCACTCAGGCATCAGTTTAACTTTAATCTTACATTAAAGCCAGAAGCACAGTGTCAGTTTCTTCCTAGAGAGCTCGTTCAGATTTTCAAAAATATCTGGCCATGCATTTGGAAAACAATGAAATTTTCTAATAGTTTTGCTTATGAAAGAGGAAACACTTTTGCTATAATTTTGCCCCTGGCTACTCTTTTGGTGAGGAGTCCTGGTGGTGCAGTGGTTAAGTGCTTAGCTGCTAACCAAAAGGCCAGCAGTTCAAACTCACCAGCTGCTCGGAGGGAGAAAGATGTGCAGTCTGCTTCCGTAAAGATTAAAGCCTAGAAAACGATATGGGGCAGTTCCACTCTGTTCTGTAAGGTTGCCATGAGTC
Organism: Trichechus manatus latirostris; assembly: GCF_000243295.1. Taxonomy (NCBI): domain Eukaryota; kingdom Metazoa; phylum Chordata; class Mammalia; order Sirenia; family Trichechidae; genus Trichechus; species Trichechus manatus. The sequence continues at coordinate 2,443,027 of NW_004444021.1, forward strand.
AGCGTCAACTCGACAGCAGTGGGTTTATCCATTTGGTGATTTTGAAGAACATAAAGGACAATTCCAGACACACTCAAGTTTGTACTTATGCTGTTGAGGTAGGCAGCCTCAGAGCCCACTCCTTCTTTGAATAATAACCTGCTCTAAATTATCCTCCTACACAGAGCAGAATAAGTTGCACATTCTTCTTCAATTGTCCTTGACAAGATAACCGCAGAATGGGCCATAGCATAGCTGGCCTCAACCAGTTTTAACAGGTTTTCAAGGCCCTCTTGGCACTTTAAGTGACCTATCAGCTCATTAAGTGAAAAATACATATAAGTACCCTACCTTTGGGTGGAGATTTAACATGCTAATTTGAAGGAAAATCGACCTCTTCCTCCATTCTGGGAGAATTGAACCCTTGTCTAGAGAAAATGCATAGTCACTCCCAAGACCTGAGCACCTGCATGAAGTTCAATCCTGAATATTCATGACGAATTTACTTTTCCTTGTCTGCTCTCTGTGAAAGTCTACCCCCTCAAGCTGCCTGCAAGCAGTCTTGGAGGCAGCAGCCGCGACTGTATCCTTTCCTTGTGCAATGAAATAAAGGCACTTTTCTTTTCTCCCACCTTGGCCTCTTGTTTATTGGCTGTGATGAGTCGCACAGAGCAAAACCTGGGTTTCCACCCTGCAACACAAATTTTATTGAAGTTAGTAAGAATAGTAAAATGAAGTATATATAATAAATAATGGAAGGTGGAATCAGAAGGTGGATTCAGATATTTTCATATTTACCAAGTGCATTCACTGAAGAATCCTTTATTATATCTTTCTTGAAGTTTATTAAGTTACATAAAGTGTTAGAAGTTATGCTTCTATAGCTCTGAATTCCTACTAAATCTAAAAGCCATAAAAGTATCTATGATGACTAGAATCTAATGATGGCAAAGAAAAAATTAAAAATTGTATTAGTATTTTATTAACTGTATTCTTTTTCTTTCATTATTCTATTATTTCTTCTGCTTCATCCTCTTTTCTATGTTATTCTTAGAATAACACTCTCAAGACAAGTATTTAGCATAGGCTAGAAACATATGCACTCTAAGCATGAAAGCCACTTTACAAATAATTAACATGATGCACTGCTGTGCAAGGAACAAGTCTACTGCTGGGCTCTATATAGCTTATTTATCTCACTCTATGAATTTTAGTTAATAAATGCTTACTATGCTAAACAGTTTGATTTCAATTAGTGTGCTAACCGGAAGAAAAACATTTTACCAAGGAAACTTCCATCCTCTTTTCTATTATTACACACCATAAGAAATTTATTTTATGGAGTGACCCAGACCCAGTACTCATTCACATACACACATGCTTCAAGCACTCATAATATTTCTACATGTGTATATAAAAATATAAACATACAGATATGTACATACACACATATGTAAATATATATAAACTGAAATAAAAGGTTGATGAACTGAAAACCCTTACTACTATTTGTTGTTTTATGATACATGCTGTCCTGGGAGGATTTTTATTTTGAAATAAGTAGAGAAGTACTCATGTTTGTCATGCATAAACTCATTTAGTTTATTGCAAGGTAGTCATGACAAGGCATGCAAATAACACCTCAAGTAATTCATTTAGAACTGGAGAATCAGAATCAACAATTAAAACATAGTCCAATGATAAGAAACTCAAATTAAAAAATTAATCATTTGAATTTACAGTTTGAAAGCAACAAGAGAATGAGGAAGGTGCATGATGTAGATTGAGTTATGTCCCCTCAAAACATGTGTTGTTAATTCCTAACCTCTATGCCTATGGTTATAATCCCATTTGGGAATGGGTTGTCTTTGTTAGGTTAATGAGACAAGATTAGTGTAGGGTGTGTCTTGAGTCCATCTCTTTTGAGATATAAAAGAGATTAAACCAAGCAAGCAAGAAGAGATAGGGTAAGATAGATGCCAAGAGACATGGAAATCTCCAAGAAACCAGGAGGCAGAGCTGAAGAGACAAGGACCTGCCTCCAGAGCCAACAGAAAGAGAAAGCTGAAAGTCTTCTACAGCCTGCACTGTGAATTCTGACTTCTGGCCTCCTAAACTGTGAGAAAATAAATTTCTGTTTGTTAAAGCCACCCACTTGATGTGTTTCTATTATAGCAGCACTAGATAATTAAGACAGTGCATTTGCCAACTGGAAAGTCTGCGGATGAGAAACAGTTTTATTTTCAAACCCAGTATGTATCCGCCCCTTTACATTTAAAAGTTCTCGTTTAGTTTACCTCTCTTTTCTTGCTATACTATAAGAAGCAATAAGAAGACATATGGCATCTCCCACAATCTGCCTGGCTCTCCTTAGCAAGAGTAACCAATTGATTAAATACAATTTCTACTTTCTGTCTTACTGTAAATACTAAACTTGACACCACTACATTACAAGGATTTGTTTTTCTACTTCCAATAACATTTTAAGTCTTGATAGTCTTCTTGAAGGCCATTAGGTTTTCACTACTGTCTCTTCAAGACCCTTTAAATTTCTACCTGCCACCCAATCCAGAAGCCATTCCAATATTTTTAAGTTTTTGTTATGGCAGCATTCTATTTTCAGTATAAAAATCTATACCAAAACCAAACCTGTTGCCATAGAGTATATTCTGACTCACAGTGACATCCAGGACAGAGTAGAACTGCCCCATGGGGTTTCCAGGGTAGATTCAAACTGCCAATCTTTTGATTAGCAAATGAGCTCTTAACCACTGCACCCCTAGGGTTCCAATAAACATCTATATTAGTAATTTATTGCTGCATAACAAATCACCACCCCCCAAACCTAGTAGGTTAACATGACAATAATCACATACTTATCTAATGCTATATGAGAGTCAAGGATTTGGGAGCAGCTTGATGGGGGTGGACGGGATGCTGTCTTAAGGTCTTCCAAGAAGTTGAAGTCAGATGTCAGTTGGGCTACCATCATCTGGAAGTTCATCTGGAGCTAGAGGATCCACTTCCAAGTTGGATCACACACATGGCTGAGGCTGGTTTCTCTCCATGCGAAACTTTCCATGAAACTACTTGTGTTTCCTCACAACATGGTGGCTGGCTTCCCATGGAAGCTGCAATACCTTTATGACTTAACATTGAGTGTTACACAATGACACTTCTGTCACATAGGATTAGTCACACAGACCAGCCCTGACTCAACATGTTAGGGCACTACACAAAGGTGTGAATATTAAGAAGTGAGGATCTTTGGAGCCAGCTTGGAAGCAGCTATTACACCCCTTCACCTCATCCAAACCTCTGACCAAATATAATCCCCTCAGACAGGACTTCCATGATGACAATATCTAAAATAGCACACTCCATTATTCACTATGCTCTTATCTTGCTTTATTTTTATTCATTACCCTGTATTGTAAAGTTCTTAGTTCTTTTTAATTTGTGTATTTATTTTCCATTACTCCTATTAGAATGTAAAGTCTCTCTTGCTCTCAGTTTCCCTGCACCTAGAACTGTGCCTGGTACATGGTAAACAGCTGGATTAATAAATGTTTTCAAATAAATAGAAAATATAGGAATGGTAACTGAGAAAAACCTGCAATAAAATGGACAGTAAAAAAAAAAAAGTAAACTTGTACAAATAAACTGTTTTTTAGATACAGACAGCCCAATTTAGAACTCTTTGTTGCCCCTGGAGGCTTGGGTGAAGGGACTTTTCAGGTTCATGGCAGCATACAATGGGGTAGTGTAGGGAGAAAGAAAGCATAACCACGCGTGACTCAAGGAATCCTAAGCTATAGTCACGTGGCCCTCATCACAGCCTGTTAGAACCTTGTCAGCCATCTTTAATAGTAAGAGAGGGCATATCTATGATCCCTAAAAGCATTGTATGTGCAAGCTTGTTTTAGAAGCCCCAGGAAACTGTGAATTTCTTCAATGAGCATGGAGGGGTATAAGGGGTCTGAGATTTTGCAAATTTGACCAATGGGTGCTTAGAAAGATGTTGTCTTCTATACCCTTGTTGTAATACCCCATTTGATGTACCCTAGAAGGTACAAACTCAGATGTTACAAAAAGCAGACTTTCCTCTGTACAGAATATATATATGTAGCTTTGTTTCATCTGCGGTCTTGTGGAGGAAAAGATCAGTTGTAAGTAATTGTTTTAATACCCATCATGTGTAACATAAACATTTCCAAGCACTCCCTGACCTTCAAAATCCTTTAGCCTTCTCTCCAACTTTCTAGATTTAGAAATAACAAATAGGTGATTATAGGCTTCCTGAATAGAGTTGAGAAGGGTTAAATTGAAGAAACACAAGAAAACATCTAGGTTATTACTCATCCTTTCAAAAAACCTATTTCAGAGCCATAATAGAGAAATAAGATACTATGCTTCCTTTTGAAAATCATCATGCAAATAGATCCAAGGGTAATACAATGATTCTACTTTTTTTTTTCCAAATTGAAAGTCATTTTTTAAATTTTTAAGTAATGCATATTAATTTTTAATCAAAATAAAAATGTATAAAATGTATAAACTATGCAAAATAATATTTGTTATTTAAAAATATGAACAACACAAAAGGATGTATTATAAATAAAAAGTGAAACTCTGCCCTTGCCTTTCCTAATGCATAAATAACCACTTCTACCCTTTTTGTGGAATTCAGTCTGACTGGTTTCTCTGCCTCACAATATTTCTTCCTTAAATAGATGAGATTACTAAAAACATTGTTCTACAACTTGCATTTCTCATTCTGAAAGCACAGAGTTCCTATTTTTCACATGAACGCATATGTACACATTCCTTTAATAACTCAAATCCTTTAAAGTTAAATCCCCCTTACCCGTGACTACATCCCTTTACCAAACTATGAGAGGCAATTTGAATGTTTGCTTGATCTCCTGTATACTTGTCTAGACCACAATTATTTTAGAATTATTTTCATATTTATTCCTTTTGTAACTTTATGATTTCTCATAATCTGTCAGACATATGGAGAGTGCTCCATAAATATTTATTGCTTTAAGGTTCGTGCCATTTAAACTGCACTAGAGGCAGTTAACTGTACAGTTAAGAGCACTACTGGCTTTAGTGTCAGAAGCACCTGGGCTCAGGCGCTGCCTCTGCCATTTTCTAGTTACAGGACCTTGGGTGAGTTACTTAACATCTGGGTGCAACAGTTTCTTCGTCTTCATAAAATGGTACTCACTCTTACTGAACTACTTTCTCCCTTCTCCACATTTATTTTGTCCTTTACTGTATGAATTTCTCCTCATCTCTGTCCCAGAGTAAAACTTTGTACTCTGTTAAAATAAAAACAAAGAGATTTATTGAAGATTCGATACAGATGGAACTGGGGAAAAACAGCCCACAAAGTGAAACTAGAACACTCCAAGGTGATGAGGTTACAAAGACGTATTTATGTGCTTAAATGAGGCGTTAACATGCAAAATTTCTGGTTGGTGCTCAGTGATATAAGGGCAGGAGGCAGGATGACTGAAAGTGGGGAATTGATAGGGATTAGTTCAAAGTGTGTATGTGGGCTTCTTACATTGGTTACCTTAGATAATTGCAGAAGTTTGTGACTAAAGGGGGAGTTTACAGGGTGGTAACATTCCTTTCTGAGAACATTCTGCTAAGATAGCATACCTAGCAAGCATTCCCAGGCAGTTGCTTGTGTAGGAGATTTCTGATATGGGGCTTGCATCAAGTTCCTTTCTTCGGAGACATTGTTTCCATATCCCTAGTTTAACTACAGAGAAAACACATTTTCTTAGTTGCAAGATTAAGTCTCCTCAAGGTTAACAGTTGCTAAGGAGTAGGAAGGCCAAAATGGAGTCGGGGCTTAGACCCAAGCCAGTCACTTTGACAGAGTTAAGTGCCTCAATTTTGGAGCTCTCACACATCTGTTAACACGCTGCTGGCTGTCTCTGCGCCCCCCCACCCCCCGCCCCGCAACTGAAAGGTAAGCATGGGGCTAACAGGGCAGCCTGCTTTGTTCTAGCTGTGTTGGAAGCCACAGCTGACCCAGGACTAAGATTCATACACGCAAGAGCTAAGGAGGAGGTTTGGCTCCTCCCACCACTTTCAATCTCAGAGTAAGCACTGCCTTGGAGCTAGGGTTTTAATGCCCTGTGGGGAGAAATTTGACCAACGATAGACAAGAGGCAGAAGGAGCCCACAGATAAATTCCTTTCCTTCCTCCACCCAAGAACTGTTTTGAAGCCTTCCCGGGAGGATGAGAGGACCTATCTGGAAGATACCCACTATGACCCAGCAATCTGCTCATTTTCTTGTGAAACTTTTGCCAGCTCAATAATAACACCCGCCAACTTGATTTGCTTTCCTTCCTTTTTTGTCTGATTTTCCTTTTGCCTTTGCTTTTTCTGTTTTACGAAAGTTCTTACTACATAAGATTTACTTCACATTCTGTTTTCTAAGGAACTCAGGCTAGGCATGTTCAAACAGTTAATGTGAGGACTAGCACTTAGAAAAATGTAGTAAATTTCATACTTAAAAAATAAACTTACGATTTTGCTATAAATGAATGCAAATAATATTTTAGTAAAATATGTAAATAAATGGTAAGCATAGGGTATAGGCTAATATATTTTATTTAAGTACAAGATTTATATTGAAAATTTATACTTTTTCCAAATTATTTAGTCATTTTATAAATGAGAATATATTTTTACTCAATCTATTATTTTTCAAGACCAACAATTATCACACCTTTTAATTGCTGTTCTAATAGAATTTTTACTACCTTAATGAATTTTTACTTTCGTCTCTGATTTAGGAGATAAGATTAGAGCCATTATTTCCTGTCCTAGAATGTGACCCAGCTGGAGCTGGACTCACAAGGACTCACAAGGACACATCAACTGAGCCCTGAGGTATAAAGACAATAAATAGCTAGGACAATCTTGGAGAACATCTTTTAGGGAAAGTTTCACATACACAAATCATAAACAGCACAGAAGACCAGCTTACTTTCCACTCGTATCTGTTTCTTTTGGCATTTAGTGAATAGTAAGATTTGTTGGACCAATGAAGACCCTCCTGACTGTCATTACTAAAACATGTACCAATGATTATTAAGAAATATTAAGAAAGAGTTCAATATGTAGAATCACAATGAGTTAACAGTTTTTAGCCAGTCTGTGAAAAGGTGAAGCTTTCAATGATTTTACCCATTTGTAATGTATACTGATGATTCTGTAACATTCCTTGGACTTGGACAGACATGACTCCAGCAGCATGCTTGTCTGTTTTCCCATTCTTGCCTATTCTGTAATATTCCTTGGACTCAGGCAAATATGACTGCGGCAGTATGCTTGTCTGTTTTCCAACGTTTGCTTATTATGTAATATTTCCTTGGACTCAGGCAGACATTGCTTTGGTAGCATGCTTATCCATTTTCCCACTTTTGTCTATTCTGTAATATCCCTTGGATATTTGCTATTATAATGCCAGGGACATGAAATTGTCCAGTTGAAAATAAAGGATTGAACTAAAACCAAAATCAAACTTATTACTGTCGAGTCGATTCCAACTCACAGGGACCCTATAGGACAGCGTAGAACTTCCCTATAGGGTTTCCAGGGAGAGGCTGGTGGATTTGAACAGCCAATCTTTTGGTTAGCAGCCAAGAAGCCAAAAATTCTGAACTCAATTTACCATCCTACCGCTTGCTAATTGTGTATCTCGGGGCCAGGCACGTTCCTTCCTGGATCTTGGGTTATACTAGACAGCTTCAAAAGGGCCTTCCAGTTCTAATACATTGTGAGTTTGTTTATAAAGTTTTTTTTGTTTTGTTTTGCTTACACACATCCTCACACATGCAACTCCACTATACTTCCCTCCCAGTACCTTATTCAATAGGATGTTACTCTATCACTAAATATTTTGTTATCTTTCACTAGAAAATTTATTCACTCTATTATTCGTTAAGTATCTTGTCAAGTAACTACCATGTACCCCTCATTGAAAGTCATTGGGAATATGATGGCAAGCAAAACATGGTTCCTGCCTTCAGGACCAAGCCCGCTTACATTGTCTTTTGAATAAGTAATCCTCATGTTTGCTTACTGTTTCTTTCTGTGGAGACTCAGATGTGTCCCTCAAGGCAACGCTTTGAAACTGCTGACCTCTGAGCAACCCTTCTTCTTAGACTGGGATGCATCTAGTTGCTCCTTGTTACCAGTCCTAAAACAGTGGCCTGATGTCTTTGGCTGGGATCCAGATAGGCAAGGCAGGTCAAAGAAATATGGTTTGTAACCACTGTGGCTGTTGCCTGCTGTCCCAAGTGCCCTGCTCGTCCTCGCCAGGTCTTGCTGATTTGCTTAAGTCTTCAGGTCTTGTTGCAATTCGACTACGGTGATTTTTCAACTATAACTCCCATTAAGGGTTACTCCAGAGCAAGAAATTGCCTAGGTCCCAAGTATTATACTTTCAGTGGTCTACCTTTCAGTGCTCACACACAGCTATTTCTCCCAAAGTGTGTCAGTGACAGTCAGATGGGTGGATCAGGAAAAATTCCTCATCTGTACCTGTTGATTCTTGATACAGCTTGTTCTTCTGACAAATAGAGCGTGATAATTTCTATAATCAGAAATGCCCAGAGTATTGGAATCTAAATCAGACTAAGGGGCAAGAAAATGCTTAGCACTTTAAGAAAACTGAAAATAATTCAATAAGGCTGAACATCTGGAATTAACTTGAACTGAACTTTATTATTTTAGACTTCAAGCAAATGGTATTCAGGGCACTGTTCTGTGAATTCCCAAATAAAAGCAAATCATTACTTTTTTTCAAAGGAGTCAGTTGTTTTAAATAAGTTTCAGATTTCAGTTCTTTTATAATACAGAAGTAGTGACATTTTAAGATAATGGTAATAACATCTCATTATTTTACAAGTTTCAGCATATATTTATGTTCATATGTACCACTTAAAAAAAAAAAAAAAGCAAAAACCAATCCCACTGCCGTCGAGTCGATTCCAACACATAGCGAACCTACTTAGCGCTCTGTTATAAACCACTACGGCATGCTTCAAAATTGTTCATTAGTTTTTTGCTTCACCCCTGGATTCTACACTCTTAAGAGTAGCCAGAAACTGCGTTTGTTCAACATTTTATTTCCAGCGAAACCAATTTGTTAAAATTGTTTGGCAGTATCTGCTAAAGCTGAATATGCATATGAATATACATATGACTCAGAAAGAGCCCTAGTTGCGCAGTGGTTAAGAACCTGGCTGCTAACCAAAAGGTCAGCAGTTTGAATCCACCAGCTGCCCCTTGGAAACCCTATGGGGCAGTTCTACTCTGTCTTATAGGGTCACTATGAGTCACAATCGACTCAACGGCAATGGGTTTTGGTGGTTTTATGACTATTAGTCCCAGTTATACACCCAACAGAATTACTTTTATGTATGCACCGATAGATTTACACATGAATTGTTTTCAACTAGATGATGTGCAATAAATACCTATAGTGTGATCTAATGAACTGATGTGTTTTATTCATGACAATGTATCATTAAAATGCTAAATGTATGGATTTTGAGTACTATACTGAATTTTATGACAGCATGTGAAAATCATTTTTTCTGTTTCTAATGATAAATCAGGATTCCTGGCTGGTGCAAATAGTTAAGCACTTGACCACTAGCCGAAAGGTTGGTGGTTCTAACCCACCCAGAGGCACCTTGGAAGATGGGCCTGGCACTTTGCTTCTGAAAGGTCACAGCCTTGAAAATCCTATGGAGCTATTCTACTCTGTACACCTGGGATTGCCATGAGTAGGAATTGACTCGACAACGACTAATAACAACAACAACAATGATAAATCATTAAACAAAAAAAAAAGTTGCCGTTGAGTCGATTCTGAGTCATGATGAAGCCATGTGTGCAGAGTAGAACTATATTCCGTAGGGTTTTCAAGGCTGTGAACTTTTGGAAACAGATCACCAAGCCTTTCTTCCAAAGTACCTATGGGTGGGTTCCAACTGTCAAACTTTCAGTTAATAGACAAGCATTTAATAATTTGTAGTCACCCAGGGACTGCAATGTTGTCTAATTAATTCTTTTATTTCTTTTAATATTGAAAATGAGTAAACTTGAAAGGTGTTTATTTTTAATGTTCGGTTTTAATCTGATAATTTTACATGTGAAATAATATTTCAGAGAAGATTTCCAGTCTGAATTCACTTTTCAAAACAAAAATATAGAAATTATTTGTCATTTCATCCTCATTTACTGAGAACCTATGTGTTAGTTTTTAAAAAGCAGACTAGGAAAGCAGAGTGAATGCTTGTAAAGGCATGCTTTGTGTCCCCGCATTCAGTGTGACGTCAGAAACTGCTGAACAACATTCAAAGAAGAAAAAACAAAATCAAACAATAGCAACAAAAATTCCATAGCTTCAGTAAAAGCAAATAATTCCCAACAAACAAATTTGTTAACATTTCTAGTTTATTTTCCTGCCTTTAGTTAACTCCACACCATAATACAGTCAACCCTGAGTCCCTTGATCACAGGGCATAAAAACCCATTGTCGTCAGGTCGATTCCAACTCATGGCAACCCTATAGGACAGAGTAGAACTGCCCCATAGGGTTTCTAAGTAGCAGCTGGTGGATTCGAACTGCCAGTCTTTTGGTTAGCAGCCAAACTCTTAACCACTATGCCACAAGGGTTTCTGTGATCACATGGCAGAGTGGACCTCAAATGAATATTTCCAGTGCAGGGTAGCTTGTGACAGCAAATACTAAGTAAGGACATTTTTCTGAGTTATGAACACCTTTCTGTGTATAAGGATATCATGAGTCCTGTCCCTTCTTGCCTTTTCTAATTTTTTTTTTAAAGCTTTCCGTTTAGTCCAATACCTGGAACATTAAAAAACTTAGTAAAGTTGCTGTTGCTCTTGTTATTGTTGTTAACATAGGCCAAGCCTATTCTTCTATTTATTTTTTTCAATTAAACTTTTCATTTAATATAGCACACATGCATGAAAGTAAGCTGACTATGAGTGTACAAGTTGGTGAACTTTCACAAGTGGGAAAAAAAATCCCTTGTAACTCTCACCGAAATCATGAAACAGAACATAACCATACCCCAAGAAGCCCAGGTCATTCTCCCTTTTAGTAAATATAGTCTCAGAGGTGACTATTATCCTTATCTGATTTTTATCACCATAGACTGGTTTTCCTGTTTTTGAACTTCAGACAAATCGAATTATGCAGTATGTTCTGTTTCTGTCTGATTTATCATGCTCAACATTATGTGATTCATTCATGTCATTTATATTAGAAAATCATTTGTTTTGATTTCTTTATAGCATTTAGACATTTCATCAAAAAGATGTATTATGGGATAGGCACATGAAAAGATACTCCAAATCACTGCTCATTAGGCAAATGCAGATTAAAAGCACAAGCTACCGCTACATACCTAATAAAATGTTTAAAATTATGATGGATGACCACACCAAGTGTTGGTGAGGCTATAGAGCAACTTAGACTCTCCTACACTTCTGTAATGTAAAATGGCACAACCAGTTTGGAAAACATTTTGGCAACTTCTTAAAAAGGTAAACATACACTTACCATATGATTCAACCATTCCATTCCTAAGAACTTACCCAAGAGAAATGATAATATATGCCCATGGAATGGCTAATACAAGAATGTTCATAGCAGTTTTATTTGCAATAGCCCCAAACTGGAAACAATCCAAATATTCATCAACAGATGAATGGATAAACAAATTGTGTAGACCCCTACAATGGTATACTATGCAGTAATAAAAAAAATGAACTATCGTTATATGCAATGACAAAAAATTTCAACAAAATTGTACTGAGTTAAATAAATCAGACAACGAAGAGCACATACTTTATGTTTTAATTTATATTAAATTCTAGAAAATGCAAACTATAGTGAGAAAAAGTGTATCAGTAGTTGCCTGGGGGAGTAGGAGTGGGGAACTTCAAGAGAGATTACAAAAGGGCAAGAGAATACATTTGGAGTGATGGATACACTCCTTATCTTGATGTGGTGATGGTTTCACAGGTGTATAAATGTGTTAAAGATTATTAAGTATATACTTTAAGTGTGTGCAGTTTGTTGTATGCCAATTAAATTTCAATAAAGTTGTCAGAATTATTCTCCTTGACAATTTAATACATAACTTGCTTCTCATCAGCAATTATAACCATAAAGAAATAAATGAACTAAAACTTTCATCTGTAGTTTTCTTAAATTTTAGTTAGTTTCCCACACACTTTGACATAAATGGTAAATGTTAGTAGCTGGATATAAAAGTATGGATCTGAACAGACCAAATACTGGTAAGTAAGCATGTAAATGTATCCATTTTTGTTCCACAAGTACTTACTTTGCACTTGATACCTGCTTTGTGTTAGGGGTTCCAAATCTAGAAAGAAACAAATACTGTATTTTTATGCAAATACCGTAGGCCTTCTGTGTTTGTTTGCCAACCACAACTCCCCTCCCCCAGGTATTTTCTTCAGTGTTTCTGTAAAAAAAATTTAGTGTAGTGGTGTAGTGCACTTACAAAAACACCTTGAGGAGGGAGGGTTCAGTTGGCAAACAAACATAGAAAGAACGTGTTATTTGCATAAAAATACGGTAGCTCTTCTCAAGAAGTTGATTTGATTGAGGAATAATCCTGAATTTCTGCTATGATCTACGTAAAGTTACGATGGAAGTATGGTGTTAGAAATGTATGTTTTGTGAGAGAGGATATTTTACCCAAAGGTGAGCAAGCACAGGTTGATCCCTTTAGGTAATCTAGAAGGGGAGATTTTTTTTTTTTTCTGAGCCAACATGATGTAGTTGGAGAAGTATAGTTGGAGAAGTGTATGTGTAGTTGGAGAAGAAGAGGAAAATGTGAAAAGTCTCAGGTATAAATGGTTATTGTGCTTGAAGATCACATGGAAAGAGCTTGGAACTTAAGAGAGCTCCAGTTCATGCTAGTAGTTAGGATCTGGAAGTTCAAAACCTATAGAAAGTAATGAAAACCGAGAGTGTGGACAGTATAACTAGGAAAATGTAGGTGGCGAAAAAGAGAGCTATAACTGGAAGACTGAGTAAAGCCAACATTTTGTTACAGGCATAGGAAAGAGAGCAAGCAAAGGGACTAAAGAAGATTAGTCAAAGAATTGAGGAATGGATGACAGAAATAAAGTGGAGGAAAAGAACGACATGCATCACAATGAGGAAATAATGAAATTCACTAAATCTCAATTATTTGAAGTTTGGCTACAGAAACTGTATTATATTATGCTGCTAAAAGGAAAAATGGGCTGCAAAAACCTTCTGATCAAAATATGGTGCTAATCTACATAGACCATTAAAAAATAAAAGTAAGTTGTTTCCAGGGAATCCAAAAATTAGCACCTAAAGCTAAGTTGAACAGTCTTGCAATACAAAGACTTGATTGTTCCATGTGTCATCAGATTATTTTCATATTTTCTTTCTCATCATATGATTCAAATATTAGCAAGTATTTGTTGATGATCAAGTGCTTAAAACCTGCAACATTAGAATCATTTTCCAACTAATTTTATATTTGTGCCTAAACATTTCTGAGAGTGCTAATGAATGACTGAGATGAACTTGTCTAGAAAGTCTGCTGAATTTTACTGGTTCCTTATGAGGTAGAAAAGCCAGATGTCTTACGCTTTTAGGCTGAGTTCTCTAGAGAAGCAAAACCAGTGTAGCATATATATATAGAGAGAGAGAGAGAGAGAAAGAGAGAGAGAGACAGAGACAGAGACAGAGAGGGATTTATATCAAGGAAATGGCTCATGCAATTGTAGAGGCTGGAAAGTCCTGAGTCCATGGGTCAGACTGGAGGCTTTTCCTGACTCATATAGCTGCAGGGGCTGGTGAACCCAAGACTGGCAGATCAGACGGCAGGCCGCTGGCTCAGAGGCTGCCAGATCGGCAGATAAGCTGCTAGCTCAAGTCCCAAGAACCAGAGGTCAGATGCAGGATTCAGAGTGAGCAAAAACCAGTGAGCCTTGCCCAAAAGTCCACCTATATTGAATGAAGGCCACACCCCCAAGGTAACTCCCTTTCAATTGATTGGCTGTTCATAGTAGATATCAGCCTGGAGGTGATTACATTATATCAGATCTCATTATGTAGGTAATTACATCATTACAGAGCTGCCAAACTACATCATAACTGCCAAACCACTGAGAATCATGACCAGGCCAAGCTGACGCATCACACCAGCTGACACAGAGAAAAAAATAAAAGAATTAGAGAGAAATGGGAGTCAAATGCCAAGAAAGCTTGATAGAGCCTCAAAACAGTGTTCTAAGGAAGTTACACAAAGGGAAGTGGCAATATTAAAAGAAGAGCTAATAGTTTTAATAGTTTCAAAAGCATGAGTTGCGAAAGGGATGCAGAACTTGGATTTTAAATTAAAATAATTAAAGTTGAGGTAATTTGTATCTTTACTGTATAAGTACAGACTATATTATCCTCCCTAAAAAAATTAACAAAGAAAACTTTCAATGGTGTCTCAACTTCGCTTACACCTTCTGAATGGCATTTCAGAATTTTTTTCAAAATACTCAGTATAATTTTCCCTTTATAAATGTAGGAGAAAAATATTCTTGAAAAAATTTTATTCTCATTAATCTCACAGTTAATCATGAAGTTTACTTATTTTTCCTGCAGAGAGGCAAGTATTTTGGTATTTTTTAATATTGCTGAATGATATCATTCTATAACAACATTAATAGTTACTAAACAGTGTTCTTGTTTCTTATTTATGTAAGCCATAACTTTCATAATATATGTTACAAAGTCCAGCTAGGATGAACATTTCAACTTTATATTTCAGAAGATATTTATATTTGGCTTTAAAAAGTTAAATGTGAATTCTTGAAAAAAATTTTTTTTTTAATTTGTCATTCACAAAAAAAATGCCTCGTGAGAATGAAATGTTTGACATTTTGGACATAAACATTTTACTGTAAAATGATGTTTGGATGAGATTAGAAAAACTATTCTAAATGGTCTAAACTCCCTCTGCCACAAATATGGCTTTAAAATCAAGGTTCAGTTCTTTGAACAACAAGAAAACGACAATTTGAGGTTCTGCCAAGTAGGTTTTCTGCTTGGGTTTGCCAGATCTCAGAGCCTATGATTACCTGTCTTGTGTCCAAATGGAGACAAGCTAGCCAGGAGGTGAAATACTGTTTATGACTGTGGTTCTAATTGTTTCAGGAAACACAAAACACTGGTCTGCGGCTGAGAGAGGTTCACATTTCTTGTAATTATAGTAAAACGTTTGTATCTGAAAATAACAATCTAGACTATTGTCCTCAAGAATCTCTTCTCTCTCTCTTTTCTCCTGAGACTAAGAGAGATGTTACCTTTTTTTTTTAACTTGGACTTCTCAATATTATGTTTTATATTCAATATGCATGATTCTTTGGGAATATAAATTTTATCCATCCACTGAACATCAAATGAGCATCCTCAAGTTTAAACCTGTTTTGATGTGATTTTTAATTTTGCACTTATTAATGCAAAGGCAACAAAATGAAAACTAAGAAGCCGATTTTTGTCCACCTCCACGGAATGCTAACACGTGTAATTATTTCAAAGTGAACTTTGGAAAAGCTTACTTAATTCACTAAAATACTCATTCACACAATGTAGACTTACACATCCTAGGAAATACTACCTGTGATCTCAAAATACAAGATTTTGAAATAAGAACCTCGGGTGGTACAAAGGTTAAGCCCTCAGCTGCTAACCAAAACCAAAAGTCGGTAGTTCAAACCCACCCAGACGCTCAGCAGGTGAAAAGATCTGGGACTTGTTTTGTAGTAAAATCCTGACTTCACACTTCCCAGTTTTTTTCAAGATAAACATGCAGGAGGTGGATGGGGGAGGGGAGGGAAGGGGAAGGAAAAGTGTCTCTAGAGGGAGTCAACCATTTCCAATTGTGAGAGATCTAAACCTGTCGGTCTAAAAACAACTATTGCCATGGAGTCCATTCAGACTCATAGTGATCCGACAGGGCAGATGCATATAATAGATGCTAATTTTAACAATCAAAAATATTTCATAATATTTTTACTGGCTACAGATATTTTAATGCTCTTACTTTTTCTCAAAAAAATAAGTAATGGTTCATGGAATTATTCCTTTGATTTGATTCCTTTTAGCTATAAGATAGCACACATACTGGAAGACAAAAGCACTTATTGTGTTAACCTTTAAAAAACATTCAGATTGTAAATATTAACAACCTGTAATATCAAGCAAGTTTTTCTGAGTGTGCTAGTTTGTATGTTTTTCTCTTCCACAAATAAACTGTCACAATTGCCATGAGGTTTTCTTCACTTTCAAGGTCAGGGTCAGCACATGTAACTGTCCTCATTCTTAAATTATAAGAAAGAGAAATCTTCTATGATTTATAAGATTAAAGCTTCCATGTAGTAAGCCTGTGTATGCATGTTTGTTTGTCATGAGTGTACGTAAAATCCTTGTAAAATTTCTAAGGATTATACTGTGTCAGACAAATAGACTTACTTCTTTCAAACATGCTTACGTTGTTGTTAGTTGCCCTCGAGTCGATTCTGACTCATAGTGACCCCGTTTGTGCAGAGTACAACTGCTCTAAAGGGTTTTCAAAGCTGCTGTCTTTTGGAAGCAGATTGCCAGGCCTATCTTCCGAGGTGCCTCTGGGTGAGTTTGAACCGTCAACCTTGCAGCTAGTTGTTGAGCACTTAACCTTTTCCACCATTCAGGGACTTTACATGCTTATATAGTCGATAACACCTTTCCTGATCTGGGAACCCTGGTGGCCTAGTTGTTAAGAGTTTGGCCCCTAACAAAAAGGATAGCAGTTTGAATCCACCAGCTGCTCCTTGGAAACCCTGTGGGGTGATTCTACTCTGCCCTGTAGGATCCCTATGTCGCTATGTGTTGGAATCAACTGAGGGCAAAGGTTTTTTGTTTTTTTTTTAATTTTTATTTATTGTACTTTAGAGGAAGGTTTACAGAACAAATGGTTTCTCATTAAACAGTCAGTACACATATTGTTTTACGACATTGGTTAACAACCCCAGGACATGTCAACACTCTCCCTTATTGACTTTGGGGGACCTTTTTTTTTTGGTGAAAATATACATAACCAAAGATACACCATTTCAAAAATTTCTGCATGTACAATTCAGTAACACCTATTACATTCTTCCAGTTGTGCTGCTATTCTCACTATCTTTTTCCAAAGTATTCCATCACTATTATCTTCAACTCACTGCCCCCTAGGCTTCATATCAAACCTTTAGAGCTCCTGTCCTCAGTTTGATCTCACAGAGATAATTCTTTGTGTATGAAGGTTTAAAAAACAAAGTTTCTCATTAAACACTTAGTACACATATTGCCCTATGACAATGGTTAACAACGCCACTACGTGTCAACACTGTCCCTTCTCAACCTTGGTTCCCTATCACCAGCTTTCCTGTCCCCTCCTGCCTTCTAGTCCTTGTCCCTGGACTGCTGTGCCTCATTAGTCCAGTTTTGTTTTATGGGGCTGTCCAATCCCCAGCTGAATGATGAACCTCGGGAGTGACTTCACCACTGAGCTAAAAGGGTGTCCGGGGACCATACTCCCAGGTTTCTCCAGTCTCTGTCAGGCCAG
>NW_004444021.1:2460884-2462579 GCF_000243295.1 Trichechus manatus latirostris
GAGACCATGGTCCCCACAGCCTCCCGCCCAGCAATTTGGTCCCTCAGGAAGTTTGGATGTGTCTATGGAGCTTCCATGACCTTTCTTTGTACAGGTTGTGCTGGCTTCCCCAGTACTGTGTACTGTCCTACCCTTCACGAAAGTTACCACTAATCTATTGTCTATTTAGTTCCCCCCACCCCTCCCATCCCTGGTAACCAACAAAGATTATTTCTTTTTGTGTGTGAACTTTTTCATGGGTTTTTACAGTAGAGGTCTCATACAATATTTGTCCTATTGTGATTGACTTATTTCACTCAGCATAATGTCTTCCAGTTTGATCCATGTTATGAGATGCTTCACAGATTCCTCATTGTTCTTTATCGTTGCATAATACTCCATTGTGTGTATGTACCATAGTTTGTTAATCCATTCATTTGTTGATGGGCATCTAGGTTGTTTCCATCTTTTTGCTATTGTGAACAGTGTTGCAATGAACATGGGTGTGCAAATGGCTATTCATGTGACGGCTCTTATTTCTCTAGGATATATTCCTAGGAGTGGGATTGCTGGATGGTATGGTATTTCTATTTCTAGCTTTCTAAGGAAGCGCCATATTATTTTCCAAAATAGGTGTATCATGCATTCCCACCAGCAGTACATGAGTTCCAATTTCCCTGCAGCCTCCCCAACATTTCCAGTGTTTTTGATTCGTGCCAGTAATGCCAGGGTGAGATGGTATCTCATTGTGGTTTTCATTTGCATTTCTCTAATGGCTAGTGATGGCCAGCATTTCCTCAGGTGTCTGTTGGCAGCTTGAATGTCTTCTTTGGTGAAGTGTCTGTTCATTTCCTTTGCCCATTTTTAATTGGATTATTTGTCTTTTTGTTGTAGAAGTGTTGGATTGTCTTGTAGATTTTAGAGATTAGAACTTTTTCTGACTTATAACTTCCAGAATTTTGTTCCCAGTCTATAGGTTCTCTTTTTACGCTTTCAGTGGGGTCCTTTGAAGAGCATAACTGTTTAATTTTTAGAAGATCCCAGTTATCTAGCTTATTTTCTGGAGTTTGTGTGTTGATGGTTATGGTTTGTATCCTGTTAATGCCGTGTATTAGGGCCTCTAGCATTTATCCTATTTTTTCTTCTATGAACTTTATAGTTTTGGGCTTTATATTTAGGGCTTTGACCCATTTTGAATTAGTTTTTGTTTATGGTGTGAGGTATGGGTCCTGTTTCATTTTTTTGCAGATGGACATCAAATTTTGCCAACACTATTTGTTAAAAAGATTGTCTTTTGGTCATTTGATGGACTTTGGGCCCTTGTCAAAGATCAGGTGACCGCAGGTAGATGGATTTACATCTGAGTTCTCAATTCTGTTCCATTGGTCAATGTATCTGATGTTGTACCAGTACCAGGTTATTTTGACTACCATAGCTGTACAGTAGGTTCTGAGGTCAGGTAGTTCTTCAATAGTGCTTTACTTATCCGGGCCGTCTTCCCTTTCCATATAAATTTAATGATTAGTTTTTCCATCTCTTTGAAGAATGTTGTTGGTATTTGGATTGGGATTGCATTGTATTTGTAAATTCTTTGGGTACAATTGTCATTTTCACAATGTTGAGTCTACCTATCCATGAGCATAGTATGTTTTTCCATTTATGTACATCCCTTTGGGTTTCTTGCAGTAGTGTTTTGTAGTTTTCTTTGTATAGGTC
>NW_004444021.1:2463588-2477645 GCF_000243295.1 Trichechus manatus latirostris
GCTGTGGGCTTTTTTTCTCTTCTCTTTCTATTTGTTCTAGTTCTGTAGTTAAAGTTTTGAATTTGTCCCTTTCTTCCTTTTTACTGGGTGCATCTATTGCTATAAATTGTCCTCTGAGGACTGCCTTTGCTGTGCCCCAAAAGTTTTGGTATGATATGTTTTCATTCTCGTTTGATTTTAGGATTTTTTTAATTCCATCTCTGATATCTTCTATTACCCAGTGATGTGTAAGCAAGGTGTTATTCAGTTTCCATGTAACTGATATTTTTTTCTTGCTCTTCCTGTTGTTAGTTTCTACCTTGATGGCATCGTGGTCAGAGAAGATACTTTGTATTATCTCAGTGTTTGGATCTTGTTGAAGATTGCTCTGTGGCCTAAGACGTGGTCTATTCTGGAGAACGTTCCATATGCATTGGAAAAGAATGTGTACTTTGCAGCTGTTGGGTGTAGTATTCTATATAAGTCTATGAGCTCAAGTTGGCTGATTGTGCCCTTTAGGTCTTCTGTATCTTTGTTGAGTTTCTTTCTAGATGTTCCGTCCCTTATCAAGAGTGGTGTGTTGACGTCTCCTACTATTATTGTGGAACTGTCAATTTCTCTTTTCAGCTCTGTTAGAGTTTGTTTTATGTATTTGGGAGCCCTGTCATTGGGTGCGTAAATGTTTATTATGGTTATATCTTCATGATGGATTGTCCCCTTAACCATTATATAGTGTCCTTCTTTTTCTTTTATGGTAGATTTTGTTTTAAAGTTTATTTTATCTGAGATTAGTATTGCCACTCCTGCTCTTTTTTTGATAGCTGTTAGCTTGATATATTTCCTTCCTTCTATTTTTAATAAATTTACGTCTTTGTTTCTAAGGTGTGTCTCTTGTAGACATGATATTGATGGATCCTGTTTTTTTTTTATCTGCTCTGTCACTCTCGAACTCTTAATGGGTGCATTTAGGCCATTTACTTTCAGTGTAACTATTGATAGGTGTGAGTTTATTACTGTCATTTTGTGGTGATTTTTTGTGGTGCTGACATTTTCTCTGTTACTCTTACTCTCCTGTGCTGAGTTCCTTTTGTTTGTGGATTTTTTTTTCATTTCTTTTGTTTTTACTCAGACTTTATGTTTTTCTTCTTTATTCTGATGAGTAGTTTGTTAACTTTCTCTGTGGTTACCTTGAAATTTACCCTTATCTTCCTAGGTTTGAAGCAGTCTGTTATTACTTGGTATCGTCTTGCCTCCTCTCCATTAGAAGATTCTATACCTACGCTGTTTATTCCCTCTTTTGTTGTTCTGATGCTGTTGTCATTTACAGATTAAGCTCTCTGGTTCCCTTTTGTAATTCTTTTGGTTTTAGATAGTCCTTGAGAGTTCTTTTCCTAGGTTGGTATCTGGCTAGTACAATCCTGTGTCCTAGATTCAGCCTGTGGTCTGATGTTGTTTGTTTGCAGATTGAAGGACTCCCTTTAATCATTCTTGTAAGTTTGGTTTGGTTTTTACATAGTCCCTTAATTTCTGTTTATCTAGAAATGACCTAATTTCACCATCATATTTGAACAAGAATTTTGCATGGTATATTATTCTTGGCTGGCAATTTTTTTCTTTCAAGGTTTTATATATGTCATCCCATTGCCTTTTTGCTTGCGTGGTTTTAGCTGAATAATCCGAGCTTAGTCTTACTGTTTCTCCTCTATATGTGACTTTTTGCTTTTCTTGAGCTGCTTTCAGAATTCTTTGTCTTTCGTTTTAGCGAGTGTGATTATGATACGCCTTGGTCATTTTCTTTTGGGGTGTATCCTACATTGGGTTCGTTGAGCTTCTTGGATGGTCAGCTTTTCATCTTTCATGATATTGGGGAAGTTTTCTGTCAGCAATTCTTCAATGATCCTGTCTGTGTTTTCTGTTTTCTACCTCTGTTCTGGAACTCCGATCACTTGCAGATTTTTGCTTTTGATTGTATCCCACATAATTCTCATGGTTTCTTCATTTTTCCTTTGTTCTTTTTTCTGATTTTTCCTCAGACAGAGTTGTATCCACGTGTTTGTCTTCAATTTCACTGATCCTCTCTTCCATAGTTTCAAACCTGCTACTCAACCCTTGTATAACACTGTCCATTTCTAAAATTTTGTTGTTTATCTTTTGGATTTCTAATTGTTTTGTATGATTTCTAGTTGTGAATTTATTTTAGCATTTTGTTCCTGTATTATTTTCTTGAATTCTTCCATTTTTTGGCCTGTATTCTCCATGAATTTGTCTGCCTTTTCCATGAATTTGTCTATTTTTTCCTCATTTTTTTCTGCTTTTTGCTTCCACTCTTGGATAATTCTGAATATTAGAGATTTGAATTTCTCTATCAGGTAGTTCTAGTGCCTTTTCTTCTACTGGAAAGTCATCTGGTGTTTTATGTTGGACATCTACTGGAACCTTCCTGTCTTGTTTTTGTATATGTTTTGCTATTGTCTGCTGTCTTTAGGGCAATCAATAGTTATTTTCCTCATTTATTGCTTTGTATATTTGTTTGTTTCATCATACTTTTTTGTTTTATTTGGTTATGTCTGAGCAGGCAGACTTTGTGTTCTTTGCTGTTTGCTAGTCTTCGGGCATGATACTTTTTGCCTACTTCTCCAATAGTCAGGGTCAGTGACTCAGGTATGCTACAGCAGGGCAAGTCCGGCTGAAGGGGAGTTGCTGGGATGTGTTGTTTGTGGCACATACTAGGGCCAACAGGGTGGGCTGGAAATCAGTGCAGGGCAGGTTCCAGTAGGCCATGCCTGTGCTACTTGGGAGTGTGATATTCAGCGCACGGTTCAGGTAGGCAGGAAGGAGGGGGGAGATTGTGATGTTTGGAACTAAGATGGTTATGGGAAAGAGGAGACAAAGGACAGAGGAATAGGGGCCAAAAACATACATGCAAACAAACAAAAAAGAGCGCTAAGGGAGCTTACTTTTGGAATGGAGAGATGAGAGACTGAGAATGGAGAAAAACAAATAGGGGAAAAAAAGAAAAAGGGTAAAAGAAAAGAAAGAATAAATAAAAATTAGAAGGGGGGAAAAAAAAAGAAAAACCCCCAGGGATCCCACTGGTGCAGCTGCTAGGACTGGGGAAGTTATTTCTGGGCCACAAAGTACAGCCTGGCTAGAAAGGGTAGTGGTGTCACACAGCACCAGGTATTCAGGAGACAGAAAGAGAAGGTAACTACAGAGAGACGAGAAACTGGAAATGAAGAAAGACAAAATGGGAAAAAGAGAGAGAAGAAAACAAAGCAAAGAAACAAAAAACAAACCAACAAGCAAAAAGACACCCAAAAAAATAAAATAAGAAAAAGGAAATGCCCCCAGGGATGGTCATTGTGCATCTGCGCAGAGTGAGGGAGTAGCTCTCAAGCCGTGCAGTACTGCCAGGCTAGAAGGGGCTCCCAAGCCAAAAAAAGACAAAGAAAACAAACAAACAAATCAAAACAGAACAAATCAGAACAAACAAACAAACAAACAAAAAAAGCCCCAGGGGTCCCACCAGCATGGTGGCACAGGCCCAGAAGCAGTTTCACGGTCAAGCGGTCTTTTGCAGCCTTTCAGGAAGAAGCAAAGATGGCACACCGAGCCAGGTATTTGAGAGAAAGGAGGGGGAGGTGGTGAGAGTTAATGAAGAAATCTAAGGAAGTGGAAAAAAGAAACACCAGCAGCCAACAAATGGCACTCTGGGAGCCGGCCAGTGGGGGCTGGTGGAATCCAAGTGACACCGGGGTGAAGCTGGTGCTTCCTGGCCAAGAGACTGTGGCTACAGGAAGCAGAGGTCAAGTAGGGGTGAAGAAGGGTGGGGAGTGGGAAAGCATATATCGCTGGTTACCGGTTGTTCTGTCTCCTGCTGGAAACTCCATGAAGCTGCTTTCTCGTACCCCCCGTTCTCCAATCTCCGATAGGAGTCCAAGATGGCAGATCCGTGCTGTGGTAGCTGATAGGGGACCTCTGCATGTATCTGTCCTCTCTCTCTGTTCTCTGTCAGTTTCTTATTCCATTCGGTCCTTGGCCAAGTTCTTTATCTCTTCATTTGATGCTTAGGGTTTCAGGATTAACATGTGTCTCTGTTTGACTTAGTGTTTTCAGATCTTTGCTGTGGAGGGATGGCGTGGTGCTTCTGTCTATAGCACCATGTTGCCCAGAAATCTTGGTCTGGTTTTGGTTCTTTATCTGGTTGTTTTCTGTTTTAGTCCTTAACACTTTTTTACCTAGTATGTACTTATTTCTTTTTCTTTTTTTTCCTTTCAGTTTTTATCCCCCCACCAGAATGTAACTTCTAGGAGGGCAAGAATTTGGGTTTTTTTGACTGTTGTATTCCTTACAAGTAACCAATGTTTGACAACTAGTACGCATTCAATAACCATTATTGATTGAATTTATAGCACTCAGTTGTATTAAAATTACATATGTGATACCTCTTATCTATCATAAAATATAAACATTAGAGGGTCAAGGAAACCATTAATTGTTATTGATTAAGAAGCTGATGATTAAGGAAAAAGGAGATAATCAGTGAGGTATCTTAGAAGGCAACAAGGAGTATCTAGAAACCCAAAGAGAGTTCTCTACTTTAATATGCATTATGTACACTAGTTAAGAGTAGTCTTCCATTATAATAGGGAGAGGAAGGACGTCGACAAGATTAGAGGTAGGAATTTCAGACTCCCCTTATGTTACCTTTCATTTTCTCTGTGAAGTGTGAGAAGAGGCCAAGTGATTACTTGGTGTAAGGTTTAAGGAAAACAGGCAATGGCTGAAATAGTGCTTGTGATCAATGGGTGCAAAATTTAAAAAGGAAGCAGTGATGGCCAAATTGTGAAAGATATTGGGAATATAGTAAATACAATACCCTGGTGGCATAGTGGTTAAGAGTTAAACTGCTACTGAAAAGGTCGGCTGTTCTAATCCACCAGGCGCTCCTTGGAAACCCTGCAGGACAGTTCTATTCTGTCCTGTAGGTTCACTATAAGTCGGAATCGACTTGCTGGCAACTGGTTTTTTTTAAGACTTACGAGCAGTATGTAGAGAAATGTAAAACTTGGAAGAGTCATATATGATATAAAGATTTTTGGGGTCAACGGGGAGTTCCTGGGTGATGCAAATGGTTAAGGGTTTGTCTACTAGCTAAAAGGTTGGCTGTTCAAATCCACCCAGAAGAACCTCAGAAGACAGGCTTGGCAGTCTGCTTCCGAAAGTTCACAGCCTTTAAAACCCTATGGAGTGCAGTTCTACTGTAACACGCATGGGGTTACCATGAATTGGAATCAACTCCATGGCATCTAACAACAACAACAACAGGGTTGTTAACAGGGGCCCTGATAAGGTCAGATAAGTAACATTTAGAAAGGATTGATGGGAGAAGAATAGGAGGTTGAAGTCTGAAAGTTGTATGAATTCTCAGATGTGATTTCATATGTGGAGCAATTCTAGTTGATGATACATGGTCACTGAGAAGGGTATGAAAGGAAAAGGATGATATTTTTTAGGCAAGGACTGTTTTACCAAATAGTCCTTCAACGCTTCAGTGCCTACATTAAAAAAAAAAAAAGATATGGTTCTTCTTATAAAATAACTTTGTATTTAATGGGTAATAGAAGTAAATACATAGATAATAAAAATGTAGTGAAATACAACCTGTATTATAGTAAGAAGAGATGCTTTGGATACAACTAGTTTAGCAAACGCTGATTAAAGGGTAGCCAGCCCTAAAAAGTTCTGATAAAACGTATCTTGTCAAAACAGTCAAAAAATGGCAACAAATTTTAATACAACTGATTGTAAATTAATTTACAATTAAAAATTAGAGAATATTTAACAAATTAGAAAGTTACTTAAGTATAAAAACAATGCGAGGTAACAGTTCTTCTCTGTTCATAATACATCATAATAAATTTTGTAAACTAGATAGGGAGACCAAATTGGTCTCTTTAAAATAATTACTCTTAAGTACTTTAATTTTCAATAACTCAACAAGTAGATTTCTGTATATATCTCAGAAGAACTACAATTATGTCCATTTAAATATGAATTTGTTTGAAGAATAAAATATTTCAGCATTGCCGGCCATTGGATAGTTGATATTGAATAAATTTTGATTGTAATTGTTCTTATTTTTTTCCAGAAACCTCAGCACGGTGCCTAAAATGGTTTGATAGTACTTCTTATAAAATGTATACAGTTAGTTGGAGATTCAGCTGAATTGAAGGACCAATTAATCAAAAATCATGGGGAATTGTAAATAATTACAGAAACTGCTTTTTTTATTTTTATTTTTATTGTGCTCTAAGTGAAAGTTTACCATTCAAGTTAGTTTCTCATACACAAGTTTAACACACATTGCTATGTGACTCTAGTTGCTCTCCGTAATGCAACAGCGCACTACTCCTTTCCATACGGGATTTCCCGTGTCCATTCAACCAGCTCCTGTCCCTTTTTGCCTTCTCATCCTGCCTCAGGATAGGAGCTGCCTATTTAGTCTCATGTATCTACTTGAGCTAAGAAGCAGTGTTCCTGCTTTTTTTAATTCAACAATCTACATGTTCATAGTATTATAATAGGCACAGTTGTTAATAAGATAGCTCTAATAACAATTTGTGTTCAATACAAGGAAGCATAGCGGCAACTGGCAAAGTCTTGTTTCATTCTCATCCCAGGATGCTCTCTGCCAGCGTTCCTCTGCACCACCTGCTACACAACATTGTCAACCACATGCTGTTGGAGTTGCAATATGTCTTCAGGCCACAGAGCAGAAGAGCAGATTTGATATCCATAAAACTTCAAATTTAATCATCATGTCTGATTTTTGGGACTAACATAAAAATAATCATACATTTCAAATCCTTAGATAAAAACTAACTACTAATATAAACTATTTTTCTTTATATCATAAGTTTTAAATTATTGAAATATCTTATCGGAGCTAGGAAATTGTGGTAAGACATTAAAAGAATGCACGAGAAGGGTCTTCTTTCATTAGATTTGTCATGAATCGTTAAACTTGTGGAAAGAATGTGCAATCAGTCCCCACTTATCCATGGTAGTGAGAAGCAGAATATAGACAGTGCTTGCATAATCTAATTGGTTCAACCTCATATAAGCTTTTTCTACTAGCACTCTTAAGAAAATGCAAGACTAAAGATTTTAAGCTTCAGATATGTGAAATAGTGCTTTTCACCATCTAAGTCCTTCTAAAGAAACTGCTTTTGCCAGTATTTTTAAGTCCCCATTCTGTTTTGGTTAAGCAGCTGTGAATATATTCCTTATGACACCAATATGTATTAAAAGGAGATAAGCTTTAAAGAAAGTTAGAAAGATAAAATTGTTGAATTATATTCAAATCCAATTTTATAGTAAAGAACTCATTGACTAATGTTTATCTTGCTCAGTGTCAACTGCAATTTATGCAAAAACCTAATGTGGATCTAAAATGAGTTTTCTGACACAGTAAACTAAAAATATATTCTAATAGAGTCCAGTTGACATTTATGCATTGTTATTTCCATGTAAATATTGATCATCTTGGACTAAATTCCAACCCCGGAATGTATGTTTACTTTCACAATGAAATCTGTCATGGAGGTGAGGGAAAGAAGGAGGAAAGGCAGAAAGGCTGCTTTTCAAATTAAAGTTCTATGCTTTTAATCCATTTTCTTATACAAAGAAAGGAGATATTTTGTTTATGTCCTATGCCAACAAGACTCTAACAAACTGAGTAATACAACAAAGTAAACTCATTCAGGACCTGATTCAGTCAGTAAAAACAATACTAACTAAAGGATTTCAAGTTAAGTTTGGAAAATATTACCACCATACTGGATAGGTTCCTGAAATCTGGGGCCATTTTCTCATCTGGCACTGTGGTCAGAGAAGCATTCCAAGTATAGCACTCAATCCCACCAAGCCCACCAACTTAAAAAAAAAAAAAAACACCCTTCTTGTTCTCGTGAATAAGAGAAGAACCAGACATTTTGTCAATGTATTTGCTATCAGAACAACTTCATGTTCTTATTTGTGTCGGTTTGCAATCTTCGGTTCTGTGTTAAATTTCTTTTTCTCAACCTGGCAACTCTCTCACTCCCTCTCTCTTTTTTTACCCCTGAAAATTTGTTTAGATACTTCATAGGCAGGAAGCTCAGTTTAATCTGAATACTTCTTTATGGTTCCTTTCTGAAAAGGAGGCCAGACTTTCCAGTTTCACTGACTTAGCATGCATAAATTTTCTTTTTAGGAAGCTATTGTTTATGGTATTTACATTTATTAGTATCTGCAATGTTGCCATATAGCAAAATATACCTTTTATTTATTATTCTAATAAAAGAACACCCAGAATGGATTAATTGAACAAAGTATTAAAAACAAAATATTATGTAAACAACTGAATTTTCACCAAAAGTAGAAGATCGTTAAGTCAGTTATGACATGGACCTTTATTGCACAACTTATTAACTTCAGTCTAAGCAATATCTGAAACCAGAAATTTGTTGACTGGACTACTAAACTCCATCTTCCTTTGTTCTAAGCAGTCCAAAATTTTGATAAGAGAAGAGGGACAACAGTGCAAACATTTTAGAGCTGACAGTTGTATGCCATATGCTGTGATTATTTAACAAATGGAACAGCACTTAGATACAAAATGCAGTTTGAACACAAATGGGTTTTTTTTTTTTTAAACAAAGACATTTAAATAGTAACTTCTGAATATTGGATAAAAAAGAAACTAAAACAAAATATTTTCACCTCATACCAAAACTACTTTTTCTACTATGTTTCTTGTCTCATTGAGTATCTTTCTAGCAATGAAAGACAAAATACCAAAAAATCATTTTAGTGTCCTCCTTCAATTTCACCATCAATATCTAATAGTTCTCCATTTTATTTTCTAAACTCTCTCAGTGCATTCCTGCCATCAGTTTAGGGCCTCAATGTCTCTCCCTTAATATATTGCCTGTAGGGCTGTAGCAGTATTCATTGCAATCCATGCCCCTGGATCTGTACAGGCCATAACCTGGGCAGACATACCTATGACCTTGACTATTACAGTAATTACTGCTGCTACTGTAGTCTTGTTAACACCCAACTATCCTCTGATCATTTGTTAGAGTTTTTGTTTGTTTGCGTGCTTTTAATGATAGCAATTATTATGTGTTAGGCTACATGGAAAATAAGAGAAATATAAGACATGATCCCCTTCTTTACAAAATTTATCAAGTGAGGCAAGGCCAAGATGGTGAAGTAGTCATATGCTTCCTGTGGTCCCTCTTATAACAAAGACCTAAAAAAACAAGTGAATCAATTATATATGAAAATCTAGGAGCCCTGAACATCAAAGGCAAAGTTGAGAAATCAGACTAAGTGGCAGAGAGAAGGAGAGATGGTTCAGAAGCAATGAGGAGTTGCCAGACCCGACTCAGTGAGAGCCGGCATCCTGCAGGCTGGGTAGGCTGGCGTGCAAGGTGAGGCAAGCAGTGGCGCTCAGGGGACGTTTTCCACATAAGGAGAGACCAAATGGCAGAGAGTCTACTCATGCCTCCAGAACAAGTGAAAAGCAGCACTCAGTCAGCAAAACGTAACTATATGTGTCTGACCAACTGCATGGATCAAAAAACATCCCCTGTGGGAAAAACCTCTCTCCCATTTACTTGCCACCTCCCTGCTCTGCAATGGATCCTGGGCCAGCTTCAGCAATTGCCAAGTCCCCTGGGCCAAAAGTGGGCCTGTCATGCACCCTGAGCCGTTCTCCTGGCCTTGGAGAAGGAACAAATTAATAAACAAGAAAAAATAATCTGTCGTCTCCCCTAAGCTGGAAAATCAGAGTAGGCACAGCTCTTTTGCCTAGGTATAGGCCTAAAGGGTCCATGGACTTTGAATGCCTTTCACCCCTGCATAGACCTGTGTGGGCCCATTTCAACAGCATAGGCACTCATTACCACAGTGCAACAGGGTATATAACTGAAGTCTAACTTCAACTGTATCATATATATGGTGAAGTGGCAGGTTCATGACATTTGACACTGTTCTGCCCATTAAGCAGGGTCCTCACCTACCCACACCAGGGGCCTGAGGACAGGTGGCTCCACCAATGCCACTTAGCCACCTGAAACAGTGGTCCAAGAATAAGTGATACCTCCCAGTCCTTACAGCCTACAGCATTGGGTGCTCATAGTCTGGCTGCAGAACCCATCAACCTACTTGCTCTAGGGAACACGGACATGCTTTCCTCCCAGACACTCAGAGGCAGCCTTCAGCTCCCTGCCTTGCTCAGCACATGACCCATACTAAAGCTGTGCCTACACCAATCTCCTCTGCCTGTTTAGGACTGTAGGTGAGACCCTGCACCACACACTTGGTGACCAGCTACCTGGACACCTGAGCTGAATTCATACAAGAAAAGTAAATAGACTCCTGGGCCCACATACTTAGTAACAGTTCTAACCAGGACGTTGGAGCTTAAAAGGCGCCAATAATCAAACTAGCTCATACAAACAGCTTATTTGGGCATATCAAAACAAAACAAAACAAAAAGTTAGGGCACAGTAAGCAAACATAAATAAATATAATAACTTATTGATGGCTCGGAGACAGCAGTCAATATCAAATCACATAAAGAGGAAGACCATAATGCCTTCAGTAAGCTCTCAAAATAAAGACTCAAGACATTTTCCAGAGGAAGAGAATTTCTTGGAATTACTGGAGGTAGAATACAAAACATTAATATACAGAACTCTTCAAGAAATCAGGAAGTAGATCATGCAAAATGCAGAACAAGTCAAGCAACATACAGACAAAGCAATAGAGGAACTTAAGAAGATTAAAGAAGAGCATGATGACAACTTTAACAGGCTGCAAGAATCCATAGAGAGACAGCAATCAGAAATCCAGAAGATTAACAATAAAATTTCAGAATTAGTCTCAATAGAAAGTCAAAGGAGCAGAATTGAGGCAATGGAAGTCAGAATTAGTGAGAAGGAAGATAAAGCACTTGGCACCAACTCATTTGAGGAAAAATCAGACAAAAAGAATTTTAAAAAATGAATAAAACCTAAGAATTATGTGGGACTCTGTCAGGAGGAATAACCTAAAAGTGATTGGAGTACCAGAACAAGGGGGGATAACAGAAAATACAGAGAGAATTGTTGAAGATTTGTTGGCAGAAAACTTCCCTGATATCATGAAATATGAGAAGATGTCTATCCAAGATACTCATTGAACCCCACATAAGGTAGATCCCAAAAGCAAGTCACCAAGACATATTATAATCAAACTTGCCAAAACCAAAGATAAAGAGAGAATTTTAAGAGCAGCTAGGGATAAACAAAAAGTCATCTACAAAGGAGAGTCAATAAGACTAAGCTTGGACTACTTAGCAGAAACCATGCTGGCAAGAAGGCAATGGGATGACATATATAAAGCCTTGAAGGAAAAAAAATTGCCAGCCAAGAATTGTATACCCAGCAAAACTGTCTCTCAAATATGATGGTGAAATTAGCACATTTCCAGATAAACAGAAGTTAGGGAATTTGCAAAAACCAAACCGAAATTACAAGAAATACTAAAGGGAGTTCTCTGGTTAGAAAATCAATAACATCAGATAGCAATCAAAGACTAGAACACAGGACAGAGCAACCAGATATCAACCCAGATAGGGAAGTCACAAAAATAAATCAAAGCTAAAACACTGAAAATAAGAAAACAGAGACATCAATATGTAAAAGATGACAACATTAAAACAAAAAAGAGGGACTAAAAAATGTAGTCATAGATCTTTCATATGGAGAGGAAATTAAGGTGATATAAAGAAATAAGAGAGTGGTTTAAACTTAGAAAAATAGGGGTAGATATTAAGGTAACCACAAAGGAAACCAACAATCCTACACATCAAAATAAAAAACAAGAAAAGCATAAAGACTCAGCAAATACAAAATCAACAACGATGAAAAAGATGAAAAGAAAATTCATAAAGAAAAGTGACTCAGCACAGAAAATTAAGTCTAACAAAGAAACTGTCAACAGCACAAAGAAAAAGACTTCAAAATGACAGCACTAAACTCATACCTATTAATAATTACACTGAATGTAAATGGACTAAATGCACCAATAAAGAGACAGAGAGTGGCAGATTGGATAAAAAAACACGATCCGTCTATATGCTGCCTACAAGAGACACATCTTAGACTTAAAGACACAAACAAACTAAAACTCAAAGGATGGAAAAAATATATATCAAGCAAACAACACTCAAAAAAGAGCAGGAATGGCAATATTAATCTCTGACAAAATAGACTTTAAAGTAAAATCCACCACAAAGGATAAGGAAGGACACTATATAATGATTAAAGGGTCAATACACCAGGAGGACATAACCATAATAAATATTTATGCACCCAATGATAGGGCTCCAAAATACATAAAACAAACTCTAACAGCACTGGAAAGAGAGACAGACAGCTCCACAATAATACTAGCAGACTTCAACACACCACTTTTTGGTGAAGGACAGAACATCCAGAAAGAAGCTCAGTCAAGACATGGAAGATCTAAATGCCACAATCAACCAACTTGATCTCATGGACATATACCAAACATTCCACCCAACTGTAGCCAAGTATATTTTCTTTTCCAAAGCACATGGAACATTCTCCAGAATAGACCACATATTAGACCATAAAGCGAGCATTAACAAAATCCAAAGCATTGAAATATGACAAAGCACCTTTTCTGACCATAAAGCCTTAAAAGTAGAAATCAATAACAGACAAAGCAACGAAAAAAAAATCAAACACGTGGAAACTGAAAAACACCTTGCTTAAAAACTACTGAATTATAGACAAAATTAAGAATGGAATAAAGAAATTCACAGAATCAAATGAGATTAAAAACACATGCTATCAGAACCTTTGGGACACAGCAAAAGCAGTGCTCACAGGTCAGTTTATAGCAATAAATGCACACATCCAAAAACAAGGAAGGGCTAAAATCAAAACATTAACCCTACAACTTAAACAAGCAGAAAGAGAACAGCAAAAAATGCCCTCAGGTGCCAGAAGAAAAGAAATAATAGAATTAGAGCAGAATTAAGTGAAATAGAAAATAGAAAAGCAGTTGAAAGAGTTAATAAGACCAACAGCTGGTTCTTTGAAAAGATCAACAAAATTGATAAACCATTGGCCAAACTGACAAAAGAAAAACAGGAGAGGAAGCAAATTGATCCAAATAAGAAATGAGATGGGCAATATAACAACAGACCCAACTGAAATGAAAAGAATCCTAACAGAATACTGTGAAAAATTGTACTCTAACAAATTTGAAAACTTAGAGGAAACAGATAAATTTTTAGAAACTCACTACCTACCTAAACTAGCACAAACAGAGATAGAACAACTAAATAAACCTATACAAAAGAAGAGATTGAAAATATAGTTAAAAACTCCCAACAAAAAAAAAAGCCCTGTCCCTGATGGTTTCACTAGAGAATTCTACCAAACTTTCAGAGAAAAGTTAACACAATCACTACTAAAGGTATTTTAGAGCATAGAAAAGGATGGCATACTCCCAAACTCATCTTATGAAACCAGCATAACTCTGATACCAAAACCAGGTAAAGACACCACAAAAAAAGAAAATTACAGACCAATATCCCTCATGAATATAGATGCAAATATCCTCAACAAAATTCTAGCCAATAGAATTCAACAACATATCACAACAATAATTCACCATGATCAAGTGAGATTTATACCAGGTATTCAGGAATGGTTCACATTAGAAAAACAATTAATGTAATCCGTCACAAAAATAAAACAAAAGACAAGAACCACACGATCTTATCAACTGATGCAGAAAAGGCATTTGACAAAGTCCAACACCCATTCATGATAAAAACTCTCAGAAAAATAGGAATAGAAGGTAAATTCTTCAACATAATTAACAGCATTTATACAAAGCCAATGGCCAACATCATCCTAAATGGAGGGTCTGAAAGAATCCCCCTTGAGAACGGGAACCAGACAAGGATGCCTTTTGTCACCACTCTTATTCAACATTGTGCTGGA
>NW_004444021.1:2478090-2507130 GCF_000243295.1 Trichechus manatus latirostris
ACAAATCACCAACTTCATATGGAAAGGGAAGAGGCCCGGATAAGTAAAGCATTAGTGAAGAAGAAGAAAAAAGTGGGAGGCCCCCCACTACCTAATTTTAGAACCTGTTATACCACCACTGTACTCAAAACAGCCTGTTACTGGTACAACAGATACACAGACCAATGGAACAGAATTGAGAATCCAGGTATAAATTCATCCACCTATGAGCAGCCGATATATTTGACAAAGGCCCAAAGTCCATTAATTAGGGAAAAGACAGTCTCTTTAACAAATGGTGCTGGCATAACTGGATATCCATCTGCAAAAAAAAAAAGAAAACAAGATGCATACATCACACCATGCACAAAAACTAACTCAAAATAGATCAAAGACCTAAATATAAAATCTAAAATGATAAAGATCATGGAAGAAAAAATAGGGACAACACTAGGAGCTCTAATACATGGCATATACAGAATGCAAAACATTACTAACAGTACACAAACACCAGAAGAGAAACTAGATAACCAGGAGCTCCTCAAAATCAAACACTTATGTTCATCAAAAGACTTCACCAAAAAAGTAAAAAGACAACCTACAGACTGGGAAGAAATTTTTGTCTATGACAAATCCGATCAGCATTTATTCTCTAAAATCTATAAGACACTGCAAAACCTCAACAACAAAAAAGCAAATAACGTAATTAAAAAAAAAATTGGCAAAGGATATGAACAGACACTTCACCAAAGAAGACATTCAGACAGCTAACAGACACATGAGGAAATGCTCATAATCATTAGCCATTAGAGAAATGCAAATTAAAACTACTCTGAGATACCATCTCACTCCAACAAGGCTAGCATTAATCCAAAAACACAAAATAATATATGTTGGAGAGGATGTGGAGAGACTGGAACATTTATACACTGTTGGTGGGAATGTAAAATGGTACTATCACTTAGGAAATTGATTTGACACTTGCTTAAAAAGCTAGAAATATAAGTACCATACATTTCAGCAATCCCACTCCTTGGCATATATCATAGAGAAATAAGAGCCATCACACGAATTGATATATGCACAACCATGTTCATTGCAGCACTGTTCAAGATTGCAAAAAGATGGAAACAACCTAGGTGCCCATCAACAGACGAATGGATAAACAAATTATGGTATATTCACACAATGGAATACTACGCAACAATAAAGAACAATGATGAATCCACGAAATATAACATGGATGAATCTGGAAGACATTATGCGGAGTGAATTTAGTCAATGACAAAAGGACAAATATTGTATAAGACCACTATTACAAGAACTCAAGAAAAGGTTTAAACATAGAAGAAAACATTCTCTGATGGTTACGAGGGTGGGGAGGGAGGGAGAGGGATATTCACTAACTAGATAGTAGACAAGAATTATCTTAGGTGACGGGAAGGACAACACACACTGCAGGGGAAGTCAGCACAGCTGGACTAAAATAAACCAAAAGCTAAGAACTTTCCTGAATACAACCAAACACTTCAAGGGACAGAGTAGCAGGGGCGGGGGTCTGGGGCCATGGTTTCAGGGGACATCTAGGTCAATTGGCCTAACAAAGTTTATTAAGAAAATGTTCTGCATCCCACTTAGGTGAGTGGTGTCTGGGATCTTAAAAGCTAGCGAGCAACCATCTAAGATGCATCAATTGGTCCCAACCCACCTGGAGTAAAGAAGAATGAAGAACACCAAAGACGCAAGGAAAATATTAGCCAAAGAGACAGAAAGGACCACATAAACCAGAGACTCCATCAGCCTGAGACCAGAGGAACCAGATGATTCCCGGATACCACCAATGACCGTCGTGACAGGGAACACAATGGAGAGTCCCTGACGGAGCAGGAGAAAAGTGGGTTGCAGAACTCAAATTCTAGTAAAAAGACCAAACTTTACGGTCTGACTGAGACTGGAGGGACCCCAGAAGA
The DNA here is from genome assembly GCF_000243295.1 of Trichechus manatus latirostris. Taxonomy (NCBI): domain Eukaryota; kingdom Metazoa; phylum Chordata; class Mammalia; order Sirenia; family Trichechidae; genus Trichechus; species Trichechus manatus. The sequence goes on from NW_004444021.1 coordinate 2,480,040, forward strand.
CATGACCCCCGGACTTTCTGTTGGCTCAGAGCTGAAACCATTCCTGAGGGCAACTCTTCAGACAAAGATTAGACTGGACTATGAGACATAAAGTGATACTCTTGAGGAGTGTGCTTCTTAGCTCAAGTAGATACATGAGACTAAATAGGCAGCTCCTGCCCAGAGGCGAGATGAGAAGGCAGAGAGGGCCAGGAGCTGGTTGAAAGGACATGGGAAATCGGGTGGAAAGGAGGAATGTGCTGTCACAGTATAGGGAGAGCAACTAGGGTCACATAGCAAAGTGTGTATAAATTTTTGTATGAGAAACTGACTTGAATTGTAAACTTTCCCTTAAAGCACAATCAAAAAAAATTATCATATGCCAGGAGAGACACAGCTAACAGGTCTAGAATACAAGCCCTGTGGGCTATGATGTTTATCCGTAAAATTTATTTAGTGCCTAAAAAGAACAATATTAGAATGTTATATTGAAACTGCCTCTTTCATCTTCAATTCTGTATTTTTCTAAGCCGTAAAGTATAACAAGCAAACTGGAATATGATAAAAAGTTACTTGGTGTTTATAGTGCAGAGCCAACCCATTTTAGAGCCTCAGGCAAAAGGAAAATTCAGTAACACTGATCCTGTCTTTATTTAAGTTTTGATATTTTGTTCATCATGGATTTTTTGGCATTATGTTTGATTTGTTAAAATATTGCATTAAAATATTATTTTTCTTGATTATTGAGATGTTTTTGCATCCCTTAATTGTACACCCAAGGTGAATGCTTCACTCACCTCATGCTAGTCCCGGCCCTGGGTATTTACATTAAATACCCCTTTTCCTTACAAGGAGCCCTGGTGGCCCAGTGGTTAAAGAGCTCAGCTGTTAACTAAAAGGTCAGCAGTTTGAATCCACCAGCTGCTTCTTGGAAACCCTATCTGGCAGTTCTACTCTGTACTAGAGGGTCACTATGAGTTAGAATCAACTTATCAGCAATGGATTTGGTTTTGGTGTTTACTTGTTTCTGTAAAAATTTTTGTAATTAAAAAAAAAAGCCAGTGTTGCTATTTCCATTATGTATATGTAAACATGTAGTGTTTTTTTTTTTTTTTCTTTGATTTTCCTCTTCTCTTACGGGCTACTATACCCTACCATGCCACAAAGCAAATTAGACATTTACTGACAAAATGGACAGTTTAGATTAATGCTAACAGCTCAGATTTCCCTTGATTTTTGTGTAGTCTACTTATTCATGTGAAAGCCTTTAGCAATGCCAGTAAGGCATCTTAATATGTTTGTCAGTTTTGATTCTGAAATATTTATGAAATGTGCTTTGGAAAACCTGACTTGGGTATTTTAGGGGGAAAAGGGGGGCTTATGAGCAGAAAGTGTCTGGATTTGCTTGTTATCAAGTTTATAGGCTGTATGTTGAGGACCTTCTTTTCAACTAGGAGAATATTTTTTCTTTGATGTATAGTTTAAGAAAGCAAACAGTAAGCACAATATTTTATTAACCTAGATTTCACACATTTCTAGAATGTGTCCAAATTGTTGACTTACCACAATTCAGTACCCTGTAGAGGAGCTTTTTATGCTTTGGCTGGAAGTCATTTGGGGCAAAGGTAAGCTTAAGTGATCATATGTCCCTCTCCGAGAGGATATTCATCCTTAGCAAATTGCTGTGTGCTGTTTTCTCTACTTGGCATTCCTTGGCACTGGCACGGAAAGACAATTATTTCTCAGTCTTAATGTCTTGTAAGATTTCCAGAGCCATGTCACAAAGAAGCATAAAAAATTCCACCAGAACTCTGCATGGTAGGATTATTTCACAGTACTGCTGGACTAACAATGTAGCCTGCAGAACTCCTGGCTTCTTGGCATGAGAAGAGTTTCCAGTATTTTTAAGAGCAATTAGTACAAGTGAAAAACTTCATTTCCACCTCTAAATTTCAAGATCTGGCTTTTTAAGTCCCTTTAAAAAACACTGTTGTATTAGAAATTGTGTATTTTAAAAAATCCTTATTGCTAAAACTGACTACTTCTGTGTACCTTTAAAGTGAAGGAACTGCCCTGATAAAGGGTAAATATTTTACTAATGACCACTTAAGGTTATATCCTACATTGTTGTTCACGTCATCAGAAGCTTAAAAATGAAGGATTTCTTAAAAATCACCCAGCTAATATCCTCATTTTATACAGGAGGAAGCTAAAGCATCAAAAAGCTAAACAACTTACTCAGTGACTCATATCTGTTTAATGACAGAATTTACATTGGAACATAGGTTCCGGTCTCTAACTACAAAGCGCATTGATCGAATTTCCTGTATAGGTGAGTAGAAATTTCAGTATAACTTCACTAATGATAAGAATGTTTAGGAAGTGGGTGTTCCGATTAACAAAGCTTTCTTTCCTTCCTTGTAGTACAGTCATGAAAAATAGTAACGAAATGTTTACTGGCAAAATCATAAGGGTATGAAACCTCTTAAACAAAGAGCTTTGGTTCCACTTTATGTAGAATAAGGAAACATGAGGAGCTTCAATCTGGGAAGAGATAGGGCTCCCTCATACATGAGGGGTGAAGATATTTTTCTACCTCTTTCCTGCTATCTTATACCTTTGCTTTCTGTCTCCTCTAGGTAACTCTTACTAGGACACACACACACACGCACACACATACACATGCACACACACACGCACACACTCACTTCTTCCCTGGGCAATACTTTTCAGAGTCAGTGCCATTGAAAAGTATATTTAGGATTAAGGGGGGGGAAAAAAACCCCATAAACCAAAAACAATAAATCTCACTCTTACCCTGCAAGGAGACAGTTCTTCTAAACATTCACCAAATGTTAGAAAATAATCATTATTTCAATAGGTTTTAAGTCCTAGTCACTTCTTAAGCTTTGGATTAATAGAGGCATCACAGTTTTCACCAAGGATAATAGGTAATAAAATATAAAGGCTATAAGGAATTTGTGTAATATAAGGAATAAGTCTAGGGATTTTTCCCCCAAACAAATCAGTTCTTCTAAAGGTTTACTGCCATCTCCATCTCTAGAGACAAGAAATGCTAGTAACTTTTAAATTACATTTTTAAACTTCAAAAATTTTTATCTAGGGTCAAAGTTAGCTGGAAACAGAATTTTTAAGTCAAATGATACTTCAAATTTTTAAGTTTGACTGTTCCTTAATCTAATATGGGGCATAGTGTGGTGGGTTAACACGTTTTGGACTTGGCCAACTGAATGGAATGTGGTACCTGTAAGACAATCTAGGACTTGTTTCTGTGAAATCAATGGATGTATATGGTTCTAGAGCTTAGACAGGGATATGAGATAGAGGGAATAATACTGGATCTATCAAGACAGAAATGGTAACTGAAGCCAAAGGAGTGGAAAAGTTAATGGCAGGAAAGTAGGCAGAGTGAGAAGTAAAGGGTTCCCAGGTCTGTGCCCTGAACAACCCAAACATTTTAAGGTTTAGATGGAGAAAGAGACCAAGGGGACAACAAAAAAGATTGCAGAAAATCGTGATTTCACAAGATTGGGGTCGACAGTATTACATGCAGCTGAGATATCAAATAAGAAATGGACTGGAAGTCTTCCATAGGACTGGGAGCAAGGAAATCATGGGAAGCTTTGTTGAGAGCAGTTTTGAGGGAGGGGTGGTGGGAGGGCAATACAGATGGCAGTGGGCTGAGGGGTGAGTGAGATATAGTCAAGTAAATGTTTAGACTTTTAAGAATAGAATATGAGAGACTGGTAGCTGTTAGGCGTAAAGCTTAGGTTTTTGGGTTTGTTTCTTGCTCTTGCTTCTAATATGGAAGACATTTGAGCGTGCTGAAATACAGATGGGTGGTAGCCAGAGGAAAGGGAGAGGTTGAAAATCCCAGAGAGAGAAGAAAATCTATGGGATAAAGTTTCTGGAGATAATGGAATCCAGTGCATAGGCCTTAGATAAAGGAAGCTCCTCCAGAGAAGGAGAAAAGGATGAGTTTACAACATTGGTGCCAGGGATTGAGAGGTTTCCTTTGACAACTTTCAATTCTGTGAAAAAAAATGTATGGCTATTTGCTGAGAATGAAGTAAGGAACTGGTGAGATGAGACGTTTGAGCTAGAGTATCTCAGATGTCTTTCCATATCTAAAACTAATTTTTCCAAAAATTGTATTTTACTTCAAACTTTCTTTTTTCTTTATTCTTTCTGTCAATGGTATTTTAATTCTTCAGATTTCCCGGGGTTTTTTTTTAACACCTTTTTTAAGTCTATGCCCTCCCCACTGTCACACCCATCCAGAAAGTTACCAGTCTCAAAAATTCTTCCTTCCCAATGTCTTTCATGTTATCGTTCACTTTCATACCACCATATTTGTATTTCATCCATAATCAATAAATCCCTCGGTTTTTGAAGTAACATTCTACCTGGCCTTAACAGCTTCCCTACCTTTCCCATCATCCCCTGCACTGTTGGAGATTACCCACACACTGCGTCAACTAGTCATTCCCTTGGTAAAACGTCATTGTTTCCCTTGTGCTGACAGGATAAAATCCAATTCCTTATCATGAACTATAAAGCTCTCTATTATTGGTCTAAACTACTTGTAACAATTTATATCCACCTAATACCAACGAGATTGTCAATTTCAACAATAAACAAATTTTTTCATTCTATCCAAATCTCACTTGTCATATTGTACGTCAGTGCTTTTGCCATACTTTTCCTCAGCTTGGAATGCAGCCTCAGTACTAACCAGTTCTATAAAATGCTGACCTGTCTTTCAAGTGCCATGTCCACCGATAAGTCTACCTAGACTGCTTTCTATACTTCTTCTTCTTCTCCAGTCATAGCGTTTATGTTGTTTACTATTGATTTGTCAAATATTGCAGCTTTTCTTTTTATTATATATTTGTATTACTTATCTTTTAAAGTTTAAAAGTTAGAAATTGGAAACTAATTTTTTAAATTTAAAACTTGACTGAAGTTTCTTTCATATTGGTGAGTTTGGTAAATATTTAAAACTTCCGTGTGCCTCAGTTTCTCATCCGTAAAATGAGTTGCAAAGAGCAATGGAGAAATTTTACCCAAAGTGTTTACCAAGTATCTGGAATATGATGAGGGCTCAACAGGTGTTAGATTTGTTTATTGTTTTCTTCGTTATTATGAGTATGTTGTTTAACTTTTCACTGTATTCTCAAATTAAATTTGATTATTTCTCTGTAGCACCACAGAGCCTAATATAGTCCGTTGTCTAAAGACGTCATTAGAAGATACTAATAACAATGTATAATATGTAAAGCAATGCTATTTTATTAATCTGCAATATTTATTGAGTAGTTTTATACTAAAAACATAGTTTTTAATGCAAAGAAAACTCATACATACATACACACATTTTGATCCATACATAATACATGGTGTGTGCATGCACACACACACACACACACACACAATGTTATGGTATTCCTTGCCCACAAAAACTGCTTTCTCTCAGGCAGTGCTTCTTTGACCATCATCCTCCTAGAGTCTGCAAACAGGAAGCTGGAATTTCAGTGATCTTCCTCTCCCTCTCCGTAATCTCTTGTCGTCTCCATTCCGGTTCCCATCTACATGTTCATTCAAATAATCATCAAGATCTATCAAATCTAGCTAAGAAATGTCTGGAAAATCTGATCCTCTTCTTTATTTCCACTGTTTCTCTCATCCTCTCTATGATAGCCTTTTAAAACCTCCCTGCTTTCATTGTAAGCTCCATCCACTCCATTTGTCACACCGTCTACAGATTTATTATTCTAGCTCATAGCAGGCAGTTAATACATACTTGAGGAAGAAGTTAAAGACGTGAATAAAGTTAACCTCTGATTATGTTACCAGAAATGCCTCTAGTCAATATGGTGCTCTCATGCACTGTAGCAAAAGAGCCCTCTCCTTAAGTATAAATAAATAAATGCAAACTTCTTTAAATAAAATAAATTTAGAAGATTATTGCACAACATTACTACCTTGGTGCTGGGAGCTTTCCAGCATCCCTGGGTACACATGTGCCCACATGTCCGTTTATTACAACTCCTCTCCCAGCAAGGGTATCCATGCTATCAATAGCAACCACACTCTGCATCCCACCCTCACCCCAGGGGATCATATCATGTTTGCGGCAGGCAGGAGTGAAAAGAGACTTTGATGAATGCTCAGGGCATGATCAACACAGGGAACAGCTGAGCCCACTTTATTGTGCCAATGAATCTGTGTGTCCATGTTCTCCTAAGTACGTACTTGGCCATGGGTGTAGCAGTGCAGTATGGGGTTATGTAAGACAGAGTTCTTCCTCAACGACTCAGCTAGAATCATCCACACTTAGTTTTAAGCTCTTACAGAAGGGAGTACACGTCTAGGGTGTGAAGTTATGTTAAGTCATGTTAAGATGACATCCACAGCACTGTGATACCCTTGGGCAGGGCACAGCCTGAACACCCATAGGAGGGGGCTTTATGTTACCCTTCCATTTCTCCATATCCAATATCAGGATAAAACCCAAACAACTTCTATCATTTAAGTTACTGGCAGTTTGGTCCCAGTCTTCATCCACAGCCTCATCCTCTGTTAGCTCACAACCAAAGAAAATTTCAGCCGTGGGGAACTTTTTCATATCACCATGAAATGCTGTAATATAATATGATGAGATGGTAGTATAAGGATAAAATCACAGTTCCATAACATACGAACTTTGTGACCTTGGCATATAAGGTAAGCTTCATTTTAGGTTAAGTTCATTGAATTTCAGTATTATTGTCTGATGCTTATTTAAGTTTCCTCTGGCTAGATTACACATTAGCTCATTTTACTCATTGAAAATCTCTATTTTAAAAGTAGATATATTGAATGAAGTACTTTTTTAAAGCATGCAAAATCATAAGGAGCCATAAGAGAATTTCACCTAACACACTGTGGTTGTTCAAAGACATGACAGTGATCAGAGAAGGCTTCAAGAAGGAGGTATCATGGAGGATGGGCCTGAAAGGAGAGCAAACACTAAGGAGAAAGGTCACATGAAAGAACTTCCCAGTAGAGAAAAAAATACAATGAGATAGGAAACTGTGGGACTTACAAAAGAGAAGAGATTATTGATTTTACTGAATTATGAGGTATGAGGGAAAGAGTAGAGGAAATAAATATAAAAAAATCAAGAGTCCAAAGATGTGGGTTCTAGTTTAACTAGGTTGACCTTCATTCTATGTGGGTGATAAGAAGCCTGAGAGGTTTCTTGTGGAGAAAGTAGACATGACCAAAGTCGTACTTGAGGAAAATTCACTATTTTAGTGATGAATAAGATAAATGGAATGGCTAAGAAAATGGCTATCTTTTTTTTTTTTTTTTTTTACTTTCAACATGTTTCTTTTTCTAAATTTTCTTCAAGGGGATCCTGCGATTCAATACCACCACCATCACTACCCATCATACACACACACACACACACACACACACGCACACTCACACGCACATCAAATTAGTCACCAATTCTTATCATTTCTTGTTACAAACAAACTGCCTCAGGTGGTATAGAATTTTTGCTAATTGTCTTTGGATTAAATATATTAATATAGAAATATGTCATGAACAGAATTTGGCATATAATAATTGTCCAGTAAATGTTTACATCATTATTAAAATTTGTTGGTGTTTTTATTAGTAGTCTAACACCAAAATAAAGCTCCAATCTGTCCACTCCTTATTTCTTCTAGCATAGCCTTAGTTTAGATACTTGTTAATTTTTAGACAGACTGCCACACTAGCCTCCCTACTACTTTCTGTAATCCTAATCTCGATATCATCCAATCTATCCCCCACACTGGAGCCCTGGTGGCATAGTGGTTAAGAGCCCAGCTGCTAACCAAAAGGTTGGCAGTTGAAATCCACCAGCCACTCCTTGGAAACTATATAAGGCAGTTCTGCTCTGTCCTATAGTGTTGCTATGAGTAGGAATTGACTTGAAGACAACGAGTTTTTTGTTTTTATCCTTCACACCAGAATCCAAGGCCAAAAACTTGGAGTCATCCTTGACTTCTGTTTCTTTCCCACACCGCATCCTATATACCAAAAAATTATTGTGTCCTCACCTCTAAAACATGTGAAATTAGGCTACCTCTCACTAACTATATACTACAGTCACCCTTGTCGAAGCCATAATTACTTCCCACTCTAGGATTACTATCATATGTTCCTAATTGGTCTCTCTGCTTTAACCCTTGGCTCCCACAGTCTATTCTCAACACAACAGCCAGGGTGATCTTTTAAAGCCATAAATAACACATTGTCATTCAAGGCTCTGCACAATGCAAAGGCTTACCCCATTTCACTCACAGTATAAAATGTATATGTTGTTGTTGTTGTTGCTACTAGGTGTCGTTGAGTCGGTTCTGACTCATAGTGACCCTATATACAACAGAACGAAACATGGCCCAGTCTTGTGCCATCTCACAATCATTGAACCCCTTGTTGCAGCTACTGTGTCAATCCATCTCGTTGAGGGTCCTCCTCTTTTTCACTGACCCTCTACTTTACCAGCATGATGTTCTTCTCCAGGGACTTGTCCCTTCTGATAACATGTCCAAAGTACATGAGACAAAGTCTCTCCATCTTCATTTCTAAGGAGCATTCTGGCTGTACTTCTTCCAGGAAAGATTCATTCTTTCTTCTGGCAGTCCGTGGTATATTCCATATTCTTTGCCAACACCATAATTCAAAGGCATCAATTTTTCTTTTGTCTTCCTTATTCATTGTCCAGTTTTCACATGCAAATGAGGCGATTGAAAATACCATGGCCTGGATCAGGCGTACTTTATCCTCAAAGTGAAATGTTCACTTTTTAATACTTTAAAGAGGTCTTTTGCAGCAGATTTTCCCAATGTAATATGTTGTTTGATTTCTTGACTGCTACTTCCATGAGTATTGATTGTGGATTCAAGTAAAATGAAATCCTGGAAAACTTCAATTTTTTTTTTCTGTTTATCATAATGTTGCTTATTGGTCCAATTGTGAGGATTTTTGTTTTCTCTATGTTGAGGTGTAATCCATACTGAAGACTGTAGTCTTTGATCTTCATCAGTAAGTGCTTCAAGTCCTCTTCATTTTCAGCAAGCAAGGTTGTATCACCTGTATATCTAAGATTGTTAATAAGTCTTCCTCTAATGCCGATGCCACGTTTTTCTTCATACAGTCCAGCTTCTATGATTATTTGCTCAGCATACAGATTGAATAAGCATGGTGAAAAGATACAACCCTGACTCACACCTTGCCTGATTTTAAACCACACAGTATCCTCTTATTCTGTTTGAACGACTGCCTCTTGGTCTACGTACAGGTTCCTCATGAGCACAATTAAATGTTCTGAAATTCCCGTTCTTCACGATATTATCCACAATTTCATATGATCCACACAGTCAAATGCCTTTGCGTAGTCAATAAAACACAGGTAAACATCTTTCTTGTATTCTCTGCTTTCAGCCAAGAGCCATTTGCCATCAGCAATAATATCCCTTGTTCCATATCCTCTTTTGAATCTGGCTTAAAAGTCTGGCAATTCCCTGTTGCTGTACTGCTGCAACCATTTTTGAATTATCTTCAGCACAATTTTACTTTCATGTGATGATAATGATATTGTTTGATAATTTCCACATTCTGTTGGATCATCTTTCTTTGGAATGAGAACAAATATGGATCTCTTCCAGTGTGTTGGCCAGGTAGTAACCATCCAAATTTCTTGGCATAGAACAGTGAGCAGTTCCAGCATCGCATCTGTTTGTTGAAACACCTCAATTGGTATTCTGTCAATTCCTGGAGTCTGGTTTTTTGCCAATGCCTTCAGTGCAGCTTGGATATCACAGCATGTTTTATCACTACACTCACTCACACACAGACACACACACACACACACATAGTCCTGATGCTGTCTCAGCCATACTAGTATCCTTCCTTTGCCTCCACAGAACCAGGCCTTCGCCCAACTTGAAGGCCTTTATGCTCGCAGTTCTCTCTTCTTAGAATGACCCCATATACCTCCATGGCCAATTGTCTCAACTTCGTGAGGTCAACACTGAACACCTCTTTGAAATTTTAACCTATCCTGAACCTGTAACTAGTTATCACATTCATCCTTTTCTATATATCACCTTGTAATACATAGTGATTTCTAAGTTTATGTTTAATTGTTTACCTCTTCCCTGCAGAATGCAAGGTTCATGAGACCAAGGATTTGTTGTTGTTGTTGTTCTGTTCAGTGATGTGTTCCAAATACCTAGATCATTCTCAGGCACACAATAGGTCCTAAATAAATATTTGTTGAAGTAGTAAATTAATTTTGGTTTGTTGTTGTTGTTAGGTGCTGTCGAGTTGATCCAACACATATATACAACATAATGAAACTCTGCCTGGTCTTGCACAATCTCACATTCATTTTTATGCTTGAGCCCATTGTTGTAGCCACTGTGTCAATCTATCTCATCGAGGGTCTTCCTCTTTTTATTTGACCCTGTACTTTACCAAGCATGATGTACTTCTTCATGAAATGTTGTGAACATGCTAAAACATTAACAGAAGTAAATAATTGTAAAAAATATTTATTTAATAACTATTTTGTGTTTTTCTAGAACTGAGCAATAGCAAGAGAAGAAAACAAAAGATTCTACTCGCATAAAGATTTAATTATGGGAGAAAGACAAGCAACAGAGAATTTAATAAGCACGACAATTTCAGGGAGTCATAATTGCTATTAAAATAATAAAACAAAGTAAAATGGCAGAAACAGAAACCAATGGTGGTGAAGCTACTTAGTGTGGTCAAGAAGTGAAATTTGAGCTAAATCGGGAAGGAGAGTCACAGTAGGAAGGGACAGCAAGTGCACAAAGCTCCTGAGAGTAGCTTGTCCTATTTGAGGTACAAAGAGAATGCCTGTAGGTGAGAATGGGAAGCGTGGCATGAGGTCAAGGAGGTGGGCACATTTGGGGTCATGGAGATCACTGTAGGCATCTGTCTTAGTCATGTAGTGCTGCTACAACAGAAGTACCACAAGTGGATGGTTTTAACGAAGGGAAGTTTATTTCCTCACAGTCAAAGTAGGCTATAAGTCCAAATTCAGGGCCTCAGCTCCAGGGGAAGGCTTTTTCTCTCTCTGTCGGCCTTCTCATCCATGTTTCCCCAGATTAGGAGCTTCTCGGCACAGGGACCCCAGTCCAAAGGACACGCTCTACTCCCAGCACTGCTTTCCTGATGGTATGAGGTCCCCACTCTCTGCTTGCTTCTCCCTTTTATATCTCAAGAGATTGCCTCAGGACACAATCCAGTCTTGTCCATCCAGTCCTGCCTTACTAACACAACTGCAGCCCATGCTTCCTCATTAACATCATAGAGGCAGGATTTACAACATATAGGAAAATCACACAGTACCAGGAATCATGGCCCAGCCAAACTGATATACACATTTTTGGGGGGACATAATTCAAACCATGACATCATCTCATTACTTTTGAATAATTATTTTGTTCATTTATGAAAAAAAAGCTTAAAACCCTCTATCTGGACAACTATTCATGTTTAATAACAAACTTGTAGCTCTTATGTAGCTTATTTATAGTTAATGTTTTCTTATTAGACTTTTTTTTTTTTTTTGTACTTTAGGTGAAGACTTACAGAACAAATAGTTTCTCATGAAACAGTAGTACACATATTGTTTTATGACATTGGTTAACAACCCCACAACATGTCAACCCTCTAACTTCTCAACATTTTTTTTTGGTGAAAATACACGTAGCCAAAGATACACCATTTCAAAAATTTCCACATGCACAGTTCAGTGATATTGACTACGCTCTTCCAATTGTGCTGCTATTCTCACTTAAGATGAAGGCTTACAGAACAAAACAGTTTCTCATTAAACAGTTACTACACATGTTGCCCTATGACAATGGTTAACAATCTCACAACACATCAACAATATCCTTACTCAACCTTGGGTTCCCTATCACCAGCTTCCTTGTCCCCTTCTGCCTTCTGGCCCTTGTCACTGGACTACTGTACCTCATTAGTCCCATTTGGTTTTACGGGCTGTCCGCTCCCAGGCTGAAGGGTGAACCTCAGAGATAACTTCCCCACTGAGCTAAAAGGGTGTCTGGGGGCCATACTCTCGAGGTTTCTCCAGTCTCCTTTAGGCCAGTAAATCTGGTCTCTTTTTTGTGAGTTAGAATTATGTTCTACATCCTTCTCCAGCTCTGTCCAGAACCCTCTGTTGTGATCCTGGTCAGAGCAGTCAGTGGTGGTAGCCAGGCACCATCTAGCTGTACTGGACTCAGTCCGGTGGAGGCCTTGGTAGCTGTGGTCCATTAGTCCTTCAGACTAATCTTTTCCTTGTGTCCTGTTCTCTTCATTCTCCCTTTAGACTTTTTTTTAACTCGTGATTTTCTTAACTGCTACAATAAATAGGCTCTCAATACATGAAATGTAAACTACATTTACATTTTCATAGCTAAAATGTTCTCCTTTATTTGATATTTTCTGACCAAACGTAATAAGAAAGCCAACCCTTTACTGGATATAATGATTTTTCTGAGGCTTCAGAAGAAGACATTATGCTGTTATACCTTGAAGATTTATTTGTAAAACTTCTACAAGGAAGGAACGGAAACCACAAAAAATTTTGAAGTAATCGATGAAAAGTAAACACAGTAGCTTGTTGAAATATGGTTAACAAATGATGAGGCAAACTATAGAAAAAGACATAAAAGGATGAAGAATTATCTTCTGGACTGGAAAGTTGTTGGAGTTAAGAACCCACGAACTGATAATTCAGGGAGAGAATGTTTCAGTCAAAGTAAAATAAATAAATCCCAAGCAGAAAGGAAAATTGTGAAAGTATTCAGTCTTTGGATAGCAAACACATGCAAGCATTTTCACCTTTTTTTAATTAAATAAATTACTCAAAATTGGTTTTAAAATAAATTTCAAAAATTAGTTTAACCTGCAATATTACTAAATTGTGCACAACAAATACATTATTTAAAAATTGTTTTTTGTATGACCATTTATTTCCTAGAAATACTATTTTGGTTTATAAAACATTTATTGTTACTAAAAAGGATAGCTGGAAATAGACCTTTTTTTTAAAAAAAAAAAAACAATATGTTAGTGACTATAATGTTAAATCTATAATTTGCTTCTTTAAAAAATAAATAAAGCTGACCCTGTTTAATTTTTGCTAAGAAAAATATGTTTATGTATCTGTTCTATTCTTATTTTCTCATTAAAGTCTGTCTGGAACATATCTAGAAAAATTAGAATTGATAAACTAGTTGTAACTAGACAATATAACTGTACAACTCACATATTTATCTAGAATATGTCCATATAAACTAGAATATAGCAAGAAACTAGATATAGCTACACAATGTAGCTGGACAACTTATATATTATTCTTTCTTCAGATGGCTTAAGTGCATTCCTTTCCCACATTGAAAGAAATCCTTAAGATTCCAGTATCCTTCTCTCATTTGTTCTCGAATACCACTCTAATACATATAATATGTATATTAAGCTATCTGGAGCCCTGATTGTGCAGTGGTTAAGAGCTCGGGCTGTTAACCAAAATGTTGGCAGTTTGAATCCACCAGTCAGACTATAATTCAATGTTAACTGCAGTTGACTTTAAGGCTGGGGAGCTGAAAGCATGGTGATTGGAAGATGTGAAGGGACTTACATATTTTGCTCTTTCTATTTTAGGATTGATTGAATGTATTACAAGTATGCATTACTTTGGTATCTTTTAATAGACAAGTAAAAATCTTGCTATAAAAAAACAAAGATATAAAAATAGCTTTAAAGGAAGAGAGAAATGTAATATTAAAAAAATTATGTAATATTTGCTTGAATATAAAATAACTTTCTGGAGGATGTTAATTTAAAGATTTAAAAAAGCAGTTAACACTTAGGGAAAACAGAATCTGAAGACTCTTAGAATGACATCATGGAGCCCTGGTGGCTCGCTGCTAAACAAAAAGTTGGTGGTTCAACCCACCCAGTGGCCCCGTGGGAGAAAGACCTGATGATCTGCTTCCATAAAAATTACAGCCTAGAAGACTCTATGGGGCAGTTCTACTCTGTAACACGGGATCACAATGAGTTGAAAATTGACTCGATGGCATCGGACAACGACAGAATGACATCTGCAAAGACATGCATTGTTCTCAACCTACGTAATAATTAGATCCCCAAAGAAAAGAAATCCCTTTATTAGGGTTAATTTTTTTGGAATGTGTGGAGGTACCTTTTGAGAACTTCATGGTGATTTTGTGACAATAACAATGGGAGAAGCAAATGAAACTGAAGATTGTTCCAATAAAACACAGTAGATCTGGACTCTGTACAGAAAATAAATGTCTCAGGCATCTACAACTAGAATTTTTTTTTTTTTTAAATAGAATAGGACCCTGACATACAATCATGACTGATGAGATAAACTGTAGACACTATGGAAAATATGTTTGAATTCCTGAAAAATTTGTATCTGAATTATAATACCTGAAGTGGGTTTACTTGTTGAATTAAAAGGGGTTTTTTAACGTTCTATGTTTCTACTCTGCTAGAATCATAATCCTGAGTAATCATTCTGAAAGGCCATTTAATTCCCTTAGCAATTGAAAGCATTCTACTTTACATTTATTTTTTCTCCACTATAAAATGAAAGACTGAAAATTTTTAAAATTATAATTAGTGTTATGGTCACCCTTACTATTTTATATTCCTTGACTTTTAGTAAATGTGGCTAAGTATTTGTATTCCAAGCCCTGCTCAATTCCATCCTTGTAATCATGATCTTTACTACATGCCATAATCTATCCTCGTCCAGTTTACTCATGCTTCACCATTCAATAAAATTCCGACAGTAAGAGTTATCTAGATATGAAGAGTAAAACCCCTCAACAAAGGATTTGCAATCTTTTCTATTCCCTCTTCAGGGAATTATTTCTGCTTTTTGAATCATTGATCCTTCCTTTAACCAGTGTTAGCTCTCCTAAGCCCTCTCTAAACAGCTGGAGGTATCCTCAACTGTTTCACATCGCTTGGAAATAGTTAGGTCAATGTATATCCAAATGGTCAAACCCTAAGGTTTTCTTTTCCTTGAGGTCAACCAAACCAGTTGCTGAACAGTTGATTCTAACTCATGGCAACCTTACATGAGTCAGAGTAGAACTGTGCTCCCTAGAGTTTTCAGCAGCTGATTTTTCAGACGTAGATTACCAGGCCTTTCTTCAGAAATGCCTCTAGGTAGACTCCAATTGCCAACCTTTTAATTAGCAGCCAAGCACTTAACCATTTGCACCACCCAGGGACTCCTCCTTAAGGGCAAGATTGCCTTAATCTTAATACTTTCTCCAGATATAAGAAGGATATTTAGATGTGGGGGGTGGGGAGGAGAAGATTTAAGGAATCCTTTCAATGTAAGAAGGAAGAGAAAATAAATATAATAATTAAACTATATTGAAAATTTATATTCTCTGTAAGTGCTATCTAAAACAGTGAAAAATTAAAATTATAGAATTATTATTAAAGAAGTATTTTGCCAGGACAAAATGGGTATTATGATGATATGAAGATATGAAATCACAGAAGTATGTAAGCTTGATAGCAATAATTTAATAAGGGCATGTGGCCACCAGTTTTTAACCGATCAGAATTACTTGAGTAATACGTGGTTACTCAACTTTGGCAAGGTCTATGTAATTTATATTTGTGAACATTTATTTATTCGTTTAACAAATATTGTTGAGCATCCCCCTCCTCAGCACTGGGAGTACAATAACAAGGCATTTGTGGTTCTTGAATCCTCAAGGAGCTTATACCCTAGGACTACTGTAAACCAAACCAAACCAAATCAAACCAATTGCCACTGAGTTGATTTAGACTCATAGCAACCCCACATATGTCAGAGTAAAACTGCATTCCATAAGCCCATAAGGTTTTCAGTAGTGGTGATCTTCTAAAGTAAATCACCAGGGCTTTCTTCTGAGACACCTCTGAGTGAACTCAAACTGCCTACCTTTTGTTTAGTAGCTGAGCACCTAACTCTTTGTACCACCCAGGGACCAGGACTGCTGTTAGGATAATACTGCTTTGAGCAAATTACTACTTATATTTTGGTAATCAATTTACAAGACTCTGTGGTAACTTTTACTCATTAATAAAGGAACATTTTTTAGAAAAGAAAAAAGAATCTTAATTAAAACAAGAGAAGTTATGGGGATGTCCCAAGTAGAAGCCTTCTTATACCTACACTGGGGTTCATCTCCAAGAAGGGTCCATTATAGTGTTAACAGGGCAGAGAACCTAACTTACTGAGCATCTTTCATAATCTCTTTTGGTCTTGCTTTCCTCAGCTATAAATGGGAGGAGACGGAAGCGTTATAAGACGCTGGAAAGCCTCTCACGCTATGATTCCTTAGTAAGATAATGATCCATTTTTATTTACTAACACATAAGAATGGGAATGCTTTTCTATCTTTTCTTCTTCCAAATTATATTAAATTTATATTCAAAAGTTCAATGCTAGGTCATTGCCCAGAAAGTAACAATATTGCCTCCAAATTCTTGGATTGGTGGTGAAGATACAAAATGATGAGCAACTTCCTGCTGATTTCATGGAAATACCTCTGGTTCTATTACTTTGTGATATTTTTCAAATTTGCAGAAAACAGGAACTCAGGACATATTTATGGTCTTTCTATTTAGCTTTCCTGATTTAAATACTCTCCCCTCTTGTTACATTTTTCCCACTGGGGTCGAATCTTTATAATATGAACTAAATTGGATTAGAAACAACTTATCAAATTCAGCAAGACCTCTAAATCAAAAAGATAGACTCAGTTACTCATACCAGTGATGTCTGTGCTCAACTCAGAGCTGAAACAAATAAATAGGGTAAGTGTCCAGCAATTTACTTTTCAATAGTTATTTGTATTTCAGAGCTTAAATCTGATCCTTTCATAAGTAGCTTTCACGTTAGCATTGCTGAGATTCTTATCCAAAATCCAGAAACCGCTTGGGAGAGTGAAGGTGAAGGAAAACCACATCTTTCCCTTGAAAGTAGTTGAATCTGTTAAGAATTTTATATAAATAACTTAATCAAAACTCACCTATTTTTGTTGTTTTGTTTTGTTTTCAAGGCACAAAGGTGAGATTAACTTCATTTGGCTAATTAGTTTTAATCTACTAGCTCATCTATAGTTTTCTAAATTCCCAAAGTTCATTCAACTTTCAAGTCTTCTTGCTTTCTAAACATAATGGATGAATGGAGAAATCAAATACCTTATTTTTACACAAATAACACACAGGTTCTATGTTTGTTTGCCAACTGCCCCCTTCGGCATCAAGGTATGTTTGTTAAGTAACTTATGCCAATTTTTTCCACATATTGCTGTAAAAAAATTAGCATAGTGTGCTTTCTAATCATTACTTGATTAATTGATGATCATAAATTGATTAATCTGACTTTTACGTATTCCCCAAATGAGATACAAGTAAAGTGTTACCAAAAATTCAGGTTATAATTAGAAATCATTTCCAGCTGTCCTGGTATTCTTATGCTCAATTCCCTTCCTACCACCATCAAATAGCAGAAGATTAAAGTAAATAATCACAAGAAAAAGAAGCAACAAAGTGGCCACTAGGGGGCATGCTCAGCTTTCTTATCAGAGAGACTGCTCATTTGGAATTTAAGCAACCCTTGTTGATAGGTGCAGAATTTTGAAGTCAATAATAATTACCTAACTAGTAAAATTATTTTTTTAGTTTAAAAAAGTTGCATGTTTTTATAGACAATTCAATGCACTAGATAAGATAGTCAAAACCCCAAAACAATTTTCATTAATGAAAAATCTTCATAGTCCCATGAAGGGAGGGAGGGTGTGTTTGGCAAACAAAGGTAGATCATGCGTGTGATTTGCTTTAGATATGGTAACATATTTACACCTTAAAGAAATTGGTGCTTGATTAGCTCTTTGCAAATGTATAGTTGACAACCCTCCACCCCCCAAAAAGGGGAAGATAAATTTAAACTGTGTTTTGCTATATATTTAAATGTTTTCTAATTAGATGTAAAACCAAAAGACCAAAACATTTCAGATTTATCTTCAACCTAAATGAATAAAGCATTGGTACATTTATTAATTGAATGCACGGGCAGCAAAAGTAAGTAGCTGAAACTTATTTCAAACCTTTTACTTAGTCATATTTGAAGTGAACTTCCAAATAGTATATAGTCAATATACAACAAATTGCTTAATAGATGATTTAACTCTTCACTTTTTAAAAAAAGTTTATAGACAATATAAGCCAAAGGAAAGATGATAAAAGTTAACACTATCTACACTGATCAACATTTATAGTCTAGGAAAACCAGATATTCTGAAGTGCTTCAATCATACCAGCAGCTCTCATCTTTTAGAAAGACATTGTTTAAGTTTGCAGCTTCTTACCATTCCTGAGACACAGAGTTTCCTAAGATTTACCAGGGCTATTGATCCCCTCCTCAAGACAATGGGACACAGGCATATAAACATAAAATACCTGAAAGACTTTATAAAATTCAGATTATCTGGTTTAGAAGAAAGATGAAATCAGAATTAGATTCACACGATACTTTCTGATGAATGTTCCCCATTTTTTACATCTAAAGGCAACGTGAATTCCAATCGATCTCAAAATCATGTTATTCTCTCAATGAGTTATTTACTGTTTTTGTATCGATTGTATTTTAAAGTCTTTTAAAACAGCATTAAGGACTATAAATTGGTTCAACCACTTTGGAAAGAAATTTGGAAGTAAGGATCAGGGGCTTTTGTATGAGCTATTCTACTTACAGGAATCTATTTTAGGGAAATAATCTGGACTGTAGATCTATGTACAACATTGTAACAATAATACAAGTTATACTAATGCCAGTTTGCATTTATTTAGTAGTTTCTATATGCTGAGCTCTTTTCTATGTGTTTTAAGTCATTTAATCCTAATAACAATTGCCATAGAGATAACATTTATTATCTACCTTTTTAAGAAAAAATAAAAATGTCTGGGGCTCAAAGGTGTTAATAACTAACCCTATGTTTTAAATAGTAAATGACATAATTGAAACATGAATCCAGGTCTGTCTGCACTTACACTCTTACTGCTGCACTTTTATGGATATGGTTTGTATTGATGGAAAATCAGAGGCAGCATAAACGTCCAATACAAAGATAAGTTTAAGTAAAGTGTAAGGAGCCTTGGAGGCACAATGATTAAGCACTCAGCTGCTAACCGAAAGGTTAGCTATCCCAACCCACTCAGCAGCTCCACGGGAGAAAGACCTGGCAATCTGCTTCCATAAAGATTATACCCCCAAAAAGACCCTATAGGGCAGTTCTACTCTGTCACATGGGGCCACTATGAGTCAAACCAAACAACAAAAACAACTAGAGGTGTCGTATAGTTATTGATCTAAAATGGAGTATAATTTTAAAAAAACAAACAAACCTGTTGCCGTGGAGTTGATTTTGACTCAAGGCGACCCTATAGGATAGAGTAGAACTATAGAGACAATAAAATGAAATTTAGTCACATATTCTAATGCCATGGGAAATGCTTAGGATATGAAATTAAATACATAAAAGTAAAACTCAAAAATATGTATGTATATAATTGGAACACAATTTTCACTGGGATTATGATTTTTTATTAACGAAAATTGTTTTGGGGTTTTGACTATCTTATCTAGTGCATTGAATTGTCTATAAAAACATGCAACTTTTTTAAACTAAAAAAATAATTTTACTAGTTAGGTAATTATTGACTTCAAAATTCTGCACCTGTCAAGAAGGGTTGCTTAAATTCCAAATGCGCAGTCTCTCTGATAAGAAAGCTGAGCATGCCCCCTAGTGGCCACTTTGTTGCTTTAAAGTTCTTCGTTGCTTCTTTTTCTTGTGATTATTTATTTTAATCTTCTGCTATTTGATAGTGGTAGGAAGGGAATGAGCATAAGAATACCAGGACAGCTGGAAATGATTTCTAATTATGACCTGAATTTTTGGTAACACTTTACTTGTATCTCATTTGGGGAATACTTAAAAGTCAGATTAATCAATTTATCAATAATCAATTAATCAAGTAATGAATATTTAGCAACATTTTAAAATTTTACTCACCCCTCTGTTTATGTAGCTTGCTTATGTTTTAAGCATGCCTTTATTTTCAGGATTTTCTTAAAAGAAATGTAGCTTTATTGTTACACAGGCTAAATTCAGGGCCATTTAATCAGTTAATTTCTGAAGCCAATCTATCT
Organism: Trichechus manatus latirostris; assembly: GCF_000243295.1. Classification (NCBI taxonomy): domain Eukaryota; kingdom Metazoa; phylum Chordata; class Mammalia; order Sirenia; family Trichechidae; genus Trichechus; species Trichechus manatus. The sequence goes on from NW_004444021.1 coordinate 2,500,378, forward strand.
TTGAAGCTCAAAATCAATACATGTAATGATGAAGAGAGTCATGAAATTACACAGAAAGCTATGGTACACAAAACATGTCTAAATGGTCAACAAAGGCGTGTGTATATTGTGGAAAACCACAATGCTTTAATGACAATTACGTTATTATTATAAATATTATGGATACTGTTATTTGAATACAAGGAGAGATAATCATAGTATCTTCCTGTCTGATATGATTCAATATTATCAAGATAGTATTCTCCCCCAATTTACAGCAAAATGTATATATATTATATACTAATCCAATAGGAGGCATTCTAATAATCTGTGTTTATGTTGGGGCTTTAAAGTCTGGTTTCAAATCCTGCCTCTAATGCTAACTTGCTGCATAACTCTGGAAAAATTACCTAACAGTCAGACGCTCAATGTCTTATTTGGAAACTGTCAATAATAATAATGTCCACTTAGAGAATTGTTGTGAGAATTTAATGAGGTCATGAACACTTGGCACAGAGCAAGTATTCAATAAGTAGCAGTAATTTTTATTAATTTTAACTTATTTTCATCCATAATACATAATAGTCTGATTTTTTTAATTAATAGAAAAATTCACTTGGAAGAACAAATATTTAGAGTAAGGAAGCCATTTGTTAAAAAAGAACGAGAATGAGGGGAACTAGTTTTCCCCAAGTAAACGTACATTTATAAAGAATCAGCTGATGGCTGCATCACTCTAAGGTATATCAATGAAATGAAGGACTATTTTGCTGATAAAAATAATCATACAATAGCGTTGCATCTTTTCTGGGAGTTCTAAAGCCAGTTTGTAGAGCTAAATTTACTTATAACCAAATGATCCTAAAAAAATCCCTCAGGAAGTTGTCACATTGGAGACAACAGCCTGAGTAAAGTCGTTGATTTTTATATAAAAACAGTGTTTTCCACAATCTGTATTCTTTCACTACTACATCAAACTTAGGGCCATAAGAGCTTACACTATAAAAGGCATTGATTGATCTTAGGAACTGGAGCCAAGGGAGGTGAAAGAGAAAATGGAAACACACTTCTCGTCTGTACTTACTCAAGGACATGAGCTTATTAGGCGGAAATACTTGTAGACTCTATACGTTTTTCCTTTCTTTCCAGGCTATATGTATTTTACTTTGAGTAAGTTAAATGCATGTATCATATCATTTCATTGTACATACCGTGGTGGAGATATATCCATGACAAAAGGTAAATTGTAGAACCGTATTACAATAAGCTACTATAAAAATATACGCATATACACACACACACAAAGTATATACATATGAAAGGGGGTATGTAACTCTATCTATATCCATACATCCAACACACACACACGTGCACACACACTAGCAATGTATTCATTTTATAAATAATAGATTAAACTCTCCAGACAGCAGTATAGTGTATATACTTGTATATTTAGAGGGTTATATGTATTTACAGAAAGAGTACCTGGATGGCACAAAAAGTTAAGTGTTCAGCTACTAACCATAATGTTGACAGTTCGAATCCATGCAGAGGTGCCTCAGAAAAAAGGCCTGGCAACCCACTTCCAAAAAATCACAGTCATTGAAAACCCTATGGAGCGCAATTCTACTCTGAAACACATGGGGTCATCATTAATCAGTACTGACTCAACGACAACTAGTTTGTGTTTTTTTTTTTAATAGAAAAATTTCTGAAAGATTATATGATATGCCAAGTTGTTCACTGTGGTTGTTTCTGTGGAATAAAATAAGATAGGAGGGATTTGCTTTATATAACTTTGGATGCTCAAGGAGCATGCATTAATTTTGCAAATAATATACAAATAGTAAATAAATGGAATAAAGAGGAAAACTATAATTAAAACCAGAAAGTTTTAGGAACATATTTTTTGGATTTTTACCAACAACTCAAAACAAATTAGGAAATAAGGAAAGGCAGAGTAACATAAGAAATTAAAACTTCAAGCAGAAAAAAAATTGCCATAGCTCAGAAGCTCAGAGAAATAAGAGTTAATATATTGTATAAATGAAGCTATATGCATATATGTATGTGTATACATACATATTTGTGTGTGTGTGGTGTTTGTATGTATATATGAAGCAATAGACAGACAGACAGATATATAGATAGATAGACTGTGCAATATATATATAAGAGTTCTTGAGAGGTGATACATAAGAGTTCTTGAGCGGTGCAAATTGTTAAAACATGCTTGGCAGCTAACAGAAAGGCCGGTGGGTTTGCGTCTACCCAGAGGCACTTCCAAAAAACCAGCCACTGAAAACCTTACGGAGCACAGTTCTACTCTGATACACATAAGTTCTCCATGAATTGACTTGACGACAGCTGCTAACTGGTGGTGAGATGTATATATGTATGTATAACACGGTTATTAGTTCCCATCCAACTAGCTTCTCCGTTTTCCCTGGAAACCATATCTGCCTCTCCATCATCACTGCCATTGTCTTAGTTAGACAAGGAAATACAAACTGACTGCCTTTGGGACCACTCAAGTGTACAGACACAATTTTTATATATTTTTTTAAATTATGTTTTAAGTGAAAGTTCACAATTCAAGTTAGTTTCTCATACAAAAATTGATACACACATTGTTATGTGACCTAGTTGCTCTCCCCACACTGTGACAGTACACTCCTCCTTTCCACCCCGGATTTCCTGTGTCCATTCAACCAGCTCCTGACTCTCTCTGCCTTCTCATCTCACCTCTGGACAGGAGCTGCCCGTTTAGTCTCATGTATCTACTTGAGCTAAGAAGTACACCCTTCATGAGTATCATTTTATGTCTCATAGTCCAGTCTAATCTTTGCCTGAAGAATTGGCCTCGGGAATGGTTTTAGTTTGGGGCTAACAGAGTGTCCAGGGGCCATGTCTTCCAGAGTCCTTCCAGTCTCAGTCAAACTATTAAGTCTGGTCTTTTTACTAGAATTTCAGTTCTGCAACCCACTTTTCTCCTGTTGCATCAGGGACTCTCTGTTGTGTTCCCCTGTCAGGGCAGTCATTGGTGGTAGCCAGGTACCATCTAGCTCTTCTGGTCCCAGGCTGATGGAGTCTCTGGTTTATGTGGCCCTTTCTGTCTCTTTGGCTAATATTTTCCTTGTGTCTTTGGTGTTCTTCATTCTCCTTTGCTCCAGGTGGGTGGGGCCCAATTGATGCATCTTAGATGGTCGCTCACTAGCTTTCAAGACCCCAGACACCACTCACCAAAGTGGGATACAGAACATTTTCTTAAGAAAGTTTGTTATGCTGATTGACCTAGATGTTCCCTGAAATCATGGTCACTAGGCCCCTGCTACTGTGTCCCTTGAAGTGTTTGGTTGTATTCAGGACATTTCTTAGCTTTTGGTTTAGTCCAGTTGTGCTGACTTCCCCTGTAGTGTGTGTTGTCCTTCCCTTCACCTAAGACAATTCTTGACACAGACACAATTTGATTGAGCCATACATTTTTAAGATTTGGAATTAATTGCTAATTGTGAAAGTTATGAGTTCTCCTATGGGGCCCTGGTAGCTCAGTGTTAAGAGCTCTCGGCTGCTAAGCAAAAGGCGGGAAGTTCGAATCCACTAGCAGCTCCTTGGAAACCCTATGGGGCAGTTCTACTCTGTCCTATAGGGCCACTGTGAGTCAGAATTGACTCGATGGCAATGGGTTTTTTGAAAGGGTTTGAAGAGAATATTTACTTCACATTTGCAAGTAGCTATTAACTTCAGAAACTGAGTAGATGTCATTTCTTCAGATACGGTATGTAAGCTTCAGTTTTCCATTGTCCCAGCCAGCCCTGTTTCACTCCTTTAAGTGAACTGGCTGATCTTTGCTATTGACTCTCATAAGTGTGTCTGCTGGAAGTATTATAACAGCCTTGAAACTGGCCTGGAGTTTCCCTAGCTCCTTCTATTAACCAAACATAATCATATCACTCTTTGGTTTAAATAAGACACTTGAAACCTGCCACTATTCCTTCCTCATCCCTTTGTTTTCCTTGCCTGTCACTTGCTTTATCTAGACTTTCTGTTTCTCTCATCTCTCTTTCCTATGCTCCAATGTCACTTTGAGTACTAAGGTGCACTTGACCCAAACCATAGAATTTTTAATCGCCTCATATGCATGTGAAAGCCGGACAATGAATAAGGAATACCAAAGAAGAATTGATGCCTTTGAATTATGGTGTTGGTGAAGAATATTGAATATACCGTGGATTGCCAGAAGAACCAACAAATCTGTCTTGGAAGAAGTACAGCCAGATACTCCTTGGAAGAAAGGATAGTGAGACTTCATCTTATGTACTTTGGACATGTCAGCAGGAGGGACCAGTCCCTGGAGAAAGACATCATGCTTGGTAAAGCTGAGGGTCAGTGAGTAAGAGCAAGACCCTCAATGAGATGGATTGACACAGTGGCTGCAAATGGGCTCAAACACAGCAACTATTGTGAGGATGGTGCAGGACTGGGCAGTGTTCTGTTCTGTTGTACGCAGGGTCACTATGAGTTGGAACTGACTTGATGGCAACTAACAACAACAACATCCTCCAAACAGACACCTTCTATCATTCAATGAAGTTAATGGTTACTGGGTACAAACCACGTATCAGGCTCTGTGCTAAGTGCTGTGGATACATAAAGTTCATAGTGCAGTATGAGGATTGAAAAGTAAATCAATAATTGTCACCAGATTGCTGTGATTGATGATAATGGAACACTTAGGAAAAAAACTAACTCATAAAAAAGCTTGTGAGGATGAAATTAAGTTATTCAAGAATGACTTATTGGAGATAATTTGGAAAGTGTGATGAAGGTACAATATTCATAATACACAGATTGACTTTCCCTTGTGTGACACCTAATTAGGTAACTTTTAGGTGTAGCTTAGACTTAACGAAGGCAAATTTGAAGGTAAAATGTATTTTCAATGTAATTCATTTAAAATTATATTTCATAATGTATTAACAGTATTAGTAGATAATTGTTGTTGAAATAGAAATAATTACTAGTTATCTCCATTACTATGTAGTTTTTTTTAGACAATTATAATCTATCCATTAATTTAGGAAATGTCAGAACCCTGTAATGAATACATAATACAATTATGTCTCATGAATAAAAAAAATTAGTGTGTCTGCATGTGTATCTGGAATTCCCAATTACTTCAAATGCAGATGTAAAAGTGATTAGAGAAGAGTAACAAGTATTAATAAATTCTATACCTCCATCTGCTGTTCCTTCTTATTATTGCATGATGTTTTTTATAAATACACTAAATTTAATGAAACGTCAGTCTTTACCGGAAAAAAGTCGGAGTCTAACTAAAAGTTTTCGTAGTAAGTTTAATAGAAATCTAGTAAATTATAATTAAATGAATATTCTCAAAGACACACATAAGCTTAAATCTAGATATTTTTAAAGATTTTTTAATCTAAAAAAAAGGGAGAGTCAATCAAGGAAGTTGGAACTCTACTTATTAGAACATCCTCAAATATACGAACATAATTTTGATAAATGGTAGCAACATTATATGTTGTTGTGATTCAATTTTATACAGACACATACAAAACACATTTTTATTTCCTAAGTCGATTAGTACTTTGTTCATTTTTCATTACATTTGAAGTCATGTTCTCTAAGTAAGGGAATAGTAGAAAGAATGGAGAGGGATTCTAGTATTAAATGCTTTATACCTTTTTTTGAGAACTAACAATAGCCTCAGGGGCAAAGACAGGAAAAACCATGCCATCCAAAGAGAATCGAGTAAGCAAGATGTTGAAAGATAGGTATTCATAATATGATTTCAGCAAATAATAAGACCAGCTGAAGCACGGTGTTTTGTGTTAGAAAGTAAGTAGAGAAAAAACAAAAAAGAAGAGAGAGTGTATATCTGAAGGGCCATATATATATATGAAGCTTTGGTGGCGCAAGGGCCCAGCTGCTATCCAAAATTTCAGCGATTTGAATCCACCATCTGCTCCAAGGGAGAAAGATGTGGCAATCTGCTTCCATAAAGATTGCAGCCTTGTGATGCTGTTTATCACCACTCCTATTTAACATTGTGCTGGAAGTCCTAGCAAGAGCAATAAGGCAAGAAACAGAAATAAAGGGCATCCAAATTGGTAACAAAGAAGTTAAACTGTCCCTGTTTGTAGGTGATATGATACTATACATAGAAAACACTAAAGACGCCATGAGAAAACTACTGGAACTAATAGAAAGATTCAGCAGAGTAGCAGGACACAAGATAAACATACAAAAATCAGTTGGATTCCTATACACAAATAAAGAGAACAATGAAAAGGAAATCAGGAAAATAATACCATTTATAATAGCCCCTAAAAAAATAAAATACTTAGGAATAAATCTAACCAGGGATGTAAAAGACCTATACAAAGAAAACTACAAAACACTACTACAAGAAACCCTAAGGGATCTACATAAATGGAAGAATATGCCACGCTCATAGATAGGCAGACTCAACATTGTGAAAATGACAATTCTACCCAAAGCAATTTACAAATACAACGCAATCCCAATCCAAATACCAACACATTCTTTAACGAGATGGAAAAACTACTCATTAACTTTATATGGAAAGGGAAAGGCCCCGGATAAGTAACGCTGTATTGAAGAAGAATAAAGTAGGAGGACTCAAACTACCTGACCTCAGAACCTACTATACAGTTACGGTAGTCAAAATAGCCTGGTACTGGTACAACGACAGACACATTGACCAATGAAACAGAATTGAGAACC
>NW_004444021.1:2508676-2530335 GCF_000243295.1 Trichechus manatus latirostris
ACTGCTCTGACAGGGATCACAACAGAGGGTCCCAGACAGAGCTGGAGAAAAATGTAGAACAAAATTCTAACTCACAAAAAAAGACCAGACTTAGTGGCCTGACAGAGACAGGAGAAACCCTGAGAATATGGCCCCCAGACACTCTTTTAACTCACTAATGACCTCACTCCCAAGCTTCACCGTTCAGCCAAAGATTAGACAGCCCCATACAACAAAATGACACTAATGGGGCATAACAGCCCAGCGACAAGGACTAGAAGGCAGGAGGGGACAGGAAAGCTGGTAATCGGGAACCCAAGGTCAAGAAGGGAGAGTGTTGACATGTCGTAGTGTTGTTAACCAATGTCATAAAACAGTAAGTGTACTAACTGTTTAATGAGAAACTACTTGTTCTGTAAACCTTCGTCTAAAGTACAATAAAATAAATAAAAAATTGCAGCCTTGGAAACCCTATGGGCCTGTTCTACCCTGTCCTATTGGGTCTGTATGAGTCAGAATTGACTGAATGGCACACAACAACACAACATATATAGTTTGTTCATTTTAATGTGAAAAATAAATACTCATCAAAGCTTTCAGGTGGAGCAGTAGATTACATGTATGTGTTATATTAATGTGAGTGGGTTTCTGGAGGCAGTAAACCCAATGTGTAGATTACTGAAAAGGATAAAAGATGAAATTATAAATTATGAATAGGAAAGAGACAATGCTCAGAAAAATGAAAAAAAGTGCTGGGTATTAGAGGTAACGGAAAAATGTATAGCAGAAAATTTCAGAATAGATTATATCCTTCAGTTGAAACCAGTTACACGAGTTCAAAATTTATTCAGAATAGCCAGAAGAATAAATGAATCCTAAAACAATTGTGTTTGTGAAGAAGGAGAGTATTTACACCATGAAAAGTAGAGGAAAGAGTGAAACAGTACATGAAACAACAAAGTTACTGTTGAATTAAGCCAGGAAATGTAGAGCTGACATACTTTATCATTAGCAACAAATATTGTGGGTATGCAATGGAGAGAATAGCCACAAAATTAGGGTGAAGCAGTTAAACAACATTTTCCACTTTTCCATTTATAGCATGAAACAGAAGGGAGGAAGGAAGGGAAGGAGGGAGGGAGGGAGGGAGGGATGAAGAAAGGAAAAGTTTGAATTATATCACTTATGTGAAGGTGTTAAGCAAATATGGGATGTAGTAATTGCTCCATTTGCTCTTTCCTCGTCTTAGTTACGTAGTGCTGCTGTAACAGAAATACCACAAGTGGATGGCTTTAACAAACAAACAGAAGTTCATTCTCTCACAGTCTAGTAGGCTAGAAGTCTGAATTCAGGGCACCAGCTCCAGGGGAAGGCTTTCTCTCTCTGTTGGCTCTGGGGGAAGGTTCTTGTCATCAATCTTCCCCTGGTCTAGGAGCTTCTCAGGTGCAGGAACCCCAGGTCCAAAAGACAAGCTCTGCTCCCAGCTCTGCTTTGGGTATGAGGTCCCTTTGTCTTTCTGCTGGCTTCTTTCTTTTATATCTCAAAATGGATTGACTCAAGATACAACCTCATCTTGTAGATTGAGACCTGCCTCATTAACATAGTTGCCTCTAATCCTGCCTCATTAACATCATACAGAAAATCACGTAGGAAAATCACATCAGATGACAAAATGGTGGACAATCACACAATACTGGGAAGCATGGCCTAGCCAAGTTGACACACACTTTTGGTGGACACAATTCAATCCATAACCCTCCTCCTGCTGCTCCTCCTCTTCCTCCTTATTTTTCTTTTTTGAAACAGTTGAAATTCTATATAAAATTATACCATAAGAGAAGATAACGGTATTTTGGATAGTTGCCAAATGAATCAGAAGTTGTGAATTAAGGTGTGATTCTGCTGTTTTTAGCTCTGTGACTTTGGAAAATCAGTTACCCCTCCCAAGCTCAACTTGTCAGTTTTTCTTCTCCTCCATCAGAAGATTATCATACTTTGATATGCGGTGCGCTTGTGGACAAAAATGAAATAATGCATGCTATATACACTACATACATACACTGTGGAACCCTGGTGGTGCAGTGGTTAAGGACTCAGCTGTTAACCAAAAGATCGGCAGTTCAAATCCACCAGCCCTCCCTTGGAAACCCTATAGGGCAGTTCTACACCGTCCTATAGGGTCGCTATGAGTCGGCATGGACTGGACAGCAACGGGTTTGGTTTTAGGTTTTATATACACTATGCTAAAAAAAAAAAAAAATCAGTTGCCCTCAGGTCAATGCTGACTCATAGTGACCCTATAGGACAGAGTAGAACTGTCCTATAGGGTTTCTAAGACTGTAAATCTTTACAGAAGCAGACTGTAAAAACATCTTTCTCCCACAGAGCGGCTGGTGGGTTCAAACTGCTGATCTTTCTGTTAGCACCCGAGTGCTTAACTATTGTACCACCAGGGCTCACACACGATATTACATGCGTGTAAAATATTTTATCTTTTGTTTAGTGGCAGGTGACATGCAGAACGAACAAATACACTGGAACTAAGCAGACCTGAATTTGAATCTTAGTTATGACTTGGACACGTTTTTGAATTTTCTGAGACTCAATTTCTTTATCTTTTTCTCCTATGTGCATCAGCAATTGTTTCACAAATTGTCTCCCATTCCTTAAACCTACTTTATTCTCGTCCACAGAAAATTTAACTTTCCACCATCTGACTACTCAGCCCTGCTCCAGAGCTGCTGAACCTGCCCTGTCACCAAGCCCCTGGCAGGCTTGGTGACCAGAACTGGCTCCTTACTTCCACGTGAAGCTAGCTCCTCAGAGTGTGCCCTGGTCTCCACTGTTTCCCTTCACCTGTGCAGTCATTTTTTCTGTCTCTTGTACTTCTCACTCTTATACATTTTGCTATTGACCTAAATATTTCTCAGTTTATGTCTAGATAAGCACACTGCATTTCTAAACACATGAATATCTGATTTTTATCATGACAACCCAGCAATTATCTAACTAGAATTTTGACTTCCATATAAAATTTTGAATTATAAATATTTCCTTTTCTGTTTTCCAGTGAGCCAATCTGAAAGCTAGACTCCCTGGCAAAGGCTTTTCTGAGCACACAGATTTATCTCTGAACTTTCCTTTGATATACTTTACCCTCCACATACTGACTAGGTATTTTCCGATGGTATGTAGACATTTTAAAGTCCCTTCTAGCTTAGGTTTTTTTCTTTTTTTCCACAAGTCTAAGCCAAACATAGAATAACTTTGAACCTGCTTAGGCCTCTAATGTCATCCTTCTCTTTCTCTTCCCATTTTCAATTCACCTTTTTAAAGCAGCTAGCTATCTACTTTTAATTTCCTTATTTCCTCACTTTTCCATTTTTCACTTCCATTTTCCTTTGACTTCACAATACTTTCTCTGACATATCACCAATGACTTCCATTTTACCTAATCCAATAGATGCTGGCCAGTCTTTGCCTGCCTGGGTCTTCTTACTTCTTCTGGAATAGCTAACTCCTCACTCTTTAAAACTCTCCAGTCTTTTGATTATTTGGCCTTTCTTATTCCTGATTCTCAACTTATACTTCAAATCTAGGTTTATGTCCTGCTTCTAACATCTATTAGCTCTACAACCTGAGGTAAGTAAGTTATTTGATCCATATAGACTTCCGTTTTCTCATATGAAAAGTGGCAATAACTATCTATGCATCATGGTTATTGAGAATATTAAGTGGCAGTGTATATGAAGAATCCAGTATCATACTCAATTAATGGAAACTCTACTTTTTTTTCCTATGCTCCATCATATTTAGAGAATAATTAAGCAAGCTACTGAAAAATGCACTTAATATAAATTGACTCTCTTGCAAATTCCAACCAATTACAGGAATGCTAGATGACTTTTATATTAGAAGATTTTTTAATTATTGTTATTAGCTGAATATCTCTGAACTTTATTAAGCACATCTTCATTTAATCAATCATAACATTTTAAGAATATTGGAATTAGAGAAGCTTGCAGAAGAAAACAAATGTGACTAAGAGGTAAAGGATTCACTTAGAAAAAAACGATCTCACATATGCTTTGTAAAAGACGTCTACATATTTCGCTTCTACCTGAACTTCCTTTCTGTTGAAGTCCTTTGCTCTGTCAGAATGAAGATGTCCAACTGTGTGCAGCTAGTGAAGTTGTGATATGCAATCAGGTTTTCATTAGCATCATACCCTTGAACAAACTTCCTTACATGATCTCACTTCAAACTTCTGCTGTAGAAGAGAAAGCTGTAAATACTGATGAAATAGCTAATTAACACAATGCAGCTACATCTGGCCATCACATACTCTAGTTCTACTTCTTCTTTTCATCCTTACATGTCAGACCACTCTGCTGGCTTGTTTATTCTCTTTATATTCTCGTAAAAAAGGTGATCTCCTTTGAGATGAACTCTTCAATAAAACATGCATAAAGAAGAGGAAGGAAATTAAGTCCAATTAAAATGTTCTTCCATTTTCAAACTTATTATTATGTTGCATTCTAACAAAATTATGCAATAGTTTGATGAACTTAGAGGACTCTTCGACTGAGATTAATGTTCTGTTTTACGTTAGTCTTGGAAAGGGGTGTGCAGGTCTCCCTTGTCCTTGCTGCTCTCTCCTGTCTGGTACTCTGCTCTGTGAATTCTAGCCATGTTGACCTCCCCAAATTCCCAACACTATTTCCTCAAGTCAGGCAAATTTCCAGGCTTGGCTTAGGTTCCACCTCTGTGCTGTGAACTGGAAATTCCAGGCAGTGAGCTATGGCAATCATAAGGTTCACCTCATTTGTTCCTCTTCCCTCAGGCATCATGGTCCAGCACTGTCTGTCGTCCAATGTATCAGACAATAGTAGTATCATGTATTTTGTCTCATTGTTTTTTAGTTTTTTGAGGCAGATTGGTAGAACCAGTCCTGTCCACTACATCATGGCCAGAAGTGCAAGTCAAGAGTTGATATTTTTAATTATAGGATTTAGCTTTAAAAAAGTGAGGATTATGAGTACAGAATGAACTGTAAATGTATAAATCCTGACTATATAGAAATTGCATAAACCAAATATGTTCCTCATATCAGTAAATATTAATTGGCTGAAATCACAGATTGAAGGAAAAATAGCCTCTGGGTGGATCATAAAGTGAAATGTCATGCACTCTGAGGAAAGTTCAGCTGGGCTTGTGAGCCAACTCACTGGTCTGAAGAGTCGCTTGTCTCCTTTCTTTGTATCCCTGCTGCCTTTGGTCTTTGGCTGGGAGCAGCCCATGTGAAGCATGGCATCAGCACACACACAACAATGGATTTCAGAGCACAGCAGCTGGGTCCTTGGTCAATCACGCTCCTATAGTTGGAGGTCTGTGAGGCTCATTCTCATCATCTCCATAAAGAAACATTGTTTTTTTAAGAAAAACAAAACAGCAAAATACAACTCAACAATATGCAACTGACTCAAGTGAACCTCTTACAAAACTACAGATTATTTCATGAAGATGTGATGGTGTCTCCTCAGAAAGTTAATTTTGGTTTGTTATTGGAATCGACTCAATGGCGGTAGGTTTGGTTTTGGTTTACTCTTTGTGGCATGTTTTACACTGATTTTGATGCTTATAATCTATACAAATCAATAAAGTTACTTTCTATTTGTTGATCTATTAAGCAATCATAATTAGATCAATATTTGTCAAATGTGGAGGATACGTTTGGGATAATCTGAAATTAATTTCAAGAGAAGTTCAGGAATAATTGAAGGTATTTATACCCCATCCTGGGTGGATCTGAAGTCATCTGTATTTAAAAAAAAAAAGAGAGAGGAGACAAGCAGTGTTTAACAACCAAAGTTCCCAGGGCAGACACACAGAATGGTAGGCTTTGGGTCCTTCACAAATGTTATATGAGGAAAAACAAAAGCACAGTAAAACTAAAATAAAAACACAGTAAAACCCAACTAGAGCTGAAAAGAAAATCACTAGAAGTCATCAGGAACTGAATACAGCAAAAACAATGCTGTAAAAAAAAAATTAGGAAATAGTTTGCATCATCCTCTTTTTTTTTTTTTTTAATCATCCTTCTTTTAAAACACCAAAAGATACTACCACATACCATGGAAAACTCGACATTTTTTTTTCCTGCAAGGCAAAGAAATATAAATTATATTCTGAATATTGCAGAAAGACAAATATGTTCGTAACAGTAGTTCTATTACACTATTACAGAGTGGGCTAGGGACACACTACAGATTGTGGGAATGATGTGTACTGTAAGTCTTTGATTCAGATACACTAGCCAAAAAACAAAAAGAAAAAAAAAAGAACATAGAAGTTAAAAACAAAGGACTAAGTCAAATGAGACTTTTCATATATCTTAGCAATATTAGATAGAAATCAAACCTAAACGTGTCCACACTCCTTTTGAAGACGCTTAGTTTCAGCTCCCAAATTGTGGTTGCTTCACGCAGTCTCCTCTGTTTGAATACTCAGAAGAGAGTTCTTAAACAACGACTTCGTTTTAGTGGAAGAGTTGTCCTCAGCAGGTCAATTTGTATAGTGCTGATAACTGATGACTGCCTTTGGAGGAAGTCCTAACCTTTTCTTGCACATGCTCCCTATGTGTGTAATGGAGTCTCTGTTTTTCATATTCGGTCCTCCATAGTGCTTGCTACCTTATTCCCTTTAGGTTAATATTAATAGCTTCCCTTTGCATCATCTCTGCAATTATCAAATGATGTATCAATGATGACTATAGTATCTAAGTCAAAGGAGATCGGATTACTTTGTCTCTTCTCTTTATTCAATTTAATTAGCCATTCTCATTTTTTTCCCCCTCAGCTTTCCACATTGGCTCAGTATCAACCTTAAAAGTGAGTAGTCACAAGCAGATCTTAAGTTACTAAACAACTGGATGTGGTTGTACAGAGCTTACAAGTCCTCAAGACATTCAAATTTAGAGATTAGCTGAAAGACTGCTTGCCAACTTGTGTGTTTAGCATATGTAAAACATCAGTGGTTTGTTATAGTGTCCTGGTTAGCAACCTCCCGGTTAAATTGTGTTTACTCACCTGCTGGTGAGGGATTAGCAGTAGGGATGGTTTATGGTTTCCGTACATATCTTAGATGAATCTGATCACACCCAAGCTTTGATTTTTAAGCAAGTTCTTTCTCATTATGCAGAAGTTTAATAATAAATCCTGAACTGGAGTGATCCCTGAACCTTCAGATACTGCTTGTACGGAGGGCAGATGGGACTATGGGGATGTCTCCACGAGAGTTGTTTTTGACCCTTGCCTGGTGATGCAGTGATTAAGAGCTCGGCTGCTAACCAAAAGGTCGGCAGTTTGAATCCACCAGCCACTCCTTGGAAATCCTATGGGGCAGTTCTACTCTGTCCTATGGGGTCTCTATGATTTGGAATTGACTCGATGGCAACAGGTCTTTTTAGTAATTACTGTCAATGACAGGATAGATTGGTAGGTCAGTCTAAGTCCATTGCATGGGTTTCCACGTGAGGGAGACTTCCCTTATATTATATTCTGTATCTCTTCTTCAAGGCTGCATAGTATGAACCTTATTGTTTATAGGCTTAACTCTTGACATATAAACCCAATCTGTAACAGGGAAAACACTTTTGTCTTTTTTTTTTTTAAAGGCTTTGTTTCAAATCTACTGCTTTTCAAAAATCTAATTTGAAACTCATGGTTGAACATTCACTTGTTAGTTCTACAATGATATAACCCTTTTGGGAAATCAAGAAAATCTTTCAGGAAAAAAATAAATCATATCATTGATTCACTGGTGGAGAACTGGAGAGCACCATGATTCACTGGGATTTTAAAAAGGCATGAGTTTTCTCCTTCCTGGCATTATGGCTGATTAGCTAGGAGGGAACCTTCTCCTTTAAAGAAACTGTATCCTTCATAGGACACCCTCTTTGAGGCACTGCTGTCTCTAAGCAACCTCTTAAAAATGATCAAGGGACAGAGTAGTAGGGAAGTGAGGCCTCCAGGGACATGATAATACTGAGGGCCTGAGCCCCCAGAAGCATAACTATTAGGATGCTGAGCCTTGAACCAGAAGTGTAAATAGAAGCTTAATATATTATTTACACAGAATTTAAAAAAAATGACTTTGGGAAGTCATTGGTTTACAATGTGGAGAAAAATAAAGACGTTTTCTTACCTCTTACCTTGAGATGGGAGGAGCTCTGGCGGCACAACGGTTAAGTGCTCAGCTGCTAACTGAAAAGATTGGCTGTTTGAACCCCACCACTTGCTCTGTGGGAGGAAGATGTGGCAGTCTGCTTCTGTAAAGATTTCAGCCTTGGAAACCCTATGGGGCAATTCTGTTCTGTCCTCTAAGGATGCTATCAGTTGGAATCGACTGGACGGCAATGAATTTAGTTTTTTTGGTTACCTTTGAGAAAGTAATTCCCAGATTGATTAAAATTTAAATGAGACAGCTAAACTATAAAGTAAAATTAACAAAATAGAAAGTATTTCATAAACATAATTCAGAAACTATAAACAATATACTAATAATTTGGTGGATATGACTACATCAAAATAAAATTTTATTTTTAAAGACAAATTTTGCAGATATGCAAAGGACTGTGAAAAGATATTGCCAGAATTTACAGTTAACATGACGTATGTATTCAACATATAAGGTGAAGTCTTGAAATTGATGAGAAGAAAATAAAAAGCCCATTTTAAAAAAAGTAAATAATATCAATACGTATTTCATGGAAGAGAAAATAAGAATTGCCAATAAATATGTTTAGAGATGCTCAACTTCATGAGTAATCAAAGAAATACAAATAAAAATAATAATAATGAAAAATCACCTACTAATCATATAGGCAAAGAATACAACTTGGATAAACCAATATTTGTGAGGATGTTAAATGGAAGTATAAGCGTGGGAAGTCATTTTAAAATGCCATCTTGAACTATCAAGTGAAATTAAAGTTGCATATATTTCAAGATTCAGTAATATCTCTCCTGGATATAAACCCAAAGAAACTCTTGCACAGGTATATGAAAGGACGCATATCAACACATTAAAGAGCCCTGGTGGCTCAATGTTAAGTGCTCGGCTGCTAACTGAAATGTCGGCTGTTCAAACCCACCTTTCTGCGGGAGAAAGATGTGGCAGTCTGCTTCCGTAAAGATTACAACCTTGGAAGCTTCATAGGGGAGTTCTACTCTGTCCCACACGGTTGCTATGAGTCAGAATCTACTCGATGGCTACAAATTTGTTTTGGGTTATCCAGACACTAATTTCATCACTCTGTGTTAGTTGCAAACAATGTAGCTGTCACTCACTACGTGACTAGATAAATAAAATTTGGTGAGTGCATAAAAAAGAATATTATATAGCCACAATATCAGAAGCATTATTATGGGTATACAAAAGCAACGTGGATGAGTCTTAAGATAATTATTTTGAGTTTAAAAATAGCAATAGAGTGGATTTATAGTATAATTTAATTTATGCAAACTTAATACACACAATAAAAAACTAAAACCAAACCAGTTGCCATGGAGTCCAGTGGATTCTGACTCACAATGCATTATTACATATTTTTCAATTTAAGTACCTACATTAAACACATTACAGTGTGTTCCTATTGCAGGAAGAATGGGAGACCAATGGTAGATGGGGAAAATGATATAAAATTAGAAAAAGTTTAGCATAGACCAATGAGTATCATTTATCATGAGCCAAGAAATGTGATTAACTCAATTCTCAACTCTAGCTGAGACCCAAACATGGGAGAGATCCCAAGCAAAAATCTCCCCAAAACTCCTAAATTCCTAAGGGGCATGCTAGCAGGGGCTTTTAGTGCCTTGATTCGAATTATTGACTAATTTTGGAACTTTGAGGTACTAAAATAAGTTGAAGGGGACATTTTTAATGTTTCCAAGAGAATAACTACTTCAAAGCTGACAGCTGTAGTTCTCAGGAAGTGGCAAGTTCTGTTCGTATTGCTCACTAGAGTTTTATGATGATGCCTTAGCTGCTAAGTGGAGAACTGGAGGCCTAGTGGTTAAGAGTTCGGCTGCTAACTGAAAGGTTGGTGGTTCCAATCTACCAGCTGCTCCCTGGGAACCCTGTGAGGCAGTTCTACTCTGTCCTATAAGGTCACTATGAGTCGATATCAATTCAACCACAACGGGTTAGGTTTTTAGTTACCTGCTAAGTAAATGGGGATTTGGTCTTCTCTTTCGTAACCTTTTTAAGGGCACTAGCACAAAGATGTTCCTGCTACATTTTTTCCCCTGGAGGTTTACTGCCAGGCATTCAAGCCACTTTATGCTCTGGCGTCATGGCGGATACTGGTGCAACTGCCTAAAAAACAAGGAAGTTGGTCTGTGCCACATTTGAGTGTTGAGAGCCATTTGTATGAGGGGATGCTTCCCGGAGGAGTGATTGTGTGAAACTTGTGTGTCTTTTGGCTTCTGTACAGTGAGATAAGGCTTGCAAGTATGTTTACTATTTCCTTTGTGTTTTGGGGAAGGGACGGTTACCGGCTTTCGGAAATATTCAAGTAAGTTATTTTTTTGGGGTGAAAACCGTTTGTGACGCACTTTCTGGGCCATGGACGATATGTACTGTGTGTGTGATGTGCTTCATGAAACATGGGGCTGATACGGCCCGCCTGCATTAGTCACTTCCCTGATGACATCTTTTATAAGGCCCTTGCCTCCTTGATGACATCTTTTATAAAATGTCACTCCATATTTTCTAAAGCTTCACTCAAAATCAAACTGATAACAATTATGTGCAGCAAGTACAATGTTTATTTAGTGTTTCGTGTGTATTTTTGGAAAGTTGAGTAAGATATTTTATGGCTCAAGTGTAACCAGGAAGTGTGATGTACTTCCTAGGCCATGGGACCAACATCTACCGCGTCTGTGATGTGCTTCATGGAACATAAGACAGATATGGCCCGCTTGCAGTTGACTCCTTGTTTTCTCAAATAATTAAAAACTACCAACAAACAATGATTCAGCATCCATTCCATTAGTGAAATAACATGGCATCACCAAAAAAATTCCAAAAATAATAATAATTCAGCCGCTGGTTTAAATTAGGCAGTTTCTTACATATTTCGCTTCTTTTATAAGATTTAGTGTGACACAAGAATCCACTGTAAAATATATCAATTTTATAATATTTTATTTAAAACATCTTTGAAAGATAATTGGATTTAATGCTCTTTCTTTGAATTATTTATAATGGTTTTGCTGTATCTAAAAGCTGTCTTTAAAAAAAGAAGCTTCCTTTATGAAAACTTCATGCTTTATTTTTTAAACAAAATAATGACAGATGTAAGCAGTTATTTTTTAGTTGTGCTAAAAATGGAACATAACTTGGTACCATTTATTTTTCAAAAAACACACAGATTTAAGTAAAAAAGATTATATTTGAATGTCATAATAATAGTTTCATTTTAATTTTCTTGTACTTTATAAAGAAAAGTGACTCATCCAATCTAATTAGAAACATAATTAAAATATATTTGAGTCTTTTTTTCAATTTTTAAGACAGTAAATAGACAAATTTAAAATCATAAAGTCAAACTTATTACATCTGTTTTTAGTCCATGTCTTTTATTCCTTTTATGACAATATTATATTATAAATATAATGAAAAATACATCAAAACTCTCAAAAGTTATCACGTATTAAAATTTCGCCTTAATATAATACATTCATATTTAAAATATAGTTATATTGTTTACAAATGTGAAAATTAATATATTTATTTTATTCAGACACAACTAACATTAACTGAGCATCTCCTATTTGACAAGCATTTTCACACACATTTTCTCATTAAGTGATTTCAACAACTGAGGCTCAAGTGGTTAAGGTCAAACAGCTAGTAATGAGAAAATGAAGCTTCAAATCTAGGCAAGTTTTCCAAAGAAAGCATTTGTTCCAAGCATTCTTTAGGGAGAAGGGGACAGAATTGGCCCTTTGGGATTGATAGGTATAGGCCCTCAGAAAGGAGAGCAGCTGAAGAGCTGCTAGGAGTTTACTATTAAAAGCTGTGGCCTAAGGAGCCTGAGTAATGTGGCTAGAAGCTCAGGTGAGCATATACAGATCAGTCTCTTACAGAAGGGCCTCTCCCACTGCAGTAAGGACCTGCAAGAGTAGTCTCTGTGAGAACCAGAATAGTTCGGCTCCTGGTGGCATCCTGTATACAAGTGATACAACCATGGAAGCAGCAACCATGGCTGGAGAGAGCAGGTCTTTCTCCACTTGAGACTGGATGGTCTGATGGGTTTCTTTTCAGAACTTTATAAATCTCTAAAATTCTTAGAGAATCTACTCTAATCCCCACCCACAACTCCACCACATGCCTTATCTGGACTTCGCACCAATTTTTAAGGTAGGAGCTTGAGTTGGTTCTAATAAAATATGAGAGATAAAAAGTGATCTTATGTGCAATCCAACTGTTCAGGGAAAAAAATATCTGTAAATAAATAGTGTGCTATGTTGTTGTTGTTAGGTGCCATCAAGTCGGTTCTGACTCATAGCGACCCTCTGTAAAACAGAACAAAACACCATCCTCACAGTTGTTGTTTTGCTTCAGCCCATTGTTACAGCTACTCTATCAATCCTTCTCATTAAGGGCCTTCCTCTTTTTCACTGGCCCTCTACTTTACTAAGCATGATGTTGTTCTCCAGAGACTGATGGTTGCTGATAACATGGCCAAAGTATGTGAGATGTAGTCTCGCCATCCGTGCTTCTAAGGAACATTCTGATTGTACTTCTTCCAAGACAGATTTGTTCGTTCTTTTGGCTGTCCATGGTGTACTTAATATTCTCCACCAACACCACAATTCAAAGGCATCAATTCTTCTTCGGTCTTCCTTATTCATCATGCAGTTTTCACATGCATATGAGGTGATTGAAAAGACCATGGCTTGGGTCAGGTGCACCTTAGTTTTCAAGGTGACATCTTTGCTTTTCAACACTTTAAAGAGGTATTTTGCAGAAGATTTGCCCAATGCCATGCATCTTTTGATTTCTTGATTGCTGCTTCCATGGGTGTTGATTGTGGATCCGAGTGAAATGAACTCCTTGACAAGTTCAATCTTTTCTGCTTATTGGTCCAGTTGTGAGGATTTTGTTTTCTTTATGTTGAGGTGTAATCCGTACTGAAGGCTGTTGTCTTTGATCTTCAGCAGTAAGTGCTTCAAGTCCTCTTTAGTTTCAGCAAGCAAGGTTGTGTCATCTGCATATTGCAGGTTATTAATGAGTCTTCCTCCAATCCTGATGTCACATTCTTCTTCATATAGTCCAGCTTCTCAGATTATTTGTTCAGCATACAGATTGAATAAGTATGGTGAAAGGATACAACCCTGACGCACACATTGTGCTATAAGCCATTGAACCCATTGCCATCGAGTTGATTTTGACTCATAGCGATCCCCTGTAGGACAAAGTAAAAACTGCCCCATAGAGTTTCCAAGAAGCACGGTGGATTCCAACTGCCAACTTTTGGTTAGCAGCTGTAGCTCTTAATCACTATGCCACCAGGGTTTCCACCTTGTACTATAGAATATTAAACTAAAATTTTTAATTTCTTTAAAATTGTTAATATTTTTGCAGAAGGGGAGTGGATTATAGGACAATTTATCTCAAGCATTATTTTACAAAGAAATAAAAACAGATTGCTCAAATGTATTTGTTGAATACCTCCTATGTGCCAATCACTTAACAACGAAGGACAGAGTGGCCTCTAATCTACTCATTAAAGAACAAACCAGATTCATCTTTATTTGACTTTATATAATGCTTATAAGATCTGTTTTTAAACTATATTTTAATATGAAAATTAGTTTATGTTCCCAGAACTCACAATAACTGGGTTCTGTTTTGGGAGAAGATAAGCAGTAAATATCTCAGAAGAGGGATAGACCATTCAGAATTAAAAGTTCACTTACAGAAAAATAGAAACCCTTGGGAGTTTTGAAAATCAAAGGTAGACTTGTGAGTAATAATTGTACCCTCTATATGTTTACTCTATAATTAGGTTATGTATAGCCTCTAGCTCCTAAAACACCCTTCCTGCTGCCCTGGATGAAATATTCTTCACATAGGATTTTTTGTTTCTGACTACTTCAAATAATTTCTATATTCATCTACCAAAAGAAAAAAAAAATCCCATTGAGGTGATTGTTTTTTAGTTAAAAAAATTTCATAGGGTTCCACCTAGTAATACACACCTGTCATATGAAATTGGGAAAATAAAGATTAAAAATAATTTGCAATATTTTTCCATTTTGGTTATAATCACTAGAAATATTTAAATATATCCTTTTAGTTTTTCTTCTTCATTTTATATAGTTGAGACTATACAATATACTGTTTGTGTATACTGTATGTGAGGGTGACTGTTACCGAAGGGAGTCCTTGGGTGGTGCAAACAGTGAATGTACTCTGGTGCCAACTGAAAGGTTGGAGGTTTGAGTCCCCCCAGAGGCACTTTATAAGAAAGGCCTGGATACCTGCAAAAAAAATCTGCCACTGAAAACATAGTTCTCTGACATACATGAGGTCTCTATGAATCAGAATCAACTTGGCGGCAACTGGTTTGGATGTTACTTAACATTATAAACTACTATTTCTATTCCACGAAAGCTTAATATCTTTTTTAAGTATCTTTAGGAGTACTGAGAGGGCAGTGGTGGTTCAATGGCAGAATTCTTGCCTTCCAGACCTGGGTTCAATTCCTGGCCAATGTACTTCATGTGTAGCCACCATCAGTCTGTCAGTAAAGGGTTGTGTCTTGCTTTGATGCTAAACAAGTTTCAATGGAGCTTCAAGACTAAGAGAGACTAGGAAGAAAGGCCTGGCAATCTACTTTTGAAAATCAACTAATGAAAACCCTATGGATCACAATATTTCTATCCACAGCCTATCATAGGGATGGCATACTAGACAGCATTTTGTTCCATTGTTCATGGGGTCTCCATGAGTCAGAAACCGACTCAAGGTAGCTAACAGCAATGACAGGGATACTAATGCCACTAGGTGGCTCTAAAATATTCCACTGATAGATGTAATGTTGGATGCTTAGATTGTTTTTAGTATTTTTGCCATTATCAATGATGCTTCTATGAATCTCTTTTACATGTAACTGCTTAATGATTATCTAGATTATTGATTAAATTGCTTTTCATATAAGTGTCAGTTTGAGCTCTCACTAACAGGATTTTAGAATATCCATCCTACTGCACCCATACAAAATGGAGTATCACTTAAAATTTGGTGGAATGTTAAGTGATATTTGAATCTCATTATTGTTTTAATATTCATTTTTATAATTTCTAATGAGGATAAACTTTTAAAAATGTACTTATCCTTTACTGAAATCTTAGAAAATTAATGTTCTTAGTTATGATTTTTAAATATCCAAATAGCAAAATAGGATATTTTTATCCATTTCTTATGTATTATACTTTCAAACTATGTTATACTGAAATAGTAATTTAGATCATCCAAATCAAGATGTGTTTCTGTTGGGGGTGGTAGTGTTATTATTGCTGTTACCACTGTTGTTTATAACTCTTTTTGCACAAGCCCATGTGTGTTTGGGGGGGGAAATTCTGTTCTAGCTTTCCCCAAATGCTGTCTTTTCTGACATTGTCATTTGCATCTTGTTATAATCAGCAAATGTTCTTTGAATGCCTGCTACCTGCAAAGCACATCTTCTGACTATGGTTTCATGTGATGCATGTGGGGAAGAAGGACAACAGAAATCCAATTCCTCAGAAAAAGTGACTGTTAGAAATTAAGTATACCTCTTGTTACCCATTAAAATGTATTTCATGATCTCTCTAGTGCCAGGCTTTAGAAATAATTTGGTGGGGGGTGGTATTAAAAAGTTATTTAGAAATTACTTTTCCCTCTAGCTTTATTTGGGGGTATAGATTCTTATTCTACTTTAGTTATTTCTCTGTAGAGGTGATTTCTTTTTTTGCAGTTAGTTATTTTCTTAGACCACTCTGGTCACAGCAAGGCAAGGACTAGGATCTTCTTGTTCCCTGCCATTAGGTCGTTGTGTTTGAGAACAGGATCCAATTTCTGAAGGATTCTCTTCTGTCAGAGGAGCACAGACTTTTCCAGTTACAAATATGAAGCATGATGAATTGGGATGATCAAGGCTTTAATTCGAAGGTGTGAGATACGTTAGGCAATTCAAGCAGTTGGACAGGTTGTTAAGGAAGGCCTGGCAAGAGGTTCCAGGTAGATAAAATGTAGACATTTTTTAAGTTTTTATTTTCAAACATAGAAACAAAAAGTTTGCAAACTGAACTAGTTTCTAGATTTTTCATAACACTTCAAAATAATATGTTTAGTGTATCATTCCAAATGTATATTCATATTAGTGTGCCACAGAGGCAAAAAGGAGCTGGTTTGATCATTTTGTGTGTATTTAGAAGTTACATGGAAAAAAATGAAATTCACGCCTAAATAGATTACATTATAATATAATGACAATATAATTTTAACTTTGTCATGATACTTTATGCATAAAGCAATGATTTATAAGTGGTTTAAGGGAAAAAAATGTATGAAATTTCAGTTGAATAAGATTCCCACCACACCCCCACCCCAAGGTCACATGTATAAAGATTTACCACGCTAAGACATGGAGAATGTGGTACCAAGAAGTGTAAGTGAAGCTTCTTTTCCTGCCGCTAGGTGGCAGATGTTAGCTGTGAGTCTCACTTGAATTGAACTACTAAGTTTAACTGAAATCTTGTTTCCACATAGTATCCAGTACATTTCCCCAACTATCTCCTCCTTCCTCCTTCACAATTTTGTGTTGTTATTTTAAATGCAAAGGTACTTTTATTAATTTTCTCCAAGATGTTAGAATCAGGGCAATTATTATAATAATTGAAATAACATCATATGATTCTTTCTATACTAAGTTAAAATAAAAGATTTGATACAGATAATTTAAATTTATAAATACATAGAAGGAAATGACATTTCTTCTTAGTACTTTCTTGGAAAACAAATTATCAGGCATTCCTAAGATGAAGCACTAGCCAGGTAATTTAGACAGTCTTGAAAACTGAAACACAAATTTGATCAAATACATATTAGAAATGAAGGGAAACCTTTACTCTTTTTTAGATAATTAGGTCTTCTTGATGATTATATACTTGGGACGAAGTAATTGTCTCTAGGTGATCACAGTTGAAAATATACATATAATCTGAGAGGCACACCCGTTAATAATTAATATTAACACATGTGTAAGCATCAAGATCATTCTAACCTATTCTAAGAGAAGAGGAAAGAAGACAAAGTGAAGGAAAAGTTACACCCGCAGCTTGGGACTCTACTTTGGAAGGACAGACGAGGGCATCAGTTGAAGGCTTAGGAATTTAACTCCCTGAATCCTTTAGAAACTCTCATTTCCTGCAGCAAAAAGCTAGGCTCAGGCCCAGGGCATAATTATAAGGGTACTCCTGGCCACTAGACCAATAACTGGTAGTAAGGAAAGGAGTTAATGAATATTAGTTGTGGCCTTTGGACTAGCTGCAGCAGGGGTAGGGGTGAGGTGGAAGGAGCAGGGGTAAGGTCTCACAAAATTTCCTCTTGAAAATTTTCCCAGAAAGAGACAAACCAGGATCATGGAGGAGCTGTGGCCAGATAGTACACTTACTATGTGAAGTAAGTGGATCTGAGTAAAAGGAGTAGATTGTCACAAGTGCTGTGTTGCACTACCCAGACCCCTCCTTCAGGAAAGAGGAGGCCATTCTACCAGCTGGGAGTGTTGGCTACTGAAAAATCTCTCTCTGGAAACTGCCTTCAACCAAAGGGTAAAAGTTACTCCGGGTTACGCTAAGTTGCCTGGGGCAGTCCAAATCCAATGAGTCCTCAATGCGGGGGTACAGAGTCCCAGCCGGCCCCCTTCATTCAATTCAGTGCAAGTCTGAAAGATCATCCTCGCTCCAGAACTCCTGCCAGAGCTCTCACTAACCTTCAGGAAGAAGTGAGGCCAGCTACAGCCCCAGCCTCTGCAGCTGGTCTGAAGGCCACACTTGATATTCATTGTCTCTCTTCTTTACTACCCATCATACATTCCTCTCACTCTAGGCTAGAACCCCTGGTGAGGCTTGTCACAACTATCTCAGTTCTACTTCTCCCTTTGCCCAATTCTCTCATTTCTTTAGGTGTTGTTCCCCAAAGAACTCGTATAGTAAACCTCCTGCAGGCATAGCTCTGTCTGAGAGCTTTTTTCCAGGGAATTTGACCTAAACCCATTGCCACTGAGTCGATTCCGACCTACAGTGACCCTATAGGACAGATACCATAAGGTTTCCAAGAGCAGCTAGTGGATTCGAACTGCTGACCTTTTGGTTAGCAACCAAGCTCTTAGCAACTGTGCCACCAGGGCTCCCTGACCTAACTAACATACTCTCAAAACATACGCTTAGGAAAAACCTGAGCAAATGCAAACGGGCTCTTTTTTTATTGCAGTATCGTTACTCTCCTTATAAAATGGTCCTAATTTTGCGGTAGAACTCTAAAGCTTTTGAGATAATTTAGGAAATTTGTATTAAGTAAGCACATGGGATGTTCTCAGAATTTATTAGATAACTTCATCATCGAAAGGTAGAAAATTTTTATCACTTAAATTTTTGATCTTGTCTTTTGGAAAAGAAAATCGAGTCCTGTTTGTGAATAGTCTAATAAAGAATTCAGTATTTCATGATATCATATTTTTAAAATATACAAATAATTTTAATGAATGATTTCTATTTTTAAATACCTTAATTTAATTTTAGTTATTAAGATACAATCATAATCTAAACCCAACTAGAATTCTCGATTCTTCCTCTTTTGGTGATTATCAGTGTAGAATTTTAAACTAAAAACAAGAAACATATCCATACAGCATATAAATCTTAGCAGAACTGCCGCAGTAAAAATCAAACTTATGAAAATATGTGACAGGTTACACAAAAGTATTCTGCTATGTTGAAACAATAAATACTGTTTTATTGTTAAACTGTGTTTTAAAAAGACCTTTCCAAACACAGGAAACAAGAAGTTATAGTGACTTTTATGCTAGTTAAAGTCAAATGTCTTCAACTGAAATCACTTTCTTGTCTTAATTGTTCAACATCTTCACTTCACCTGTCTGACTGTTGAATAGATATTGCATTCCTGTCACTGAAGAAAAACCAAAGAAAATACTTTGTAAAAATATTTCTAAAAACTTAAATTACTATTAAATATTGGAAGTATAAATTTGATGAATAAAAGGTGAAAAATGGAAATATTTCATAATGTTAATATTTTGAGAGGATAACTTTTGTGATTGATCTTTGGTTCAGCAGCTATATATATGTTTCACATAAAACTGATTTATTATAATATACAGAATCAATTCTTTGGCACCAGGTTCACCAATAACTAAAATCTCTCACCATTCGTCTGCCAGTTTTTCATGCTGTGGTGTCTTGTGTGTTGCTGTGATGCTGGAAGCTATGCCACCAGTATTTCAAATATCAGCAGGGTAACACATGGTGGACAGGTTTCAGCGGAGCTTCCAGACTAAGACAGACTGGGAAGAAGTACCTGCTGATCTATTTCTGAAAAAACTGACCAGTGAAAACCTTATGGATAGCAGTAGAACATTGTCTGATATAGTACTGGAAGATGAGCCCCTCAGGTTAGAAGGCACTGAAAATACGACTGAAGAAAAGCTGCCTCCTCAAAGTAGAGTCGACCTTAATGACGTGGATGGAATAAAGCTTGCAGGACCTTTATTTGCTGTGACATGACTCAAAATGAAAAGAAACAGCTGCAAATTCCATTAATAAATGGAAAGTGGAATGTAAGAAGTATGAATCAAGGAAAATTGGAAGTTGTCAAAAATGAAATGAAATGCTTGAAGATTAGTAGCCTACGTATTAGTAAGCTGAAATGGACTGGTATTGGCCATTTTTAATCAGGCAATCATATGGTCTACTGTGCCGGAATGACAAATTGAAGAGGAATAGCGTCACATTCATCATCAAAAAGAACGTTTCAAGATCTGTCATGAAATACAATGCTGTCAGTGATAGGATAATATCCATACACCTACAGGGAAGACTAGTTAATGCAAATATTATTCAAATTTACACGCCAACAACTAATGACAAAAATGAAGAAATTGAAGATCTTCTCAAACTTCTGCAGTCTGAAATTGATCAAACATGCAATCAAGATGCATTGATAATTACTGGTGGTTGGAATATGAAAGATGGAAACAGAAAAAGGGTCAGTAGTTGGAAATGTAGCCTTGATGATAGAAATAATGCAGGAGATCGCATTACAGAATTTGCAAGACCAATGACTTCTTCATTGCAAATACCTTTTTTTACCAACATAAACGGTGACTATACACATGGACATTGCCAAATGGAATACACAGGAATCAAATCAACTACATCTGTGGAAAGAGACGATGGAGAAGCTCAATATCTTCAGTTAGAACAAGGTCAGGGGCCGACTGCAGAACAGACTATCGATTGCTTGTATGCAAGTTCAAGCTGAAGCTGAAGAAAATTAAAACAAATTCACAAGAGTCGAAGTATGATTTTGAGTATATACCACCTGAATTTAGAGACAAATTCAAGAACAGATTTGACACATTGAGCACTAATGTACAGAGACCAGATGAGTTGTGGGATGACATCAAGGATATAGTACATGACGAAAGAAAAAGGTTATTAAAAATGACAGGAAAGAAAGAAAAGACCAAAATGAATGTCAGAAGAGACTCTAAAATTTGCTCTTGAATGTAGAGTAGTTAAAGCAAAAGGAAGAAGTGATGAAGTAAAAGAACTGAATAGAAGATTTCAAAGGGCAGCTTGAGAAGGCAAAGTAGTGTCTTATAATGACCTGTGCAAAGATCTGGATTTAAGAATGTGCTCAACATTTCTCAAGATGAAAAACTGAAGAAAAAATTCAAGCCTTGAGTTGCATTGAAGGATTCTATGGGCAAAAAATTGAACGGCATAGGAAGCATCAAAAGAAGACAGAAAGAATACAAAGTTACTGTACCAGAAAGAATACAAAGTTACTGTACCAAAAAGAATTGGTGGACATTCAACCATTTCAGGAGGTAGCATATGATCAAGAACCAATGGTTCTGAAGGAAGAAGTCCAAACTGCACTGAAGGCATTGGCAAAAAACAAGGCTGCAGGAATTGATGGAATACCAATTGAGATGTTTTAACAAATGGATGGCACACTGGAATTGCTAACTCATCTATGCCAAGAAATTTGGAAGACAGCTACCTGGCCAACCAACTGGAAGAGATCCATATTTGTGCCTACTCCAAAGGAAGGTGATTCAACCAAATGCGGAAATTTTTGAACAGTATCATTAATATCACATGCAAGTAAAGTTTTGCTAAATATGATTTAAAAATGTTTGCCACAGTATATCAACAGGAAACTGCCAGAAATTCAAGTTGAATTCAGAAGAGGATATGGAATGAGAGATATCATCGCTGATGTCATATGGATCTTGGCTGAAAGCAGAGAATACCAGAAAGATGTTTACCTGTGTTTTATTGACTGCACAAAGGCATTTGACTGTGTGGATCATAACAAAT
>NW_004444021.1:2530435-2561567 GCF_000243295.1 Trichechus manatus latirostris
AGAGAATACCAGAAAGATGTTTACCTGTGTTTTATTGACTGCACAAAGGCATTTGACTGTGTGGATCATAACAAATTATGGATAACATTGTAAAGAATGGAAATTCCAGAACATTTAATTGTGCTCACGTGGAACCTGTACATAGATCAAGAGGCAGTTGTTCGAACTGAACAAGGGGTATATTGTGTGGTTTAAAATCAGGAAAGGTGTGAGTCAGGGCTGTATCCTTTCACTATATTTATTCAATCTGTATGCTGAGCCAATAATCCAAGAAACTGGACTATATAAAGAAGAACACAGCATCAAGATTGGAGGAAGACTCATTAATAACCTGCAATATGCAGATGACTCAACCTTCCTTGCTGGAAGTTAAGAAAACTTGAAGCGCTTACCAATGAACATCAAAGACCACAGCTTTTAGTATGGATCACATCTTAACATAAAGAAAACAAAAATCCTCACAACTAGACCAATAAACAGCATCATGATGCACGGAGAAAATATTGAAGTTGTCAAGGATTTCATTTTACTTGGATCCACAAATAACGCCATGGAATCAGCAGTCAAGAAATCAAATGCTGTATTGCATTGGGCAAATCTGCTGCAAAAAAACCTCTTCAAAGTGTTAAAAAGCAAAGATGTCACTTTGAGGACTAAGGTGTACTTGACCCAAGCCATGGTATTTCAATCGCCTCATATGTATGCATATGAGGTTCGGGTAGCCCAATTTCTACAAAGAGTGTATTCTGCTTTTAACATTGATAATCACTCTTCTTCCTTTCTTTTGAAATGAGAGTACGAACGATATTTATAGTATATTTTAATAGACAACTTAGCATACTTAACATACACCTTCATTTGCACACCTTTTTCAACATAATAAGTCACAACTATTCACCAAGACGTAAACAATGGAAGACAGACTATGGTGAATAAATTCAGAGACAGGTGGGCGTTTTCTAAGGAAAGCACAGTGCAGTGGGTTGGCACTCATTGGCTGAGAGCATTAACTCTACTACAGTGACTGGAAAAAAAAATCAACACACACACAGAAACGTGTAAAATATGCAGTGGTCCTTAATGGGACAGCTTTATTCAGGGTTGAGTGCACAGTGCAGGAAAGTATCAGGATGGAATATAATTAGAAAACAGTTGTTGCAGGTTGCACTGGGAGATAGAGAGCTCTGGAAGGGAAGTCTTTGGGGAAAAGGTGTGGTGATATTGACCACAATTAGAAATGAAAGTAATTTGAGAAATTGGCAAAATCTCATTATTTTTTGGTCAATAAGAAAATAGAAAGCAATTAGAATCCCTGGAAAAAACAAAAGCTATTTCATAAAGTCATGTTTCAAATATGAACATGCCAAATATGGTAAAACATACTATAATTACAGCAATGAATAAAATTATAGAAAAGAATGATTTGACCTTGATTAGAAGAATGCCCTCCTTCATGAGACCCAGGGCCCATAACACTGGCTCTGTACTTAAAACAATGGTCTTCACAGCTAGGGGCATGCATCTGGGGACACACAGAACAATCCAATGATCGTGCAATATATGTCAGAAGTTTTATTTTTTCTCATTTAAAAAAAACATTTTGTATATTTTTGGGTATGCACAGAATAATAGTAAAGTACTTCACACACAAACACAAGTATATAATGTGTTAAAAGAAGAAGCATTTACTGTGGGTCTTGCTCAAGATTTATTTTCTGATAGGATTGTACAATAAAAAAGATTTGGAGAGAAATAACGTAGCAATAAAATGTACCCTTGGATATTATTTGGCTCAAGGGTGTTTATATAATAATAATATAACATGGCTAGTTGTTTATTAACCTTTAGAATCAAATT
The DNA here is from genome assembly GCF_000243295.1 of Trichechus manatus latirostris. Classification (NCBI taxonomy): domain Eukaryota; kingdom Metazoa; phylum Chordata; class Mammalia; order Sirenia; family Trichechidae; genus Trichechus; species Trichechus manatus. The sequence goes on from NW_004444021.1 coordinate 2,532,293, forward strand.
ACGGTTGCCTCTGGACACTGAGTCTGAGGTGAGAGGCGGGGCAACAGAGGGTGAAATAGAAGACAGTTTCTTTTCGTTATAAGCTTTTCTGTACTATTTCATTTTTACCATGTTCATGTATTACAAAGACACTTTAAAGAAAACCATATTGTTTATTTTGTTAGACTTAGTTAAATTTGGTTTTTGTACTCTGATAGTGATGTCATGTGGTATATTAATCATGTGGTGGAGTTGTTATTTGGTGCCATCCAGTCGATTTCGACTCAGAGAGACTCCATGTGACAAAGTAGAACTGCCCCATAGGGTTTTCTAGGCTATAATCTTTATGGAAACAGATCACCAGGTCTTTCTCCCACAGAGCTACTGGATGGGTTGGAACCACCAACTTTTCAGTTAGCAGCCAAGCGCTTAACTGTTGCACCACCATGACTCCTTAATCATGTGGTACGTTAATAAAAAAACTAGCCAGTAATGAAGATTGGCATTTTCCAACTACTCTGGTCATTACAATAATACAAAATGTTCATTTTAAATACACATTTCCAAGGCCCTCTTCCTGAAGATTCTTACTTTGCAGATTTGAGATTGGGTGCAGAAATCTATTAGTTAATAGGCATCTTAGATAATTCTTATGATTAGGTAACATTGGAAAACATTGCTTCTGCATACTCTTAACGAATTGAATTGTCAATTTAACAAATTTTCAGTGGCATACACAATACCTACGTAGATTTGTTTGTAGCATATGAAACTTAAAAATTAACATAACATTTTAAATTATACACGTTATACTCAAAGTATAACATGAATACTATGTAAGTAAAGGTACACTTTTTGAGTCTTATTCTAAATTGTTGATGCCTGACTTCTATTAGTTACCCTTGCTATTGCCTCCTTTACTCTCATCCTCATCCATTAGTTACTGCATCACTTCTTTTTTTTATTTTTTATTTTATTGTTGTACTTTAAGTGAAAGTTTACAATTCAAGTTGGTCTCTCATACAAAAATTTATATATAAATTGTTATGTGACTCTGGTTGCTCTCCCTGAACTGTGACAGCACATCCTCCTTTCTACCCCTGATTTACTGTGTCCATTCAACCAGCTCCTAACCCTCTCTGCCTTACCATCTCACTTCTGGACAGAAGCTGCCCGTTTTGTCTCTTGTATCTACTTGACTAAGAGGCCCACTCTTCACAAGTATCATTTCATGTCCCATAGTCCAGTCTAATCTTTGTCTGAAGAGTTGGCCTCTGGAATGCTTTTAGTTTTGGGCTAGCAGAGAGTCTGGGGGCCATGTCTTCCAGGGTCCCTCCAGTCTCAATCAAACCATTAAGTCTGGTCTTTTTATAGAATTTGAGTTCTGCACCCCACTTTTCTCCTGCTCCTTCAGGGACTCTCTGTTGTGTTCCCTGTCAGGGAGGTCATTGGTGGTAGCTGGGCACCATATAGTTCTTCAGGTCAGGTCTCAGGCTGATAGAGTCTCTGGTTTATGTGGCCCTTTCTGTCTCTTGGACTAATACTTTCCTTGAGTCTTTGGTGTGCTTCATTCTCCTCTACTCCAGTTGGGTTGGGACCAATTGATGCATCTTAGATGGCCACACACTAGCTTTTAAGACCCCAGATGCCCTTCACCAGAGTAGGATGCAGAACATTTTCTTAATAAACTTTGTTATGCCAATTGACCTAGATGTCCCCTGAAACCATGGTCCCAGATCCCCACCTCTGTTACTCTGTCCCTCAAAGTGTTTGGCTGTATTCAGGAAACTTGTTAGCTTTGGTTTAGTCCAGTTGTGCTGACTTACCCTGTGGTGTGTACTGCATCACTTCTTTTACGTTTATGATTACCTTTTTAGAGTTCCTCTCACATGTATCTTCTGGTGGGAACCACCTACTCTAATCATAAATCAATCAGCACTAACAAGAAGGTATTAAGAGTGTCAATCCCTCTGCCTAGTGCAGTACTTCTTAATCCTGGCTGCAAGTTAGAATCACCTGAGAAGTAGAGATGTTTTGACACATCCCAACCTTAGTTAATGAGAACTTCTGCAAGTAGGGCCCAAGCAACAGCATTTTGTTAAAAAGTATGATACCTCCAATTTACAGATCAAAAAACTGAGGTTCAGACTGGCTCAGTGACTTCTGCAAGATATCATGGAAAGAATATTCTGTAAGTTGTAAGTCAAGCTTAGCTCTGTCTGATTCCAAAACCCAAGTTCTTTCTTCTATATCTTTAATACCTGAACCTAAGCATTTCCTTATCTTTTGTGTACTCATATTCTATGATTCCAGATAATTTTTCCTCCTTAGCTTATCATTACACACACACACACACACACACACACACAAACACCTGTGTGTGTATAAGAGAGAAAGAAATAGAAAGAACTCTACCTTATTCTAGAACAAAAATAATTTGTAGCTATTAGTTAAATTTTCCTTGTGCTACTGTGGGGTAAAGAATTTAACTCTACACAAATAATTTGCTTTTTGTCCTTGGTTACGAAGGGCCTCTAAAACCTTGGAATTTCCTCAGTGACTGAAGAGTCTTTAATGAAGCCTCCAAACTACATCTGAGGCTTTATGTTAATTAGGTGACTCAGGTGGGGACTGGCCAGATCAGAAAGATCAGCCAACCTCAGTGAGGGGGAAGGGGTAACATGATCCAATTAATCATGTCTCCGTGATGAGACACCAATAAAGGCTCTGGATACAGAAGCTCCACAGGCTTCCTGGATGGTGATAGACATTGATGCACATGGGAGGGTAGCTCATCCATTTTTGGGACATGGACACTCCATGTTGGGAACCCTCCCACATGTTGCCCTATTGCTCTCTTCATTTGTATCCTTTTTGCTATAATAAAACTGTAATCGATCGTAAGTTTAGCACTTTACTGAGTTTTCTAAACAGTAGCAAATTTTCAAACAAGAGGGAGTAGTAGAAGCCAGCAGGTCAGAAGTGGGGAGTCCTGAGGACTCTAAGCTTATAACTGGCATCCTGAGGGTAGTGGGAAGACCCCAAATTTGTAGCCAGCAGAACAGAAGTGGGGGTGTAGTGGGGACCCCCAAGCTTGAGGCTGCCATCTGAAGTCTTGGGCAGACTTGGTAGTCTGTAGGATTGTGCCCTTTTAACTTGAGATCTGACTTAGCTCTGGGTGTTAGGGTCACAAGAAGAAGTACTACCTGGGCAGTGGTGTCAGAACAGAAGTAAAACAAAGGGAAACAGAACTGATAATAAGTTGATTTAGACTGATCAACACACTTGGTGTCAGAGAACTGGGATTTGACTTTCTCAGCAGCTACTGTCCCATCTATTCCTTCCCTTATGCTAAAAAACTTCTGGAAAGAACAGTTTATGCCTGTTTAGTTGACTCATGCCCATTAAATCATTAATACCTTGTAATCTGACATTTACTTTCTTGAAGGTTACCAGCGATCTCTTAATCACCAAATCCTCTCTTAAACAAACATGATTTGAGTACCTAATATTTGCTTGGAACTGGGAATACAAACTTAACATTTGTTGATGTTCTCCAAGAAGTTTACAGTGTGAAGGAAAAAGAGGCCAATGATTTTGTGTATAGTGATAAGTGTTTTAGGAGTACAGAAAAGGCATGCCCTGTCAAGGCAGGTTATCCAGGGGGTGTAATGGCTGAGCTATCTTGTTTTGCAAGCAGGAGTTAGCTAGTTGAAGAAAGATTAAAAGGATTATAAAAGGGATAAGCAGAAAGGGTGGAATAAACAGAGTACTATGCAATGACACTCTAATGTAAAAGAATGAAGGTATGACACAGTGTGACAGCCTTGGTGATCTAAGAGTTGTGCTACATCACTAGAGTGAATCGTATTGTGGGGTTTAAAATTTTTACCAAAAAAATTTGGTCTTTGTCCTTGGTTCCCAAGAGATAACCTCTAAAACCTTGAAATTTTCTGAGTAATTGAGTTGTCTTTGTTATCAATAGGCCTCCAGACCACACTGGAGAGTTTATGCTAATGAGGTGGCTCAGGTGGGGGCTGGCCAGGCTAGAAAGACCACCTCTTGATATCAGTTGACCTCAGGGGAAGTGGGATGATTCAATCAATAGTGACTATATAATGAGTCCCAATAAAGGCTCTAGAGACCAAAGCTCCATGGGCTTCCTGGTTGGTGACAGACACTGATGCCCTTGGGAAGGTGGCACATCCTATGAGACATGGAAACTCCATGTTGGGAACCATCCCAGGCCTCGCCCTTTGTATCTCTTCATTTGTATCTTTTTGCTATAATAAAACTGTAATCATAAGTATAGTACTTTTCCTGAGTTCTATGAGTTGTTCCAGTGAATTTTTGAACCTGAGGGAGTACTAGGAGACAGCAGGTCAGAAGTGAAGGGGGTGAGTGGGGTTGGGCACCCTTCAGCTTATGGCTGGTATCCTTAGGGGGTAGATGGAAAACTTCAAATTTGTAGCCAGCATGTCAGAAGTGAAAGGAGCCCTAGGGACCCCCAAGCTTGTGACTAGCATGCTGAAGGGGTAGTGGGAAAACCCTGCATTTGTAGCCAACATATCAGAAATGAAGGAATCATGGGGACTCCCAAGCTTGTGGCTGGTGTCTGAGGTATTAGTAAAACTTGGCAATCTGGAAGAGTGTGTCCTTTAACTCATGAGATCTGACCTAGCTCCAGGTGGTTAGGGTCAGTGAAGAAGAGCACCATGCATAGCCGGTGTCAAAACAGAAGTGGTAAAAAGTTAAAAGTGGGAATCTGATATATTCTTACAGATATATACATGTAGTCAAAGGGTCTGAGTCATGAGCATCCTTCTGATCTATAGCTAAGAAGTTGGAATTTTGGTAATTTGAAGTTGGTCCTAGGTCTCAATAGACTAGCAGACCCCAAGTAGGTAAAATTGAAATAATAATATTATCTTCCTCCTGAATCCAGGAAAATTGGAAGTTGTCAAAAATGAAGTGGAACATTTGAAGATTGATATCCTAGGCATTAGTGAGCTGAAATGGACTGGTATTGGCCATTTTGAATTGGACTATCATATGGTCTACTATGCCAGTATGACAAATTGAAGAGGGATGGTGTGTATTCATTGTCAAAAAGAACATTTCAAGATCAATCCTGAAGTACAACACTGTCAGTGATAGGATAATATCCATATGCCTACAAGGAAGATCGGTTAATATTACTATTACTCAAATTTATGCACTACTAATGCCGAAGATGAAGAGATTGAAGATTTTTAACAACTTCTGCAGTCTGAAATTGATCAAACATGCATTCAAAGATGCCTGGTAGTTACTGGTGACTGGAATGTGAAAGTTGGAAACAAGAAGGGTCAGTAGTTGGAAAATATGGCCTTAGTGATAGAAACAACCAACGCTAGAGATCCCATAATAGAATTTTGGAAGACCAATGACCTATTCTTTGGAAATACCTTTTTCAACAACATAAATAGCAACTATACACATGGAACTTACCTGATGGAATAGAAAGGAATCAAATCGACTACATCTATGGAAAGAGACAATGGAGCAGCTCAATATCATCAGTCAGAACAAGGCCACGGGATGAGTGCAACACAGACCATCGATTGCTCATAAACAAGTTAAAGTAGAAGCTGAAGAAAATTAAACAAATCCATGAAAGCCAAAGTACAACCTTGAGTATATCACACTTGAATTTAGAGACCATTTCAAGAAAAGATTTGATGCACTGAACACTAATGACCAAAGACCAGACGAGTTTTGGGATGATATCAAGGACATCATACCTGAAGAAAGCCAAAAAAGACAGGAAAGAGAAAAAAAACACCAGAATAGATGTCAGAAAAGACTGAAACTTGTTCTTGAATGTGGAGTAGCTAAAGCAAAGTGAAGACGTGATGAAGTAAAAGATCTGAACAGAAGATTTCAAAGGGCGGCTTGAGAGGACAAAGTAAAGTATTACAATCAAATGTGCAAAGACATGAGTTAGTTAGAAAATCAAAAGGGAAGAACATGCTTGGCATTTCTCAAACTGAAAGAGCTGGAGAAAAATTCAAGCCTCTAGTTGCGACACTGAAGGGTTCTTCGGGTAAAAAAATGAACATCTCAGGAAACATTAAAAGATGGAAGAAATATACAGAGTCACTGTACCAAAAAGAATTGGTGAACATTCAGCCATTTCAGGAGGTAGCATATGATCAAGAACCAATGGTATTGAAGGAAGAAGTCCAAGCAGCACTGAAGGCATTAGCGAAAAACAAGGCTCCAGGAACTGACAGAATACCAACTGAGATGTTTCAACAAACGGATGCAGCGCTGGAAGTGCTCACTTGTCTATGCCGAAAAATGTGGATGACAGCTACCTGGCCAACCAACAGGAGGAGATCCATATTTGTGCCTGTTCCAAAGAAAGATGATCCAACTGAATGTGAAAATTATCAAACAATATTACTAATATTCCAAGCAAGCAAAATTTTGCTAAATATAATTAAAAAATGGTTGCAGCAGTACATCAGCAGGGAACTGCCAGGAATTCAAGCTAGATTCAGAAGACGACGTGGAACGAGGGATATCATTGCTGCCGTCAGATAGGTCTTGGCTGAAAGTAGAGAATACCACAAAGATATTTAGCTGTGTTTTACTAATTATGCAAAGGCATTTGACTGTGTGGATCATAACAAATTATGGATAACATTTTGAAGAATGGGAATTCCAGAATACTTATTTGTGCTTATGCAGAACCTGTACATAGACTAAGAGGCAGTCTTTCAAACAGAACAAGGGGATACTGCGTGGTTTAAAATCAGGAAAGGTGTGAGTCAGGGTTGTAGCTTGTCACCATATTTATTAAATCTGTACGCTGAGCAAATTATCAGAGAAGAAGAATGTTGGATCACATGCAGATGACACAAACTTGCTTGTTGAAAGTGAAGAGGACTTGAAGCACTTAACTGATGAAGGTCAAAGACTACAGCCTTCAGTATCGATTACACCTCAACATAAAGAAAACAAAAATCTTCATAACGGAACTAATAAGCAATATGAATGGAGAAAATATTGACATTGTCAAGGATTTCATATTACTTGGATCTACAATCAATTCCCATGGAAGCAGCAGTCAAGAGATCAAAAGACATATTGCACTGGGCAAATCTGCTACAAAAGACCTTTTTAAAATGTTAAAAAAGCAAAGATGTCACCTTGAGAATTAAGTGAGCCTGACCCAAACCATGGTATTTTAAATTGCCTCATATGCAAGAGAAAACTGGACAATGAATAAGGAAGACCAAAGAAGAATTGATGCCTTTGAATTATGGTGTTGGTGAAGAATATTGAACATACCATGGACTTGCAGAAGAATGAACAAATCTGTTTTGGAAGAAGTACAGCCAGAATGCTCCTTAGAAACGAGGATGGCGAGACTTTCTCTTACATACTTTGAACACATTATTAGGAGGGACCAGTCACTAAAGAAGGACATCATGCTTGGTAAGGTAGAGGGTCAGGGAAAGACAGGAAGAGCCTCAACGAGATGGATTGACACAGTGGCTGCAACAATGGGCTCAAACAGCAATGATTGTGAGGATGGCGCAGGACTGGGCAATGTTTCATTCTATTGCACGCAGGTTCTCTGTGAGTTGGAACCAACTCAATGGCACCTAACAAAATAACGACCTGACGGTTTGTTTCATGAGGACTGCAGAAGAAGTTGCGTTTTACACACTGGGCCTGGCACTTAGTACAGGTTTACTCAATGTTGTCCAGAGATATTTTCTGTTGTTATATATTAGCAGTGGAGGCAATGTATGAATTTGTTGAAGGAAGTGTAGAATAGAAACAGAGAGGACAATTAGGACCCCATTGCCAGGGCAAGGCAAAAAGTGTTAAGGCTATTTAGGTGGTAATGGAGATGAATGGGAGATAACAGAGGCATCTGAGATCTATTCAGGATGTGGCATTGGGGAACATTCTTAATGTAGATTTTAAGAAAAACTATCTCAGAGCTTCATAAATCATTGTGATGAAGAAAAATATAATGTAACTTTGAATAGTAGAACAACTTATTATCATCTACTTGAAACTTTTGGAAAAAAAAGTGTTTATAATTCATTAATTTAGCATAGTTTGCATAATTAAAACTTGACAGTACATTAATTAATCACACCATAATACTTCTCTTCAGTCATGGGAAACCTTTTCTGTGCTTTTTCAAAACACAGGAACACTGATATTGTGTCTGTCTCTTACTAAGGTCACCTGCACATTCATCATATACAATCGATGTCTGAAAGAAAATAATATACAATTATTTTTCTATTCTGAATTTGTATTCCTATATGTAGATGTTGATATTATCAATGACTTTATAATGACTAATAGAAATGTTCCTTTGCAATTCACAAGCCCACTATTCTAGTGTCATTTATATAACAAAAAATGTGATAACTGATTAAAATTATTGTTTTGTTTACTCCTATTGCTCATGTATTAAGTGAATATAACATAGTAAGGGCTTCCTTATAGTTTCAATAATTTCCTTGTCGATATTAAAGCTTTCCTCAGGTTGTCTCTACAACAGTTGTCAGTATTATACTATGTCCCCAGGGCAAGTAGAGAGAGTGTCATCTTTCAATTGACTCTAATAAGAGGTTTCAAGAAAGCAGAATGAGGCCATACCTGTAAATTTCCCTGAATTGTAGGTCACTGAAGACATTGATAAGAGCCATTTTAGTGGAATGGTGGAATAGTGGGGCAAGTCCCCCTTTGGAGTGAGCTGAGTAGATACTTGGAGGTAAGAGAGTAGAGATAGCCAGGATAGATAACTCTCAAAAAGTATTGCTATAAAGAGTAACAGAAATGAGATGACTACTGGAGGAGGCATGGGTTAAGGGAGGCATTTTGAGAGTAGGGTATTTTAAGCCAAGTCAAGCAATGCATATGATCCAGCAGAGAGAGATAAATTCTTGATGTCGGAGAGAAAGTGGAAACTTTCCAGGAAAAGACCAGTGAGATGGTTATCCAAAACAACTGGAGGGGATGAATTTAGATAGAATCAGGGACACTTCTGTTGGACTAGGGGACAAGACAGATTACATGATACCAATGCAGTCAGGTTCTAGAATTGGTTTTAGGAGTATGAGATCATAAGTTTGTTTTTTAAATCTGATTATATCTACTTTGTTTATGAGATAGGAAGAGTTATCATAGTTCGGAGTGAGAAAAATCAAAGTGAATTTGAGAAAAAGGAAGAAAATCCGTGAAACTGTCATCACTGAAAGCAGTAAAGCGAATTTATTATGGACATGTAGTCAGGTAGGCTGTATTGAAAGCATGATCCCAGTGAGCCCAGAGTACATAGTTGTGTTATTTTGAACAGGAGCACACAGGATCTTAATGTCCTCTGAATTCCCATGGAGTTTGTTTTATGAGCTGTGCATGTTAGAAACAATTAATATACTACCATACAGTATTCCCTAGACTATTTACCTATATTTTTTCCCAACTGAAATAGAAGATCTTCAACAGTGAAGACCATGTCTTAAATACTTCTTTAAATTCTCCTGAGGAATCTGCAGAATAAATTCTACTGTTAGGTGTCACGTAAATACCAGTTGAATTAATCTTATTGATTAAACTAGTTTAGGTACTAATTGCTTTGGTATTATATGGAAAATAGTTTACCTAGCCAAAGACATTACTCTAACTACAGTTTTACAGAAAAAGATATTAGTTCTATAATTCATCAAAACATTGCGGGCTAATGCTTTAATGTCAACTTGAAGGAAAATATATGTCAAATGAATATCTCAATGAAAGAACTACTATAAGACAATTTGTCATGTAGTAAATATTTGTTAAGTACCTGAGTGGTACACAGATGAATGGGCATCATAGGTATCTTTAGCCGCATCCCCACAAGATGATCTATGTTATCTAATTCCCCTATTTTTTTTTTTTTTTTTTGAGGGAGGGAAGCTGACTTTAAAAGGGAAAATAAATTGACAATGGAAATGTGAATGCCGTTCCACCAATTCACCCATTGATTTAGACCTCTACAGATTTATCAAATTTAGTAGATTATTTTCCTCATCACATATCAAAATGTCAATCACTTAAAACTGAATGTAGCTTTTTTCTCCCTCAATTGCCATTCTACTTTCAACTGATATACATAAATTTTCTCAATCCTATTTATGATCACTATAAATTATTTGCAAATTATTGTTTTATTGTCTGGACACTGTAAAAGATGAAAGAATAATTATAATAACTGATTTTTCTCTTTGCCCTCTCCTGACTATTTCCAGGCCGCAAGATTGACTTTGTGTTTGGTTTTGGATGACTATTAAACAAATTTCCATGCCTACAAAACAAACAAACAAAAAAAAATTAAGAAAGAATAGAAATATTTATCTTAACCTTTGATGCAAGAAGAGGCATTTTAGTGTTTATATGTATAAACAACAAATGATTCAATAGTTTACTTTTATAAATAACTAGGTAAACAAATATTACACAATACTCTATTTAAATATTCCTTAAATTGGCTGCTGATAGCCTCCCATATATAATAAATGATGATCATTTTAGCTTCTTAAGTGAATATTAAGGGAAGTCTTTTTATTATTATTAATTAATAATCCCATATAGCATCTTTTCTTCTAGATAGAGAATATGCACCTTGATGTTGCTCTAAGGAAAAAATAGTTCATCTTACAGTCTTGAAAAAAACCTGTATTTGTTTTCATTCCTGTAGCATTTATGCCCCTTCTCCATTACATAAACAGCTTAATTTGGAAATAGTAACATTGCAGAGTTGTCAGTAGGATACAGTTGCAGACCTCAACGTTCATGTGTAAATCTGATCTTGTCCTCTGCTATGTCCCCATGCTTAGAATAGTACCAAAAAAAACTCAAACTCATTGCTGTCGAGTGAATTCCAACTCGTAGTGACCCCATAAGACAGAGAAGAACTGCTCCATAGGGTTTCCAAGGAGCTGCTGGTGGATTCCAGCAGAGGACCTTTTGGTTAGCAGCTGCACGCTTAAGCACTGCACAGTAGATATTTAATAAATATTGTTGAATAAATATAAAAATTCCTTTGATAAAGAATTTACAAGTGAAATTTAACTTTTTTAACACCAACTAATATTTTAAGACTATAAATTTGAAATTTTATGAACCATTAGGACCCAAACCGTAAAACCTAAAATTGTATTTTTTTAAAGCATGAAGTCGACTTGTACCTTGGTACCTCCCTGGGCTCCTTGGTAGTGAGACTTGGTTGACTTTGCAGATATCTGTGACACTGAGGAAAGAATCTTGAACAGGCAGAGCTAGAGATTAAAAAAACAAAAAATCAGGGAGAAAATATTAAAGAAAGAGAAAGAAACTGAGTGCTTAAGTTTTGGTCAGAATTTTCAAAATCAGTGTCCTGCTTTGATCTTAATCAAATTACATTAAACTTTCGAGTTAACAATTACTTGTAAAGGAAAAAAAAAAAAAAAACAAACTTAATCTAGACATAAAATGCCAAGTAATAAGTATTTTCTTTGATTATAAAAGTGAAAATAATATTCTTAAACTATTTTGATGAAGCGTCCCTGAGAAGATATTAGTCCTTAGATGCTACAAATATTTCAGATTGTTCTGCCATTTCTACATTCAGGAAAAAAAAAAAAACCAACACCGTGGATACGGTAGATGACCTTGGAGTTTTCGGTTTAACAGATTTGTAGTGCTATTTGTAGTTCTGTCGTGCTTCTCTAGGTGACAGCACCTCCACAGATCCCCTTCCATGATACACTAGGCTTCAGACCAGGAATTCATAATAGACACAAGTGATAAATGTGTGCAAAACAGACTTTTATATATACTCATTACACTGGTGGCTCAGCGGTTAAAACACTTGGCTGCTAACTGAAAAGTTAGCGGTTAGAAACCATGAGCAGCTCAAGGGAGAAGGATGTGGCAGTCCACTTCAGTAAAGATTTACAGCCTTGGAAACCCTATGAGGCAGTTCTACTGTGTCCTATAGGGTCACTATAGGGTCATTGAATTGAATCGACGGCAGTGGGTTTATTACTTTTTAATTCACTATATATTTCAGACAAAAGTTTTTTTAACTTAAGTCATTTGATTGATATTCTAGGCAAAGAGCATAAGCTTTAGAACCAGAAGATCTTGGTTAACATCCTGTATCTAAATCTAAAACAACATTGTTATTTACCTCTCAGCTTTGTTATGATTATCAGCAAAGATAGCATCTGTAAAGAACTAGAAGTAGTAAGTGCTACATATATTCTTCCCAACCTTCTCTCCACTTCTATCATGGTCTTTCTAAGGCATTCTTGATGGACCTTATGATCAATGAATAAATTCAGACAGAAGCAGCAATTCAAATCTTACTCTTTGGAGAGGCACCATGTAACTGCGTAGCGGCAGATCATAAAAAGAACTCCCATTAGAGGAATCCAGTTATCAGGGATCCAATAATATGAAATGTGTATTAAGACAGAAGTACTAATCTGAGAAATATAATAAATATTTGTTAAGTATTAATAGCTATGCAGTTGATAAAGATAGTATTCACTGAGTAAAGTTTCTTATACATTTCACTGCTTCTTTTTATATTATTGCAGTGAAATTATCACCTGACTTTTTCTGAAAAATTAAAAACACTAATACAGCAAATTCCGAAGCATAATAGACTAACACATTTTTCTGACAACGAAAACATGTTTTTCTTTAGAAACAAACGTCTTTGCTAGTAATATTGTATCTGGCCAGAATCCTATTTCCTGTGTTGATCTTCTGGTGAACATTTGTTCACTTATCAGCGTCATCTTTAATCATTGATTTTGCAAGAAGCCTCACTTCTGGGTAGAAATTACTACACCCTCTTGATTTATATTTCTACTCTAACGGTCTAAATATTTTATTATAGTTATTTCCTTTAATTGTGATTCTTCCTCCTGGAACATTAACTCCTATTAAACCATGAACATTACTTGCTCATCTTTGTGGAGCTAATAAAGTTCTTGACACAGAGAAGCTATTGATACATGTTGATCAAATGACAGATTAAATAGATCAGTGAGTTCTTTACACGATAAAGTATTATTATTTTGAAGACAAGTCAGATTGTTGCTGTCCTTTCCTGCTCCCAATTAAAAAAAAAACACAAAAAGGTTATGCTATTTTTCCAGATAAATTCTCAGTACCATGTAAAATGTGACTGCTTAAGTAGGTACCATTACCCATTGCCACTGAGCCGACAGGTAGCCACAGAAAATTCTATGCAGATTTTAATTCAATGCCCATGACTAAGCAACATTCAATTTCCAGCAGATGGCAGCATAGGCCGAAATAAGATTTGTGAACATTTATGGATTAGGCGTGCTATTTCTTATGGCAACATAAGTCATGAGGCTGGTTTCACAGAAATGAAAAAGAGGAGAAAACAGAGCTTTGCAAACAAGGATGAATCAACAACAACGGTTTCGGAAATAGCACTACTTATGTAATTTATGTAATACATGATTACTTTGTTGAATTTTGGTATTGTTGAGATTAAATACTACATAACTAAACATTCTATTTTACACTACAACAGTCTGGGCATGTCTGGACAAAGAAAGATCAAGAAATCAGACTATGTTCTCGCAGTGTTAGTTGAAATACTGTGAAATTATTTTCCTAAGTAATATACTGTATTTCCAAATGATAAATAGACCAGAGGTATGACAGAAAATTTGGTTATGTCACTGAATCAGCTAGCTCTATTTTCAGCTCAATAGGAAATAATACTTACAGCAAAGACATTTGGGGAAAATCCCACGACTAATATAAGGAAAAAGACCCTAGTCTAAACCTGTTAGAGAGCAGACAGCACATACTTCCCCTGATCTCTCTTTGTTTCTTTCTTTTATTCATTAAAAATATATGCATTGAATATCTATTATATTCCAAGACGTGTGCATCAGAATCACCATACAAAGGAAGTACTGAATTTTAATTATGAGAAGGGTACCATTACCCATTGCCTTCGAATTGATTCCAACTGGAAATAGGACAGAGTAGAACAGCTCCATAGGGTTTTCAAGGCTGTAATCTTTACAGGAGAAGACTGCATATCTTTCTCCCGCAGAACTGCTGGTGAGCTCGAACAGCTGACTTTTTGGCCAGCAGCCTAGTGCTTAACCACTGTGCCACCAGGCTGCTTGAGAAGGGTAGGGTTAGCATTTATTTAACAACCACTGTGTGTATGATTCATGTTAAACATTTTGGTTATATTATTTCCGTTTCCCCTAATGCCAATCCTAAAAGAGAAATATTCATCAGGAAAGATTGCTAGAAATAGACATCATGGTTGGTAAAGCAGAAGATCAGCAAAAATGAGAAGGACTGACACAATAGCCAAAGCAGTGGAGTCCAAACATAGCAACCATCATGAAGATGGTGCAGGACCAGGCAACATTTCAGTCTGATCCATAAGGTCACCATGAGTCAGAGCCAACTAGATGGCACCTAACAACAACAATTTACAAAGGAAGAACAGGGGTTCAGGGAGGCTCTGTGCATTACCTAAAGTTCCATAGCCACTAAACAGTAGAACTTGAATTCACAAACAGGTTTGGGTGTCTCCAAAGACCATGTTTTTTTTCCTGGATGACCACGCTATCTCCCAAGAAAACGAGAACATTGTGAGAATTTTGAGAAAAAAAATTCAATTCCTATATGAACAGATAAAGGCACCATTTTATAAATCACCATTGTTTTCATGTAAAAGAAATTACAATTTTTTATCTATGAGAATTCAGTTGTGTAGATCCAATCAAAGGCACTTGAAGATTGCTTCAAAGTTAGATGAATCATCCTCACTTTTTGTGCTTTGCTTGCCTGACAAGCAAGGATAGATTTCTCATTTTCTTTATTGCCTGCCTGTTTTCCCCTCTCTCTTACACATATCCAAAAAAAAAAGTCTGAAGTTTTTATAAAAGGAAAGCAGCATGTATTTTTTCATAATATTTCAAGGTCTAAGACAGAGTGAGATATTGAGATGTAAAAAGAGCTGA
Organism: Trichechus manatus latirostris; assembly: GCF_000243295.1. Taxonomy (NCBI): domain Eukaryota; kingdom Metazoa; phylum Chordata; class Mammalia; order Sirenia; family Trichechidae; genus Trichechus; species Trichechus manatus. Next base: position 2,547,346 of record NW_004444021.1, read on the forward strand.
ACGTTTCTACAAAAATTAAAAATAATATTAATGGTTTGTATTTACATAACCTGTTTATTACAAGAGCTTTTGTGTCTCTTGTTTCATTTGATCCTTACAACATCCCTTGTACAATATGAACAATTATTTTAATCTCTTCAGTCACCCATGTACACAAAGTAAATATTTAAATATGTATCATGTGAAGGCCTGGCTCTTGCAGTTATATTCTATCTCAATTGGTGATTCAAAACAATTTTAAAGAACTAAAATTTGGAGTCTGCCTTTGATACTCTCAGTGCTTCCACAGCTGTCACACTTATGACTCTATCACCCTATGTTTTGTTTTTTTAAACTCCTTGGAGTTCCCAGTAGATTATTAGAGTGAAGACATTCACTCTTGCCTTACCTCTTACAATAGCATCCTAACTGGTCTTACTGCCTCCAGTCTCCCCATCACCATTCCATCCTCCATTCTGCTGATCTAAATTTAATTCCAGAACTATTTATTTACACTTCCCAGGAATATAAATTGGTTTTATATTGTCTATAAAACAAAGTCCAAAATCCATAGCATTGGACTCTAGACCTTTATCACTCTGCCCAATATCTTCCTCTCTTGCTTATGGCCAATCCTCCTCGCATGCTTTTGACACACTGGGTTTTCCTGCTTTCAAGAACACACTATGTCCCTTTGTATCTACCCATTGCTGTTGAGTTAATTCTGACTCATAGTGACTCTATAGGATAGAGTAGAATTGCCCCATAGGGTTTCCAAGGCTGTAATCTTTAAGGAAGCAGACTGCCACATCTTTCTCCTGGTGAGTGGCTGCTGAGTTTGAACAACCAACATTTCAGTTAGCAGCCAAGTGCTTAACCACTAGACAACCAGGACTTCTTTTCCTTTCACATCTACAAACCTCTATTTCTATCATTTCTAAAATGTCTTTTCTCCTCAATCTAAATACCAAAGGCCTACTTAAATTTCAAAAACTTCCTCTTGGAGCTTCTCCTAATCTCCAAACCAGAATTCATCATGCTTCTGGTCTATCATACATTTTTTTATTCTTCTCTAATAGCATTTGTCATAATGGCTTCTACTTCAATTAATTGGAAATAAGTCTATATACCTATTGTGGCTTATAAGTCTTTGCATGATGTAACCACTACCAATTTCTTCACCTTACTTCACTCTTTCCCCAAGTCACTCACCTTACTGGTCACAAGATTTCTCAACCCTTAATCATTTCTCTGTCTCTTTGCCAGTTTTCCTGGTTCTCCCACATACTTAGTCTTTGACCTTGACAAAGTTATTTAAACTCCTGTTGCTTCAATTCCCTACTCTGTAGTATGGACAATGGTAGTTGAAACTTTAATTTGATCAGATCCAATGATGGTTTTATTTAATGTAAAAATTATTTATAGATAGGCTTATAAATATAAATTTCATGATTGATGGGTACGATATTATGTTAAAATATTAACTGAATCATTTTCTCTTAATGAAAATTAATAAAATTTTATTTACTTTATACTAATTCATTTATGCTTATTCAATCTGTATGCTGAGCAAATAATTTGAGAAACTGGACTATATGAAGAAGAACACAGCATCAGGATTGGAAGAAGACTCATTAACAACCTGCAATATGCAGATGACACAACTTTTCTTGCTGAAAGCAAAGAGGACTTGAAGAACTTACTGATGAACATCTAAGACTAGTCTTCAGTAAGGATTGTATCTCAACATCAAGAAAACAAAAATCTTCACAACTGGACCAATAAGCAACATCATGATAAACAGAGAAAATACTGAAGCTGTCAAGGATTTAATTTTACTTGGATCTACAATCAACGCCCCCATGGAAGCAACAGTCAAGAAATCAAATCAAAAGAAATCAAATAAAATCAGATTGCATTGGGCAAATCTGCTGCAAAAGACTATTTTAAAGTGTTGAAAAGCGAAGATGTCACTTTGAGGACTAAGGTAAGCCTGACCCAAACCATGATATTTTCAATTGGCCCATATGCATGTGAAAGCTGGACAATGAATAAGAAAGACCGAAGAAGAATTGATGCCTTTGAATTATGGTGTTGGCAAAGAATATTTGATATAGCATGGACCACCAGAAGAACAAGCAAGTCTGTCTTGGAAGAAGTACAGCCAGAAGGCTCCTTGAAAGCAAGGATGGCAAGACTTCATCTCACGTACTTTGGCCATGTTATCAGCAGGGATCAGTTCCTAGAGAAGGACATCGTGCTTGGTAAGGTAGAGGGTCAGTGAAGAAGAAGAAGACCCTCAACGAGATGGATTGACACAGTGGCTGCAACAATGGGCTCAAACATAGCAATGATTGTGAGGATGGCGCAGGACCAGGCAGTTTTCATTCTTTTGTACATAGGGTCACAATGAGCTGGAACCAACTCAATGACACCTAACAACAACAGCAAACTTTCTGAAAATGATTCTAGATCCTGTAAATACTATTATACAAAATATTTTTTTATATTTACTTTTTAATGTAGTTTGAAATTTTTTTCCTATTGCTTACAGGCTTGCTTAAGCAGAAAACAGGAAGAAACTTTCCTAGTTGGGACAATTGATTACTTACTCCTCTGTCTCATGAACAAAAGGAGTGATGAATAAATGACCAAGGATTGACAGTACACTGGACTATGTATGTCATCAAACGTTTATCTCACCATTAGGTAAATGACCAGTGAAAACAAAAGAATTTGCCATCTGTTATTTGGTCATGCACTAAGCTTCTTACAGCTGTGTGTAATTAATTTGGTTTGATTCATAATCTTAATTACTTAACTTGTTAAGTTTTACAGAAATGACAATAATAATATTCTTCCATGTCATGAAATCTTTCGTTAGTGGGTATTAGAGTCACGGCAGATGTACAAGGCTATAACCCAGCAGAGTACAATTTACGGTATTTATGCAGACTTTCAAATTATTTCATTTAACTGTCATGGTAAAAGATTAAAAAAAGAAGTTTGCCAATAAGAAATTTTCATTCAAATTTGTAAATTGGTGCCTCTCATGCTGTGTCTCAAAAACTTAAAGATTTCTATAGAAAATGATACGTACTTTTTAGTGGTAAAACACTGCTAATTCAAGCAGAAATACTGTTTTCCCTATTTGCCAAGAAAAATACTATAAAAATTAATAAATATTAAAAAATAAATTTTATAAAACATAGGAGCCCTGGTGGCACAGGGGTTAAGAGCTCCACTGGTCGGCAGTTTGAATCCACCAGCTGCTCCTTGGAAACCCTATGGGGCAGTTCTACTCTGTCCTATAGGGTCGCTGTGAGTCAGAATCGATAGACAGCAAAGGGGTTTTTTGATAGTGTTTTTAAAAAGCATGAAAATCCTCCCCCTTTTTTCCTCTTAGTCAGAACAGCAGATGAGAACTAGAGGTTTGGTAACTATATCAGCAATCACTTCTGCCTACCGTTTTTAACGATCTGTTTAGGTGTTCTCAATCAATTAATAAACATTTATAAAATAATAATAATAGACTCCATTTATTAATCACTTTCTGCATTCTGGGCACTGCACTAGAAGAGTCTCCTAAAGTAGCTTTTATAATCCCCATTGACAAATCAGAAACTAAGGCTTAGAGGTAGTAAATAATTTGGCCCAGATTCTCGGAGTTATTGCCTGAAAGGACTGGGATTCAAACCAAATTCTGTCTTATCACCAAGGCTACACTCTTTCTCTTGCTCTACCTGGTCCTTAAGATTGATTATGGTCTATGTGAAAACTGTTTTGAGTAAGTCTACGTGAAATTTTGTTAATATCGTTTCTTTCATTTCAAACTTTCCTTCGAAAACTCTACTTTCCTTTGGTTAGAAACCCTCAATATTATGTGTGAATGAGTATGGTGAAGATTTTAAAAATTAATGTTGCCAAAGTGTTTTTTGAGCATTAGCTACTACAGAATAGTGAACTCTTTTTATTTTTTACTATGACATTACCTCCAAGAACTTATTAATTCTCATACCCTAGTGCTAATTTAATTAGTATGCTATAAAATGAGAATAAGTGAGCACAAAAGAAAAAAATATTCCTTAAAAATGTAAAGACAGAAGCTTAAAGTAATTAATTACACTATCATTTTCCTAGAATGAAAGACACAGCCATTAGCAAGAAGCCATGATTTAGGAATGAAAAACAAAATGATCTAAAATCTTAAATAAAAAAAAAATACTAATTTTTTTACTATCTGTTTCAGTTGGATTATTCATATTGTTATACGTAAAAGCCATGGTACTCCTTTTATATTTTGTAAAATGTTGAATATGCTATTGGTTTCTAATTTATAAATAACATTTTAATAAATCAACTATATTAATAACAAGTTCTAAAGAAAGTTATATTTTATTTTAAAATTAAATAGTATTTAATATAATCTCAGTGCACATAAGTGTGCAATTATGTGACAAATTATGTGATAAAAATTTAGAAACATCATGAAGATGGGCTTTGTTTTATAATTATATTTTTCTAAGCTTTTTTTTTTTAAGTTGAATTCAGTGTTCTAGCGTATGGAAACTCATAAATAGCAGACAGTCATAAATATTTTAAACTGGAGAAAGTCCCACATTTTTCAGAACTTCTACATAGGAAATGCAGTGTATGTAATCAAACCATTCTTATTATTTACTGGGAGGAGTGTTTATTTATAAAGGAGTAATTTCCTCAAGCTTGTCACCCACAAATCAAGAGACTAATATAAATAATTTTTCTTTTTAATTAAGACAGATACCATTTTACTGACAAATAAACTCTAGCTTTTCTGTTGAGTAGCCCAAAACATATTAATTGTGTACCTTTAGGTAATAGAGTAGTCAAGTAGAATCAGAAAGGGGAATTACATAACAATTGCCCAGCATGTAATTTGAATATAAAATGGGAGGCAGAGACATGTTGGTTTCCCTGAACTCTGCCCACACCTTTTCAAGTAGCTCCTTCCATAACTCTTTTTGATTACTCCGTGTCTATTTCCTGCTGTGAGTCTGAAGAACGCAAAAACCAAGAAATAAATGAATATTAAATACAATTTCTACTATTTACTCAAGGATTTGGTCTTTTATAGAGTGTATGAACGTGACACATAAAATACATAAATGTTCAAAGGGTTGCAGAACTTAAGTCACTTGTCAGCATAGCAGAAAGTGAAATGGGTTGAAGTTACCAAGAGACTTTACTTCCAAGCCACACCTGAAGAAAGAAGAGATTAGTGACTTAGCCACTTAGTTCCCATGTCTTCAACTTAAAAAAGAAAAATGTTGTTTATAGAGAGAAGCTGAACAGCAGAATGACTCAAAATATGCCTCAAAGACTTCCATCTTCCCCCATAGATCCAAGGACCCTTTTATTGCTGTTTCACACAGGGATAAGTACATACATTATATTTATGATACATCTGGCCTACATGCTCTGGTAGAACTGATAAAAATGGGCATGCTTTCCTATTACGTTTCCTCACACCCTGTCCAACTTCTGGCCTTCCACAAAAGTATATCCATCATCATTAACCAGTTACATCAATACAGGCAGTCTCTGGGTTACGAATGAGATCCATTCCTAAAGCTGTCTTTAAGTCGAATTTGTAGGTAAGTCAGAATATGTACATACGGTTCTTATTTAGTGTCAGTTAAATATTTGTCTTAGTATATAGTATATATTTTACCTTTCTTTTCATTTAAAACACTTATGAAACACTTCCAAACTGTGCAGTAGTGCGTGCGTTCGTTATTATGAACCACTGCATGTTTTCAACTCAAATTTTTAATATAATAGGTTTATGGCAGCTCTTTCTTAAGTAAGAGTTGTCCTTAAGTCGGACATTCGTAACCCGAGGACTGCCTGTACTTCTTTAGTGACTTATTCTTTGAAATAATTTGAGATAAGAGATGGATTTGTTATAATTCTACTACTACATTTAATAAGTTATAATTTAATAAATTTTTTTCTACCTCTCTTACAAAAATGATTTAAATCAACGTTGTGTGTCTGGGAAAAAAATTTTCTCCTTTAAAAGGAGTCCATGAATTAATCAAGTTTAGGAAATACAGAGATAGTAAAATAGTGGAAAAAACATGATCTCTAGAAACAGACTGAACTGAGCTGAAATTATGACTGTGACTTAATTTGGGCAAGTTGTTCTCTGTGTAAGATAATATTGCCTAGTCACTAGGGTCAGTATAAGGAATAAACATACCTTAAGCAAACTTAACAGCATTCAGTAGGAAACCAAGCAGTCACCGCTGTTACCACTACTGCTATATTGCTATTTCAGTCTTCATAGTAGGCAAAGACAAAGAACAAGAGAAAATTATTTCAGGAGTTAGAATTGTTGAGTGATCATGGAAATATTACAGTGAGCTCCACTTCCAGACAGACAAGGCAGAGTAGATGCTAAAAGCACAGTTTATACGAAGCCATATATTTCTCTAATCTCCGCTGTAATTTCGAATTGATACAATAAATGTTAGACTCAGGTCAACAGAAAGTGCCCAGTGGTTTCCATGGATAGTCTGACCTATAAATATGGCCATATTGCTATAATATTCTTGGAAAAGAGGGGTTAAAAAGTAAAATAAATACTGTCTTCTTTTTTGGAGGCTTGACTTTTGCTTACATACACAAGCATTTGCTATGTTCCTTAAATCTTCTTCCTACCCACTTTGAATTTCTTTTACCTTCTTAAATCTACTAAAGCATAAGATGGACAGATCCAGCAGGGTGCTGATAAACTCACTCCTATGCAGAAAAAAAAAAAATCTGATAGGTAGCTGTCATAGCAATCTAGTGCTGCTATAACAGAAATACAAGTGGATGGCTTTAACAAAGAGAAATTTATTCTCTCACACTGTAGGAGGCTAGAAGTCCAAATTCAGGGCACCAGCCCCAGGGGAAAGTTTTGTCTCTCTGTTGGCTCTGGGGGAAGGTCCTTGTCATCAATCTTTCCCTGGTCTAGGAGATTCTCGGAGCAGGGACCCCGAGTCCAAAGGACACGGTCCACTCCTGGCTCTTGCTTGGAGGTAATGAAGCCCCTCTCCTCTCTGCTCAATTTTCTCTTTTGTATCTCAGAAGAGACTGACTCAAGATACAACTTAATGCTGTGGATTGATTCCTACTGGGAATCATGGCCTAGACAAGTTGACACACATTTTTGGAGGACACAATTCAATCCATACCAGTAACATTTGCCAATTTCTGTGGTGTAAAAATTTCCACCAGGCTGATTTCAAGCTACCAAAGGCTTAACAACCAGATTACAAAAAAATTCCTGAATGATGAGCTATTTATTCTCACTTGCCGGAGAGGGCCAGCTCCAGCACATCACTGTTCCAAATTATAAGCTAAAAACAAAGATCTAAGAATATTTGGTTGCACATTATCTTGTGAGGTATATGCAGGTAAAGCATTTGTCTCTGACAAGTCAAAATCAGCTTTGGGAAAGTAATGGGCCTGTGCAATCAGCACAGTAGTGGAGAAAATATGTAATGTTATGAAGATGTAAGCTCCCAGTTTCTCAAAGTAGTTATCACATCTCTAGAATAAGTCTTCAAAGTTCAGATTAAGTGAAAGGCACTGAACAATTCCAATTTTGTCACTGAATGAATCTAATGCTTTTTCTCAGTTCTTCATTGATGGGTTAAAAATCTTTTCACTATACTGAAATGCTTCATGAAGTATGGATAGGTTACCAGAATACATTGATGAAAGGGTTGGACAGAGTTCTTTATAGCCTTTCTCTTTTCCACTCTTATCCATGCACTGTTTATCTTGAAATCAGAGTTTAAAACATAGTTAGAAATTAGGATGATTTAAAATTTCTACCATCTTCTGTACTGTCAAAATAGACATTACTTCTGAACTTTTTTTATTGTCAGGTCAATTTACTACATAGAGATAGCTTCAGAAATTTTGATTCATAATTCTTCAGGGATTATGATAGTTGCAGGAAATGGTGTCTAGCCAGTTACCTCATTGTCTCTTTAGCAAATCTTGATTTAAATAGGAAAGGTTTAATTCAGTTCATGAAACATGACTGATTTGCTTTCTTCTTCTCTACCTGCCCTGAGAGGGACCTCAGACCAGTATGTATGGGTTCAAAGACCAAGGTTAATCAGGAGACAGTTTACAGCAATTCTGTTTATTTTACTTAGCCTAGAGTTGGGCTTATTTATTATTAGCTTATTTGACTAAGTCTTTCTCATTTAAGATAAAAGGATTTCTTCCTAACTATTTTCCTTTCTAAGCCTCAGGTATTATATTACTTATTTTAATGTGTATTAAGAGCATGCCTGGTGTTAATATGTTTAAGAAATATATTATGTAAAGGTTTCTGTACAGCTATTTGTTAGTGGCTTATCTTGCTTTGTTTACTTTATATTAAAAATACATTTTGTTTATGGAAACTGTCATAGTTATCTAGTTCTGCTATAATAGAAATACCACAAGTGGGTGGCTTTAACTAACAGAAATTTATTTTCTTACAGTTTAGGAGGCTAGAAGTCTGAATTCAGGGTGCCAGCTCTAGGGGAAGGCTTTCTCTGTCCTCTCTGGAAAAAAGTCCTTGGCTCTTTTCAGCTTCTGTTTTTTGGTTCCTTGGAGATCTCATCTATCTTTCCCCATATATGCTTTTTTGGTTGCTTGCTCAATCTGCTCAAGAGATTGATTGAAGACACACCTCATACTAGTAGTGCCTCATTAATATAATAAAGAAAACCCATTTCCAAATGGGAAAACCATGGGTATAGGGGTTAAGATTTACCACTCATATTTTGGGGGACACAATTCAATCCATGACAGAAATATTTTTACAAATTCAAAAGTGGTGATAAACCCTTGTTCTTAACCATAGTTTCTTAATCTGAGTTCCATGGATGAGTTTTACGAATCTCTAAAATTGAGTATAAAATTGTGTGAACATGTGCACATTGTTCTAAAGTGAGTAGCCATAGCCTTCCCTAGATTCTGCAAAGGTTCACAAACCCTCTCCCTCTCCCCAGTTAAGAACTATCACATACTTTTCTTATAACATATAGCATTGATCTTTAGATTTATCAAGTCCCATACTTGACGTTGTAAAAGATGCAGAGGTCTTTTTAAAACGCCTTCAGTGGATTATAATTTATGGAACACCCTATCCTTTGTTTTATATTATTTTCAAGATCCTAGAAGAAATTTTTGTGAAAAAAAAGTCTACATTTATGTGAATTTCATGCTGAAGATGTCTCCTATAATATTTTAATGTGAATTGAATTCATTTTGAATTAGTTTGAGCTTATTATCCTCAGGCCTTTATTTTCCCAAAACAGATACACATTGTTAGCAATCTGGCCTTAAGAATGTTCTGTTTTTGTAATGGACCTTTATAGTTATATTTTAGAAGCAGATAAAATTCTGGCAGTATACTCTAACTGCTTAGAAATGTTTTTAAGTTTTCATATCTAATTCAACATCTTAAATTGAATTAATTTGTAATTAAAAAAAAAGAAGAAGAAAAACCTACAGTCTGCAATAATAATGGCTGAATACTAAGAGAAATTCTCTTTCCCATGATAAGGTACATATTGTAATACACCAATTTCGAACAAAAATTATGAAGGATTCTAATTCTTATGTATGTTTTAAATTTAGTATTTCATCTCCACATAAAGTACCACTGACTTATTTTAGGGCTTAACTCATTTATCTGGTTATTCCAATAGGTTCCTGACTGATTTCTCAAGCACTAGTTTCTCCATCCATCAATCCTCCTTCATGTTTTCTCTGCACATTCTAAGTCATTTTAAAATCATCCTAAAACCATACACATTTGCAGACAGATCTGATCCTGTCGCCCCTCTCTTGTAAACCCTCCTTAAATCCTCTCTGATTGGAAGATAAAATTCATTTTCCTTAGGATGGTGTTTGGAGATCTTCAACCTTTTGGCTTAATAGTCTACCACTTTTCTGAACATCAGCCTTTATTATTTAAGCCACTTCCAGTTGGATATTGTATTATTTATAGCTGGAAGGCTTTACTCCAATTTATTCGACTTTGGACTCAAACAGCTGGCACAATGTCTGGCCATACAGGTAAATACTCATTGGAGACACAGGTGCTCTTTACTGGAAAATTTTGTAACATACTAATATAAAAATTATTGCTAATATAGAGAGTCAGTGAAAACGAGGGAAACCTTCAATGAGATAGATTGACATAATAACCACAACAATGGACGCAAGCGTACCAACCGTCATGAAGACCACACAGGACCAGGCAACGTTTTGTTCTGAGTCAGAACTGACTTGATAGCAACTAACAACAGCAACATATACAAATTACAACTAGTTAATTTTACATTTACTAAAAATTTATAAGCAATTGCTATTCAAATCTATCTTAAAATGTGTAGATGTGTTAATGTGTCTGTTTACTCACTCTCAAGCAAACGGAAGTTTTAAGCTGTTAGGGTATTATTTCCCCTTCTTGAACGATGGACAAGTTAAACTTCAAAATTTATAAGGTTACTTCTGGTTTAGTAATACTTTTGGCAAAGAGAGGCACATCTATTCCCTATAGGGATGTGTATATTATATAAGTACACATACGAATATAAAAGCTGATATGGTTTATGAATAGCTAAGACCATTTTCCACAGACCTTGGGAGTAAATTCATGAGTCAAAGGTTGGTAATCATTTCCAGACAGCATTAATTGGTCTGCCTCTTTTCACAAGCTTAATGTAGTTTGCCAAGGGAAGTATATGAATACCACTAGGCTCAACTTCAAATTTATAAATCCTTTCACATATTGCTGCAGATTTTGTTTATTTTGTCTATTATATTTTGTTAAAATACCTTCTACTTTGCTAGATTTTATATTAATCAGGAGTTTGAATGGTGGGAATCTATGTGGTAATATAAGTTAGGTTTTTTTTTTCTTGATAGTAGTACAGGCTAAAATGATCTTTCCCATAGGAGCAAGATTCAGCAGAGAAGATTGACTCAGTAGAGGGTTTGTGTTGAGCCAGAAATGAAAAACAAGACATTTTAACTGTTTAGAATGCTATTATAACATCTTACAATATTACCAAGCGGCTCTGTGGGAGAAAGACATGGTGATCTGCTTTTGTAAAGATTACAGCCTAGAAAACCCTATGGGGCAGCTGTGTTCTGTCACATGAGGTCTCTATGAGTCGAAATTCACTCGACGGCTCCTAACAACAACAATAACAACAACATAGCTTTGTCTTAGGTAATATTTACTACACTTGCAAAGGGAATTGGATAATAATTGAGGAACGTGAAAGAAAGTTCTATGGTCACATACCCTTAGGTGGATGAGTACAAGGGGGAAGCTAATAAATTCACTGAGTGACCAGGAAAATACGCATGCTTAAAATAATAGACTGCAGGGTTTGGCTATATGAAATGTATGACTGAAAGTGCGAAAGGCAGACAACAAAATTTTTATGACGTTCCAAAATAAGTGAGAGCATTTTATTTGTGAGGGTTATTTGGAAAACAATTTACCATATAAAATACTAATAACAACAAACTACATAGGCATTTCATATTTATTTCTCTTTCCATGTTTTTACAACTTTTTTGGTGATACCTAACACATATACAAGGAGCCTTGGTGGCACAGTGGTTAAGCACTCAGCTGCTAACTCAGAGGTTGGCGGTTTGAACCGACCAGCCACTCTGTAGGAGAAAGATGTGGCAGTCTGTTTCTGTAAAGATTTACAGCCTTGGAAAACATATACAACAGTATATAAAGGAGTACTACAACGCCCAGATGCCCATCACACAATCTGTATAATTGTCAATGTATGCCCAGTTTTATCTAATCTTCACCCCTACTCACCCCTTTAAAAGATGAATTATATATATAATTTTTTTTAAAATTTTTTGGTGATGCTATTTTTTTCACAAATTAAATGAATGTTGAATCATTGCTTGTTGGCAGTTTTTTATTATTGGAAAAAATGGGGTGCCAATCGCAAGTGGGCCATATTGGTCCTACGTTCCATGAAGTTCATCACAAACGTGGTACATGTCACTCCCATGGCCCAGGAAGTGCCTCACACTTCCTGGTTATACTTGGGCCATAACATATCTTCTTCAACTTTCAGAAAATACACATGAAATACTAAATAAACATTGCAATTGCTGCACATAGTTGTTATCAGTTTGATTTTGAGTGAAACTAGAAAACATGGGGTGACACATAAAGGTACTTTGCACTTTCTGCACACAATTGTTGTTCACGTATGCTTCTTCTGATTGCTGCATTCCCTGCATCGCCGTCAGGTTGTTTAACTAGGAGATCCTCTCCATCCTTACTGAACTGGACATCATTTGGCTCCCTGCTGGCTTCAGACTTTCTCCTGGCAACATAGGTTCTTCCTCTGCTTTTGGTTTCCTGGGCTACAGTAAGCTGTTTCATGGGAGCGATCTTGAAGGACAGTTGGACACATTTGCCTCTCTTGTTACATTTCCACATTACAAAACTGTTTACAATGGCCACATCAGTAAGGAAATACAGCAATCAATGGACCAATTGTGACAGTGTCTTTGATTGCATACCTTTCACACATCTGGTCAAAGTGGTCCACTCCTACTGTAATTGCATCGTATTGGATGTCATCATGGAGGCGAAAACTTTATAAAAGATGTCATCAGAGAGGTGACTAATGCCAGCAGGCCATATTGGTCCCATGTTCCATGAAGCACATCACACACACAGTACATATCAGTCCCATGACCCAGGAAATGCATTACAACTTGTTTTCACCCCTCAAAATAATTCATTTACTTGAATATTTCCAAATTCTGGCAACCATACCTTCCCAATAACACAAAGGAAATAGTAAACATCCTTGAAAGCCTTATTTCACTGTACAGAAGAAAAAGACATAAAAGGTTCACACAATCACTTCTCCAGGAAGCATCCCCTCATAAGAATAGCTCTCAACATTCAAATGTGGTGCAGATCAACTTCCTTGTTTTTAAGGCAGTTGCACCAGTATCCGCCAGGATGCCAGAATGTGCGAAAGTGGCTCATAAGCCTGTCAATAAACCTCCAGGGGTGGAAAATGTAGCAGCAACATATATGTGCCAGTGCCCTTAAAAGGGTTACATCTCCGCATTGCAGATTATTGTGAAGCAAATCTTAGACATCCTATCCTCTTAGCCATACATGGTTCTTAATTCTAATGTAGTCAAATTTCTCAAAATTTTCCTTTGTGCCTAGGACGTTTGTTTGTTTGTTATTTGGTCTGACCTAATAAATATTTCCCTACCCCGAAATTATTAAGGTAGTCTCTTACATTCTTTCTAAAGTGTAGCTATTTATTTTTCCATTTAAATCTATAATTCATCTGGACTTGATTTTTCATGTAAGAAGTAGAGGATAGTTCCCATTTTGTTTTATTTTTGTTTATATGCATACCAATTGCCCAGAATAATTTACTGAAAATATCATCCTTTTACCACTGTTCCACATATGCATGTGGGTCATTATCTGTACTCTCTATTATGTTTTCTTGTCTGTTTATTTTCCCTGTACCCATGCTACCCTGTCTTAATTTTTACGGTTTTATATGAATTCTTCTTATAGGATAGAATAAGTCCTCTCACCTTGATTTTTCGTCATCAAATTCATTGACAAGGTTGTTCATAATATTTTATTATGACTTTTTTTTTTTTAAAGGTTGTAGTACCTAATGACTTTCCCTTTTCATTTCTGACATTGGTGCTACATGATTTCACTTTTTTTTTCTTTTTTTTTATATTTTATTGTCCTTCAGGTGAAGGCTTACAGAACAAATAGTTTCTCGTAAAACAGCAGTACACATGTTGTTTTATGACATTGGTGAACAACCCCACAACATATTAACCCTCTAATTTCTCAACATTTTTTTTTGGTGAAGATACACATAGCCAAAGATACACTGTTTCAAAAATTTCTACATGCACAGGTCAGTGACATTGACTATGCTCTTCCAGTTGTGCTGTTATTCTCACTTAAGATGAAGGCTTACAGAACAAAATAGTTTCTCATCTAACAGTTACTACAAATGTTGCCCTATGATGATGCTTAACAATCTCATAACACATCAACAATATCCTTACTCAACCTTGGGTTCCCTATCACCAGCTTCTTGTCCTGTTCTGCCTTCTGGCCCTTGTCACTGGACTCCTGTACCTCGTTAGTC
>NW_004444021.1:2567524-2580161 GCF_000243295.1 Trichechus manatus latirostris
AATTTTCTCATTTATTGATTGTAGATTTGTTTGTTTTGTCCCTTTTTTTAAAAAAAAATTTGACTATGTCTGAGCAGGCGGACTGTGTGTTCTTTGTTGTTTGTTCATCTGTGCGCTCAATACTTTTCACCTCCTTCTCCAACTGATAGGGTCAGTCACTCAGATATGGTACGGCAGGGCAGGTCCAGCTGAAGAGGAGTTACTGGGACAGGTTGTTTGTGGCACTTACTACAGCCACCATAGCTGGTTGGTAATCATTGCAAGACAGGTTCCAGTAGGCCGTGCCCGTGCTGCTTGGTGGTGTGATGTCAAGCGCATGGTGCAGGTAGGCAAGAATTTCTTCTTTTACCTATATATTATAAATTTCCTTTTGTACAAGTCTTCTAACAGTGAGACCTCCTCACTTTTATGTTTTTTTTTCCTAAAAATATATTTATGTGGCAATTATACTTGAAATATATTTGGGAGGTATATGATTCTAAGTTGGCTATTATATTCTTCAGTAACTTGAACATTTCAAATGCTCTGGCTTTCATTATTTCTGTTGTAAGGTCACCCGTTACTTTTACAATTCTTTGAAAGAAATCAGTTTCTCTTTTTTTTCAGGTTGCTTTCAATATTTCTTGTTACATTTGGATTTATGAAGCTTCTCTCTGTTGTGCTTATGTATAGATTATTCCTTTTTATTTGTTCTTTTTGGCTGTTGAGGGATTACCTACATCTATAGTTTAATTTTTTCAACCAGTTCTGAAAAATCCTAGATATTATCTCTTTAGATACTGCCCTTCCCCATTCTCATTTTCTTATTCATTCATTCTCTCATTAAAAGCAAACTAGCTCTTTTCAGTCTATTTTTTATATCCCTCCACCTCTCTTCAGTATTTTACATCTTTTTGTCTTTCCACACCTCATTCTGAATAGTTTCTTCTCACCGACCTTCAGTTCTTAATTCTCTCTTCAGCTATGTCTATTCTGCCATCAAATCCATCTACCAACTTTCAATTTCAGTCATTTTATTTTTAATTTATAGATATTGTATCTAGTATATTTTAAAATATTCTGTTCCTTTTTACTTTATCCAATACCCTGACTAAATTTCAAACTTGGTTTTTATCTTTTGAACTTCGAAAAAAGGTTATTTATATTTGATAATTCCAATATCTTTAGTTTCTGTTTCTGCTTTTAGTGGTCTCTGTTGTCTTCTTGGTTATGGTATCTTTTCTCCTCATGTACGTGACTGTATATAGTCTTGTAGTGATCACTGTATTTGAAATTTCGTTAGAAATAATTGGACACCTAGTATACTGTTATCTTCCTACAGAGAGAATTTTAATTTGCTTCTTTTAGGCCCTTGGGAGAATTACCAGTACTACACCACTTTAAAACAATTTAATTGTTCTTCTTTGGATCAATAGGAATATTCAAATTTGTATTAAAATAAGTCAGTACAGCTAATGCAAAACTTCTTGACTGCAAAGCCAAGCAATGGTAAAAATTTCCCATAACTTTTTCAACAAAAGACTATTTTAATTCAAATATCTTTCATTGAGTTTGTTCAGTTATATGTATAGCACCATATTAATGTTAGTGAGGGCATGGTGTTTAAACTCTGCCTCTCTGAAATCAAACAGTATATTCCACACAAACTGATTCCATCACATCACTGATTTTCTCTTTATTTCCGTATTGGCATAGCTTTACCAGGGAGCATGGGTCTGTCTTCCCTGCTATGAAACTGTCTGTAACTTCTTAACTTCACTAATAATCCAGACTTCTCATCTTTCCATTCAACATTTCCCGTGTTTTAGTATTTATATATCTACCATGAGCTTCCTTTTCTTCCTGACACAAATTTCATTTCCAGCTTCACTGCCTTCTCAATACCTCCCGGAATACATTAAATTCTCCTCAGGGTACTTTTATGCCTTTTCCCCGTAAAGCTTTTCTTCTCTTTGCGTAAACAATGCTATCTGTTCTTCAAGAACTACACCATCATTTTCCTGCTCTATTTATGAAGAACTCAGTGCATACCTTAGCCCAGAGTAAACGTGCCTTATTTTCAACTCAAAGTCAAATAACAATTCCACTACCATTTGACACTGTCTAGTATTTATTTAAATTGTTCTAAGTCTACCTATTTTTACGCAAATAATGCACGCCTTCTACATTTGTTTGCCAACTGCACACTCCCCCAGAAGTATTTTCATAAGCCTTGTTATGCCAATTCTTTTTACATGTTGTCATAAAAAAAATTAGCATAGCATGTTTACGAAAATACCTGGGGGTGGGGGGTGTGCAGTTGGCAACCAAACATAGAAGGTCTGCATTATTTACATAATAATACTGTGTATCTTGTCTTCCAAAGAGACTTATGTTCTTCAAGAAAATATGTTTGTCATAAATATTTTGTAAACCTAATATAGTGTTAGGTACAAAACAAAATCTTCATGAATTTAATTTAAATAGAGAAAAGTATTCTATGATCAGAATCAACAGAATTACTTAGAATCTTAAACTAAATAGTCAGTTCTATAAAATGATTAACATTTATATATTTCCCTTGATTCAAAATTAATGGCTAACAGCTAGAACAGCTTCTTAATTTTCATGATGAAAATCCTAATGTATTAAAGTAACTGCTTCATTGATGTCTTTCATTGCCAAAACATAAGGCTAACTCCTGTGAGAGTTCCCAAACATTTTATATGTTTGTAACTAACTCAGACTATGTTAGAATGATATTTCATCACTAAGTACTTACTGTAGTTGTAGTTGTTTTTGTGGCTGAAGTTGGCTGCATTGTGGTCCAAGGAAACACATGAATTATGGCTGTTGTAGTAGCTGACAGCTGACTAGCTTTATTCCCACTTAATTCATCAGTAACTTCAATAAGTAGCTGGAAAGTCTTGAATCCCTTGAAATACATCATACTGGAAATTCTGAGTGGTGGCCAGAGAAGGAGGATCAACACCTCATCTCCAAAGTGTTAACTGATAATTTGTATTTCCTGAGAATGATGATGTAATAAAACCACATTATGTATTATGTTATTTCTGTTGTCTTATCTGGGTAAATTTTCACTTCAAAATATGTATCATAATAATATGTTCCCAATAGTTCCAAAATATCTCACATGAGTATATTGTAAAATAGCTTAGAAGTGACTCATTTGAAATCATATATCTTACCTCTTCCAATTGAATAACTCAGTTCTTCCTGTGGAGAATCTTTGTCTGAACAGTTGAGCTGAATAAAAGGAATCTTAACAATGGAATAAATCCGAGTTTCCAAATGTGGCGGATTGCATACGGGTGGTTCATTGTTCATATTCTATAATACAATAACATTATCTATTTTTAGGTTATGTCTTAAAACTCTTGCCATATCTAATCAATTGCTTGTCTAATTTTTATTATTCATTGTTCCACCTTCACATTGTTTCTTAAGTGTATTTTTCCAACCTATCTTGATATTTTATATTTCAAGAGTATATTTTTGTGTTTTCATCATAGAAACTTTGTCGTTAGGGATTATCCTGCAGTAAAATCCATACTTTACTTTTAAGGATCGGCAATTAATTTTAACAGGTGTATTTTCTATTTAATATTGCTGGGACAATAGCAATATTGTGGTGAGAACAGGTACTCATTAAATTCATAAAATAATTAAATTTTAAAATTAGATTGGAACCTAAATGCTATATAATCTCTTCCCTTTAATCCAGAGGATATAAATTATCTAGTGTATTCTTGAACAATTCCCCAAAAGGAAGCACGTTTCACTATTGGGCAGCTTTACTTGTTAGAAATATTGAGTTTTATTGATCTCAAGTGTTTTTCGTCTGTAAATTCAACCTATTCTTCCCAATCTTTGTTATGAAGAAATTCACAATCGAATAGGGTATGTATACTTACATTTCAAACATGTGAAAGATTCCAGTAATTAAACTGAAAGGTGAGTTATATTATCTTTGGGAATGTTTGGACTCTAAGTTTCTTTAACTCTATGATCTAGAAAGTATTTGATAAACTATTTACCACTATCACCTGTGGGAGAAAATATTGAAGTTGTCAAGGATTTCATTTTACTTGGATCCACAATCAACACCCACGGAAGCAGCAGTCAAGAAATCAAATGATGCATTGTGTTAGACCTCTTTAAAGTGTTAAAAAGCAAAGATGTCACCTTGAAGACGAAGGTGCACCTGACCCAAGCCATGGTGTTTTCAACTGATGCCTTTGAATTATGGTTTTGGCAAAGAATATTGAATATACCATGGACTGCCAAAAGAACGACCAAATCTGTCTTGGAAGAAGTGCAACCAGAGTGCTCCTTAGAAGCAAGGATGGGGAGACTTCAGCTCAAATACTTTACATATGTTATCAGGAGGGATCAGTCCTTGGAGAAGGACATTATGCTTGGTAGAGTGTCAGCGAAAAAGAAGACCCTCAATGAGATGGATTGACACAGTGGCTGCAACAATGGGCTCAAGCATAACAATGATTTTGAGGATGGCGCAGGAGCCGGCAGTGTTTCTTTCTGTTGTACCTAGTGTTGCTATGAGTCAGAACCAACTTGACGGCATCTAACAACAACAACATCACCTGTGACACCTCTCCTTCTCACCTGTAAGAGACATTACTATCTATCAATCCTCCTGAAGATTATAGACACAGTTTCAGTTATTTTCAAAATAATACTCAAGGAAGACACTACAAATTTATTAGAATGAAATATGAAATGAAACCAATTTATATCCCTGATTTAGGAAAATGAAGTGCCTAATAAACTTAAGTTTTCCTTACTTTCCTCAGTAATACTCTTGAGCATTCTTGAGCTCCTCCACTTTGAACAGTCATTTCTTTTAGAAGCCACTTGAGAGCACTGAGAAAACTCCACTGTCTTTCTTCTCTTCCCTATTGCACGTATTGTTTGGTTTGTTGGAAAACTCACTGGAGATGACAAAAGGGTACTTGATAATATTTAAGCTCTATTTCATTAATTAACTGCTCATTCCTTTAAAATTAAAGCCTTGATAATCATATTTCCCTGAAAACTAATCACAACTGGTTTCCCTCTCTCTCTTCAAATATAAAGCAAAAAGGGAAAGATGGTCTCTATTCTTTCACAAATTTTTATAGCTGCTTTAGAAATAATAACAGATAATACTAACTACAACTAATATTTATTGAGTGCCTGCCAGTATTTATTGAGTGCCTACTATGTGCTGGACTCTAACTGCTTTACCTACATTAATATATACAACAACTTTATAACAACCCTGTGAGGAATGTAGCTGTGTTATCCTAAAAAGTAAATTACGAAGAGATTAAATTTTTCAAGCTCAGACAGCCATTAATTGGTGGAATCAGAGTTCAAACACAAAAAACAATTTAACTTCAGAGCCCAGCCTTTTAACCCCTATGCTATACCCCCTCTACTTAATATTGCTTTCTACTTAATCATGATCAGAGTTTATGCTAGTACCATGGCCTACTTCTGTTATGTGTTGTCAACAAAAAGTCCCCTCTACTCTTTAAAAAAGATATTTTGAATGGCGTCAGTTCACTGAAAGATGAAATTTCGTTATCTTTTAAATGATGCTTCAGTTTATACGCACTTTTAAAGCTCTTTCAGTTCTAAAAAAAGTATGATTGATGTGTTTTATAATTTCTCCATATTAGAACTGAATTTTAATAAAATCCCCAATGGGTTTCCTTTGCTAAACAAACATTTTTTTTTTAAATTAACCAAACATAGTTTAAACATTTTATGCTAAAATGTTGGCTATAAAGCATAATACATTTTAGATACAAATATAAGTACATTTCTCTAGGAAAAGAAAAATTATTGCCAGTACTCAACTTAAATTTCTTTTTTTTTTATTAGTTGTTAGGTTGTTGGTTGGCTTTTTTTTTCCCCCTTGTCTTTTTCTGTTTTTTTAGTTGGTGGAAAGAGAAAAATATACAGTGATATATTTGGAGAAAATGCCTATATAAAATCAGATGTGGAAAGGATATTGAAAGCACAAATAGAATAACATCACAGAAATTGATAATCCACAACTGTTATAAGATGTATACACACACACACACATATATATATAAAACCCTTTGCCTTTGAGTTGATAAATGGGAGTTATTGCTGTTATGTTAAAAATAAATTTATTCTCAATATTATCTGTATTATTATATGTTCTTATATTCTGATTTTTTCTCTTGTATATAATAAACAATTTCAAAAAGAATTTTTTTTATTTGGTTAGAGAGAATATAATATTAATAAGTGGGTACTCTGAATTTCACTCAGTAATATTGAGGACTTTATGTGCAAGAATGCTGTTATCCTAATTTCATATTACCTTTGCTGTTCACACTAGAAAATTGTATTTCTTCTGTGTAATGAGTGCTTACTAACTTAACAGGAGTAAGCTGAGAGGGTTCATCAGGGAACTATATTATCTAAGTCTATGCATATCTCTCCTTTTGGAGTGAGATTGCTAAATTATGCTAAGTTATGTGTGAGTGTGTGTGTTCCATCTACCTATCTGTCTATCTATCTATCTATCTAATCTATCTATCTAATCTACCTACCTACCTACCTACCTACCTATGCATCCGCCCAATGGCTCAGATCCTGTGATTGCAGAATAACTAAGCTGGTTAGAGACTCAAAACTGGATATTGGCAGGTTTCCTCACCTCTCCAACTTTGCATGTTGTGATCTCGTTATAGACAATTGCTGCTACATCACTTATTTGCCTGTTGGACTCATTCACTCATTCATTCAATAAGCAACAGCCCTTTCATAATCATTATACAGGAATATTTATCACTAAACTTAAAAAAAATAGTAGCACTTAGGGCTCTTGATGGCTTCATTACGGAGATTCCATCATAGTACCATGAGTGTAGAGATAGTAAGAATTTATGAAGTGAGAACGAAATTGTTTAAGAACTTTAAAGAAAGGCACTCTATGGATCCAAGGACAAGATTTAAATGGTAAAGACATGAATAAACTGGGTTGAAATTATTTATGAATTGTATTTCAAAATTTGTTACCTTTTTAAAATTAATTCATCTTATAACTTTAATGAGGAGTTAACAAACCTAGTGAGGGTAAAATCATTACTGAAAACTAGAGATAATTAGGGCAAATAAATGTTCCCCAAACATAAATTGTTTAAAGGTTTTCAAAAATTCTTCCTATGATAATGTTGGCTTTTATTTACTGGTAAATTCTAAGTTCTTCTCTAGACCTTACTGTTAGAGCTGTAATTTTCAACAAATTTTTGACATTTCCATTATGTTGTTAAACTCTAGGAAAATGTTGGAAGTAGTAATTTTTTTCCAACATCATCAAGACCAACATTTAAGCTAGTTCTTAACATTGAGCTCAGGAGATCTTGCCAACCTTGAATCATCAGTTTCTTATTTCTGGGGTGCTGTTTCTATGGCTTTGGATTTAATATAATATTCCAGTGCTAGTTGCCAGAATTAATTTTGGCAAAGGACCATTATTACTCTGACAAACTGAATCTCCAATTACAGTATAATGTAGCACAGTCTTTTCTCTAAATGTTCCTAATTAAAATATTAGAAGTATAACTATTGTTTTACAGAAATTTTCTCAATATGAAATTCACAAGAGAGAGAAAGACTAAGTTTTAAAGCCATTTATCCACTTCAAAAAATTAAAATTATTCAACTCCTGGAATGCTTATAGATAAACAAAACTCTCTTTTCGCTAAAAAGAAGGGGGGGGTAGATAATACTCCACCTCTCACTTGAAACACAAAAAATATAAATAATAGACAAGCTACATAATTCGTAACACTATTGGTATACTCTGGGATTTTATTATATATACTTATTAACTAAATTTCAATAACTATAAAAAAATTTAGCCAATTTATCTAAGAAGTTCTTTCACACCAGTTTCCAATTAAAAAGAAATAAATTATGATTGAGTTATGATTATCATTAAGGAATAAGGAAAAGTTATTTTCAATTTCTGTCTTGTT
Organism: Trichechus manatus latirostris; assembly: GCF_000243295.1. Taxonomy (NCBI): domain Eukaryota; kingdom Metazoa; phylum Chordata; class Mammalia; order Sirenia; family Trichechidae; genus Trichechus; species Trichechus manatus. The sequence continues at coordinate 2,575,549 of NW_004444021.1, forward strand.
ACATACATAGCTAAGATAATTAGTGACAAAATCAAACTATATTTTCTTATTTTTTCATTTCATATTCTGGAGATAAAACATTTTCTCTAGGTGTAGAAGGTGTATAAATAATTAAAATATAGATCAGATAAACTCTTGGACCATATGCACAGACATGAAACTTTTCCTTAATATAAATGTACTTAAATGATAAATCTTAAATGGAAGCCTAGGAAAGTTATACAAATTTTCACATAGTAATATGGTATGATAACACAGGTACTATAAACTTATTGCTAGCATCAAAAGGAGAGTGTTTTTGTTGTTGCTAGATGTCTTCCAGTGAGTTCCAGCTCATAGTGACCCTATGCACAACAGAACAAAACAATGCCTGTTCCTGCACTATCCTCACAATTGTTGGTATATTGAGCCCATTGTTGCAACCACTGTATCAATACATCTCTTTGAGAGCCTTCTTTTTCCCTGATTGTCTACTTTGCCAAGCATGATATCCTTCTTCAAGGACTGGTGCCTTCTGATATAACATGTCTAAAGTGGGTGAGATGAAGTCTCACCATTCTCACTTCCAAGAAGCTCTCTGGCTGTACTTCTTCCAAGACAGATCTTTTCATTCTTCTGGTAGTCCATGGTATATTCAATATTCTTCACCAACACTATCATTCAAAGGCATCAGTTCTTCTTTGATCTTCCTTATTCATTGTCCAGCTTTCGCAAGCATATGAGGTGATTGAAAATACCATGGCTTGGATTGGGTGCACCTTAGTCCTCAAAGTGACATCTTTGCTTTTCAACATTTTAAAGAGGTCTTTTGGAGCAGATTTGCCCAATGTAATGCGTTGTTTGATTTCTTGACTGCTGTTTTCATGGGTGTTGATTGCGGATCCAAGCAAAATTAATCCTTGACAACTTAAGTATTTTCTCCGTTTATCGTGATGTTGCTCATTGGCGCAGTAGTGAGGATTTTTGTTTTCTTTATGTTGAGGTGTAATCCATACTGAAGGCTGTAGTCTTTGATCTTCATCAGTGAGTGCTTTAAGTCCTCTTCTCTTTCAGCAAGGAAGGTTGTGCAATATGCATATGGCAGGTTGTCAATGAGTCTTCCTCCAATCCTGATGTCCCATTCTTCCTCATATAGTCCAGTTTCTTGGATTATTTGCTCAGCATACACATTGAATAGGTATGGTGAAAAGATACAACCCTGACGCACACCTTTCCTGACTTTAAACCACATAGTATCTCCTTGTTCTGTTTGAAAGACTGCCTCTTGACCTATGTACAGGTTTCTCATGAACACAATTAAGTGTTCTGGAATTCCTATTCTTTGCAATATTATCCATAATTAGTTATGACTCACACAGTCAAATGCCTTTGCATGGTCAATTATACACAGGTAAACATCTTTCTGGTATTCTCTGATTTCATCCAAGATCCATCTGATATTAGCAATGGTATCCCTCGTTCCAGGTCCTCTTCTGAATCTGGCTTGAATTTCTGGCAGTTCCTTGTCAATGTACTGCTGCAACTATTTCTGAATGATCTTCAGCAAAATTTTACTTGTGTGTGATATTAATGATATTGTTTGATAATTTCTGTATTCTGTTGGATCACCTTTCTTTGAAATGGGCACAAATATACATCTTGGCATAGATGAGTGAGCACCTCCAGTGATGCATCCCTTAGGTGAAGCATCTCAATTGGTATTCTGTCAATTCCCGGAGCCTTGTTTTTCACCAATGCCTTCAGTGCAGCTTGGACTTCTTCCTTCAATACTATTAGTACTTAATCATATGCTACCTCCTGAAATGGTTCACTGGCCAATTTTTTCCTGTCTTAGTCTGGAAGATCTGCTGAAACCTGTCTAATATGGGTGACCCTGATGGTATTTGAAATACTGGTGGCATAACTTCCTGCATCACAGCAACATGCAAGCCACCACAGTACAACAAGATGATAGACAAGTGGTGGTAAAGGAGAGTTGTGTATATAAAATAATGAAACTGAGAACTTAGTCTTGAAAAGCAGATGAAGAGCTTGGTATCTGAGGATAGGCCTTTTTTTTTTTTTTTTTTTTAAACCACAGACATGTTTAGGAGAGGAGTAAGCCTCTAATATCTATTTTAAAATAATAGCCAATCGTTTGTATGGACATTCAGTGCCTGTATGGGATTCATAGACAGGTGAATAGGGTTATATATTATCCCAAAAGTGTTTTAAAAATCTTGGTTGTCACAGATTGACAATATAAATAATGATAATACTGATTAAATGGCAAAGGCTTTTTGAAATATAACTTTCTACAAAATATTTCACATGCAAGTTTATGACATATTCTTAGAGTTTTCATTTTAGTCCCTTTACATTTACTTGCCATTGCTGTGATGTCAATTTTGACTCATAGCGACCCTTTATAATACAGATGTCCCCAGGCTGCAGAAAATTCCACTGCAGCTTGCTTGGCCAGCCTCCAAATTTTTGCATTAGAATTCCAGCCCCATTGCTTGGCAAACCTCACAACTTTGCATTAAAATTCCAGTTCCTTTGTTTGGCCGGCTCTGTAAAAATCCTGGCACCTGTGTGGTATGATTAAGAATGTTGCTGTTGTAACTTGTATGAACTCCCTACTTGTAAACCCCTTAAAAATAACTTTTCCCCTTGCCCTCTCAGAGAAGTCTCGGCAGTAGCAGCCCTGACTGCTTCCTTTCCTTGCACAATGAGATAAAGGTATCTTACCACTCTCCCACCTCAGTCTCTTGTTTATGAGCTGACAGGAGTCATGCTTAGCAAAACCTGGGGTTTCCACCCAGTAACATTTAGGACAGCGCAAAACTGCCCCATTTGGTTTCCAAGGCTGTAATCTTTATGGAAGTAGACTCCCATATCTTCTCCCGTGGAGTGGCTGGTGGGTTTGAACCATCGACCTTTTGGTCAGCAGCTAAGCACTTATTCACTGCCCCACGAGGGCTCCTCATACATTTACATAGCATAAAAAATGGAATTCTGAATTTATCAAATGTGGAAAAAGATTTGTAATTTTTCAATTCACATAAGTATCAATTCTAATGAAGAATCATTATATATAATGTAATTTTAATTATGTTTTACATAAAACCTCTCAGTAACAAATCCATCTTCAAAAATGAAGAATATTTATACTTTATATGTTAACGACAATAAACAATAATTTTTACATTACTTATTTTTGATAAATGATTCTTTAATTTTTTATTAACATAAACTTGTCTTCTTTGATTCTTGTTGAAATTATTGCTTTTACTGATCAACTTCTATTATCATAGACATAGTGTTTTAGTTTTAACTAGATCTTTAATATTGAAAATTAGTGTATGACATAGTGCCTAAACTCAAGGAGATTGTTTCTATTTGATGAAATAGAACTGGGAAATATAAAAAAAATAAGAAAAAGCTAACTATGAGCAAAATCATGAGTTACTGTTATAACTCCAAAGACACAGCAATAATAGTAGGAAAACACTTCATAGAAGAGGTAGGGAAGCAAAATTGTTCAGAAATTTATGCCAAAATCTCATAGAAATATTGTGGCTTGTTTGGCATGTTCAATCTTCACTTTCATTTAGTTTTATGTTTTCAAATTTCTTTTGAGACTTCTTTTTTGACTTTTTGTTTTTCACTTGTTAATTGGTTTTCCTGTTATCTTTTTGTTATCAATTTCTAATTTGATACCATTATGGTCAGAGAATACACGCTGTATGATTTCAATTCTTTTAAATTTACTGAAGTCTGTGTTATGATTTGTGATATGGTCTACACTGGGTGAATGTAAAATGAGTGTTTAAAAAAAGTATATTTTTCTGTGGTTGGGTAGATAATTCTATATACATCAAGTAGATACTATTGATTGATCATGTTGTTCAGATTTCTATAGTCTTGCTAATTTATTACCTAGTAAAATTTTTATTAGTGCAGGACCAGACAACATTTCATTCTCTTTTCCATAAGGTCGCTATGAATCAGAGCCAACTCAACATCCCCTTACAAAACAATAAATTTTCTTTATCTGTACTAATTTTCCATCTGCTGAGAATGTGTTAAAGACCACAACTGTAATTGTAGATTTATTTCTCCTTTCAGATCTATCCCTTTTTTTTTTTTTAATTTATGTATATTGAGGGTCTGTTGATTGGTGCATACACATTTAGATCATTATATCTTCCAGGTAGAATGATCCTTTTTATCAATCTATAATATCCTTCCTGGTCTGTAACAATTTTTTTCTTTTTGCTCTGAAGTCTAATTAATCAGATATTAATATAGGCACTCATTTTTTATTAATGCTTTCATGGTATGTCTTTTTCTATCTTTTTACTTTCCGTCAATTATGTCTTTGAATTTGAAGTGAGTTTCTTGTAAACAATGTATAGTTGGATAATTTTTTTTAAAAATTATTTTGCCAATCTCTGTCATTTGTTTTTTTTTTATTTTCTTATTTTTTTCCTTTTTCTTTTTTTTTTTATTGTACTTCAGGTTAAGGTTTACCGGACAAATAGTTTCTCATGAAACAGTAGTACACATGTTGTTTTATGACATTGGTTAACAACCCCATGACCTGTCAACCCTCTCCCTTCTCGACCTGT
>NW_004444021.1:2584983-2586218 GCF_000243295.1 Trichechus manatus latirostris
TTGTAGTGCTTTTTTTTGTGGTGCTGACATTTTCTTTGTTCTTCTTACTCTCCTGTGCTGAGTTACTTTTGTTTGTGGATTTTTTTTTTCATTTCTTTTGTTTTTGTAGGTTTTGTTTTTGCTGATACTTTATGTTTTTTGTCTTTATTTTTAAGAGTTTTTTTGTTAACTTCCTTTGTGGTTACCATGATATTTACCCTTATCTTACTAAGTTTGAAGCAGTCTATTATTACTTCATATCTCCTTGCCTTCTTCTCCATTAGAAGGTTCTATACCCACACAGTTTATTCCCTCTTTTATTGTTCTGATGTTGTTGTCATTTACTGATTAACTGCTCTTATTCCCTATTGTATTTCTTTTGGTTTTGGATAGTCCTTGTGATTTCATTTCCTAGATTGGTATATGGCTGGTATGAGCCTGCATCCTAGATTCTGCCTGTGAGCTGAAGTTGTTTGTTCTCAGATCGAAGAACTCCCTTAAATAATTCTTGTAAGTTTGGTTTGGTTTTTACATATTCCCTTAATTTCTTTTTATCTGGAAATGTCCAAATTTCACCATCATATCTGAATGAGAGTTTTGCAGGATATACTATTCTTGGCTGACAATTTTTTTCTTTCAAGGTTTTATATATGTCATCCCATTGCCTTCTTGCCTGCATGGTTTCTGCCAAATAGTCTGAGCTTAGTCTTATTGTTTCTCCTCTGTATGTGACTTCTTGTTTTTCACGAGCTGCTCTCAGGATTCTTTGTTTGTCTTTGGTTGTGGTGAGTTTGATTATGATATGTCTTGGTGATTTTCTTTAGGGGTCTATCCTATATGGGTTCATTGAGCTTCTTGGATGGCCAGCTTTTCATCTTTCATGGTATTGGGGAAGTTTTCTGTCAGCACTTTTTCAATGATCCTCTCTGTGTTTTCCGTTTTCTCCCCGTTCTGGAATTCCAATTACTCACACATTTTTGCTTTTGAATGTATCCCACATAACTCTCAGGGTCTCTTCATTTTTCTTTGTTCTTTTTTCTGAGTTTTCCTCAAACAAAGTTGTATTCAAGTGTTTGTCTTCAATTCCACTGATCCTGTTTTCCACCATTTCAAATCTGTTCCTCAGCCCTTCTATGACATCGTCCATGTCTCAGATCTTGTTATTTGTCTTTTGGATTTCTAATTGTTGTAAATTTATTTTGGAATTTTGTTCCTGCATTATTTTCCTGAATTCTTCCATTTTTTTGTCTGTATTT
>NW_004444021.1:2586468-2621470 GCF_000243295.1 Trichechus manatus latirostris
AGCAGGCAGGCTGTGTGTTCTTTGTTGTTTGCTCGTCTGTGGGCATGATATTTTCGCCTCCTTCTCCAATTGGCAGGATCAGTTGCTCAGATATGGTACAGCAGGGCAGATCTTGCTGAAGAGGAGTTACTGGGACAGGTTGTTTGTGGCAGTTACTACAGCCCCCAGGGTGGGTCGGTAATCAGTGCAGGGCAGGTTCCAGTAGGCCATGCCTGTGCTTCTTGGTGGTGTGATATTAAGTACACAGTGCAGCTTGGCAGCATGTAGCTGGGAGATTGCTATGTGTGGAGCTAAGATAGATATGGGAGAGATGAGAGAGGAACAGGAGCCAAAAACATACAAACAGAAAAGAATGCTAGGGGAGCTTCCCATTGGAGTGGAGAGATGAGAGACTATGAAATGGAGAAAACAAAAAGGGGAAGAACAAGAAAAAAAAGAAAAGAATGAATAAATAAAAATCAGAAAGGTAAAAGAACAGCAAAGTTCCCAGGGATCCCACAGGTATGGCTATGAGGTCTGGGGAAGTTGTTCTCAGGTGTTGCAGTACAGCCTGGCTAGAAGGCATAGAGGTATTCAGTGCCAGGTATTCAGGCAACAGAAAGAGAAGGAAGGTATAGAGAGACGAGAAACTGAGTAATGAAGAAAGACAAAAGGGAAAAATAGGGAAAAGAAAACAAAACAAATTAATAAAAAAAAAAAAAGAACAAGTAAAGCCCCCAAATAAACAACAACAACCAAAAAAAAAACCCACAAAAAAAGAAATGCCCTCAGGGATCCCTCAGCATGTCTGCACAAGCGGAGGGGGGTGGGTTCAAAGCCACACAGCACTGCCCAGCCAGAATGGTCTCCCAACTCAAGAAAAGGAATAGAAAACAAACAAACAATTCAAAACAAACAAACAAAAGCCCCAGGATCCCACCAGTATGGCAGCCCAGACCAAGAAGCAGTTCCACACTCGAACAGAGCTCCGCAGCCCCTTAGGAAGAAGCAAAGATGGTGCACGGAGCCAGGTATTTGAGTGAAAGGTGGGGGAGATGGTGAAAGGTAAGGAAGAAATCAAAAGAAGTGGGAAAAAAAGCAACACCAGCAGCCAACAAATGGCACTCAGAGAGCCAGCCAGTGCGGGTGGGTGGAATCCAAGCAGCGGGTGCTTCCCGGACAAGAGACTGTGGCCATGGGAAGCAGAGGAGGCTGAGTGGGGGTGAAGAAGGGTGGGAGGTGGGCAAGCATATATCGCAAATTACCAGTTGTTTTGTCTCCTGCTGTAAGCTCCGTGAAGCTGCTTTCTCATACCCCCTATTTGTTGGTCTCTGATAGGAGTCCAAGATGGTGGGTCCATGCTGCGTTAGCTGATAAGGGACCTCTGCGTGAATCTGTCCTCTCTCTCCGTTCTCTGTCAGTTTTCTCACTTCATTTGGTGCTTGGCTGAGTTCTTTATCACTTCATTTGATGTATTAGGGTTTCAGGATTGCTGTTTTCTCTGTTTGGCTTCATTTTTTGGATCTTTGCTGTGGAGGGACGGCGTGGTGTTTCTGCCTAGAGCGCCATTTTGCCAGAAGTTTCCTCAGTCTCTGTTTTTTGATTGGATAAGTTAGACCTTTACATTTAAGGTAATTATTGACATATTAGTGCTTAGGTCTGCCATTTATTTTCTTTTTCTATGTTTTTGGGGGGTCATGAGGGCTGTTTTGTTCTAATTCCTATTTTTCTATTTTCTTCCTTTCTAGGGGACACTTGAACATTTTGGAAGGAGGATTCAATTTTCATTTACTGATAGTGTTCTTGAGTGTATCTCTGTATAGTTTGTGTATTGGTTGTTATGGGCATTACAATATACTTTTAGTGCAATACACATATGTGACATTTTATATTCTGAACTAAGTGTGGAAACTTCACTTTGTTTCATCAAATTTAATCAGCTTTGAGAATTTTCAGACATTATTTCTTTAGAGTCTCTTTTAGTCCACAGTCTTTCTTGTCCTACAGGTCCCAGGCGCTTTGTTCATTTTTTCCCCCTGTCTATTTTCTATCTGCTGTTCAGATTGGATGAATTCTATTGCTGTGTCTTTAAACTTCACTGATTCTATCCTCAGTCATTTTTGCTCTACTATTAAGTTCATCTTGTGAAGGTTTTTTTTTTTTAAATTTTATTTTATCCTACTACTGCATTTTTCAATTCTATATTTTCCTTTTGGCTCTTTATAAAACAATAATTACTTTGGTGAAATTTCTAAAACTTCATTTGTTTCAAAACAATTTATAATTTATTATTGAAGCATATTTATGAGGGCTGCTTTAAAATTCTTGTCAGGCAAATTTAACATTTAATTCATCTCAAGGTTGGCATAAGTTGATTTATTTTTCTCATTCAAGTTGTTATTTTTCCTGGATCATGATAGTACCAGTTATTTTTTTTTTATTGTAGCCTGGACATTGTGCCTCCTACATTAGAAGACTCTGGGTCCTGCTTAAATATTTTATTGTAGAAGGTAATCACCTTGTTTAGGTTTAGTACATAGGTCCTGGCCCACAATCGTGGGCTCTGTAATGACAGTATAAATTTCAGAACATTTGTGGTGTTATTTTTGTCTGCTTAGTTTACCTGGTGTCACTGAGGCTCCCACTGCTCCCTGTTGGTACTACTTGAAGAAGAAAAGGGATTTCCACAAGCCAAGTGTCTTAGTTATCCCGTGGTGCTATAACAGAAATACTACAAGTAGATGGCTTTAACAAACAGAAATTTATTCTCTTACAATCTAGGAGGTTAGAAGTCAAAATTCAGGTTTCAAGCTCCAGGGCAAGGCTTTCCTTCTCTGTTGCTCTAGAGGAAGGTCCTTGGTACCAGGAGTGGGATGGTGCTCTAACAGATACCTAAAATGTGGAAGCAGTTTTGGAATTGAGTAATGTGTAGAGGTGGGAAGAGTTTTAAAATGCCTAATAGTAAAAGCCTAGATGCCTTGAAGAGACTATTGGTGGAATTATGGACATTGAAGACAATTCTGCTAAGGACTCAGAAGGAAGTGAGGGGAGCTGTAACACTGGAGATGGTGCAGTTGGTGAGAAGCAGCAGTAGAGAAATGGTAGCAGCGGAACCAGGAGACCAGCACAAGACAGAGCGGGAGCTGACCCACACAGCAAGAGAGCTCAGTGCCTTTGCACAGGAGGCTTCCTGGTAGAGTGGGATGCTGCTCGGCACTTATCAGAGGAGCTAAGCTTGCTGACCTACTGAGGAAGAGAGCTGAGTGCCTTCTAGCTGAAGTTTACTGCTGGAGTGGAGTGCCTCCAGGCACTTATTGGTAGAGCTAAAGAGCTTTGGAACAGGAGGGACTGAGGACCCGAGGGGCCAAAAGGCCAAGGAACCAGGAAGCAGAAGCTGCAGATACAAGGAGCACAGGAAGATGAGCTGCCCTAGTCTCAAAGGATAGGGCCACAACCTCTGGGGTCTCCAAGTGTGAAACCATGACCTGTTGGGTCTCAAAGGGTCGAGCCTTGGTCTCCTGTGTTTTAATTAGTCAGATCTTCACCAATTCAATTCCAGAGTGTGTGGCTGCTGTTCACGAGTGTTGGGGGATAGGGTCAGATTCACTGCCCAAATCTGAGGGGACAGGGCTACCATACCCACAGGGCAGAAAAAAGGGGCCTCCTGGGGCTGAGGGAGTACAGTCGCCACTCAGATGGACAAGGAGAATGGGGCCACCCAAATCTGAGGGAGCAGAGTTGCTGTCCCAGTGGGCCTGGAAGGCAGAACTGAAGCACAGGGCAGAGGGGCCTCCACCCAGAATCCGGAGAGTGTGGCTAACACCCAGAGTCTAGAGGGCATGGCCATTGCCTAAACGGTCTCACAGAACAGATAATTATTTTCAAGCCCCGAGAGCTATTGTAATGTGTTCTGCTGACTTGCTTAGTACCTGTTATCCCTTCTTTCCCTCCAATTTCTCCCATTTGTAAGGGAAATGTCTACCTTGTGCCCATTCCACCACTGTACTTTGGAAGCAGATAACTTGTATTCTATATTTCAGAGATGAAGTGGAATTTTTGGAATTTGGACTTAGAGTTAATTTAAACTTTTGGGATGATATGATGGGGTGAATGTGTTTTACATGTGGCAAGGACATGAATTTTTTTGGGGGCAAAGGGTAGGATGTTATGAATTGAATTGTGTCCCCCAAAATTATATGTCAACTTTGCTAGGCCATGATTCCCAGTATTGTGTGATTGTCCACCATTTTGTGATGTGATGTGATTATCCTATGTGTTGTAAATCCTAACCTCTATGATGTTAACGAGGCAGGATTAGAGGCAGTTACGTTGATGAGGCAGCACTCAGTCTACAGGATTAGGTGGTATCTTGAGTCAATCTCTTTTGAGATATAAAAGAGAATTGGTAAGAAAGGAGAGGGGCCCTGTACCACCAAGAAAGAAGAGCCAGGAGAATAGCTTGTCCTTTGGACCCAGGATCCCTGTTCAGAGAAGCTCCTAGACCAGGGGAAGATTGATGAAAAGGACCTTCCTCAGAGCCAACAGAGACAGAAAGCCTTCCCCTGGAGCTGGCACCCTGAATTTGGACTTCTAGTCACCTAGACTGTGAGAGAATAAATCTCTGTTAAAGTCATTCACTTGTGGTATTTCTGTTATAGCAGCACTAGATAACTAAGACACCAGGTCTGTGGTTTTTGGTGGTGGATGAGAATCTGAGCCTGACGGTGATAAAGATGCTTCCCTTTGTCAGTCATTTCTGAGATAAAGACGTTGTGAAAAGGACCTGAATACCTTCTTTGAAGCAGACCCTTCTGTAAGCAATCTCACAAATGGTAGGCATTCCAGAAGTGCTTAGGAATATAAGAAAAAGAGAATTTCCACAAGCAGAGAGCAGAATACAATGTGATAATGTCCAAATTTTACATAATGTTGTTTTGAGTTGAAAATAAAGAAGTTCGAAAATTACAAACATCTCACCACTTAATCAGAGCCCTGGTGGTACAGTGGTTAAGCGCTTAACTGTTAACCAAAAGGTTGGCAGTTTAAATCCACCAGATGCTCCTTGGAAACCCCATGGGGGCAGTTCTATACGGTCTTATATAGGGTCACAATGAGTCAGAATCCAGTCAACTGGATTTGGTTTGTTTGTTTGTTTTTTTAACCGTCTAATCATATTCCCTACCCTCAACATTCCTTCTTATACCTGCCTTCAACATGCCCTCAGGTAACCTTTATCTTGAAACCAGTCTTCAGTGTTCTACTTTATTTTGTTTTCATAACTTCATAAAATGAATATAATGGTTTGTAATATTTGGGGATTAAATAACAATAGCATATTGCTAAGATCCATGCATATGACTTGGTGTTACTGTAGATCGTTCATTTTGACTGCGGCATTGCTGTTTGTACATTGCACTGCCTCATTCATTGTTAAGATCTCGGGTATTATTTTGTGTACTGAGTTTGCACATGCTAATTATATTATTAAAAATGACTAGCTAAATAAAAGTAGGCCATATATGAACAATGATGAGAGTGAGTTAAGAACCAAGTATTAAAAAAAAAAATCCAGTTTTGTGTACCTGAAGTCAAGTTTTAAAATTAATTAAAGCGTCCTATCAGATTTCCTTGAGTATATTCCACCTGAATGTAGAGAACATCTCAAGAAAACTCATCCCTTTATTATGTTTTTCTTCTTAGTTTGTGGGATCAATTTTCCATATGGTATTTGTAGTACTTACGAGAAAGTTTGTATTTTGGCTTTCTACCTTGTAAAACACATGTTCTTGAGTTCTTGGAATTTGATTGAACATCTTCTGTCTCAGAGGATGCCCGAAAGGCCGTTTTATGTTATCTCTGGGGTATATAGACACACAGCCTCCAGCCAGAGGCTGGACTTTAATTACTTTAACTTAGGAGAGCTTTCCAGTTATGAGTGGGCATACGCATAATTTTTCCTTTGTCTTTTTTCGCAGTGTTTTCTTTGAGCCAAAACAACAAAAAAGTAATAGTAATTCTTTCCCTCCCTTGCTTTCATGATTACTGTTAAAATTTGCTGCACTGTAAAAAGTGAAGTAAAGTAGTTTTATTAAACAACAATAACATTAAAAATGGAATCACACTCATATTCAGGTTCAAACAAATAAAAAAAAATTAAAATCCTTCTGACTTTACTTCTGCATTTTCTTGTTTTGGCCAAATAAGAAAGAAAAATAGAAAACTCAGAAAGAAAAGCTTTTCTGTATGTATCCAATGTTGTTGTCATCCTAATGTTCAGAATCTCATGAGAAATCTTGATTTCCACAGCAAGTGCAATTGTATGTCTGACACACTGCACTAATATAAGATGGTATGAATGTTGACAGACTACACAGAAAGCAAAATGGCACTGAAGCCAATATAAGAGTGTCTGTTAAATCATAGTCTGGAATTTCCTTTGTTATAGTCTGGCAAATAGCTCACTATCAAACTGGAGTAAAAATAGTAGTAATATTGAGGATTATCCAACATTACCTTGTCCAAAGCTTTTCCATGCACCTTCAGTTTCCAGTACTACTCGTCTCTTCATTTAAAATATATGGCCTTGTCTACTTAACTGAAATAGTCAAGTACATTCAAGATTAAGTCTTAATTTTTCTCCTCTAAATTAAAAATTCTATGTTCTTTGTTACATTGCTAATAAAAATGCTATATACGTATCATACTTTACCTTTTATAAGGCATCATTTCTCAAGTAAGCTTTACAATAGTTCTAGGAGTTAGATGGGAAAGAAAACATTGTGCCTATTTGAGAAATAAGTGAACTTAGGTTCAGAGTAGTAAATAGCTTGGCCACGTTGCCAGTTTTGTAAGTTATCAAACAGGTCTGCTTACCAGTTTACATATTTTGGAAATTTGGATTCAAATCCTATCTCTACGACAGGTTCCTAGGCAAAGAATCTCCCAGTTTCTTAGTTATAAAATAGGAATACAATTTCTTATATTTTAGATTTTTGTGAGAATTAAAATACATATTGTCTACAAAGAATTTACAACACCACTTGCCCGATAAGTCCTTAATAAATGTTAACTACTGTTAATAGTTTCTGATAAATAATGGTTTTCTGGCTTACTTTAGTAGGCCTAATACCCATACATGTATTTCTTTTATCATTCCATAATACCATGTTTACTTATAATCACTTGTGCTCAGATTTAAATTTAAATTTACTTTAACTTAAATAAAAGAGGCTCTACATTTCTGGTTAACAGCATATTACAGGGAATAAAAAACAAAACAAAACAAAAAAACAACATTGCTGTCGAGTCTGTTCTGACTCATAACAAACCTATAAGACAGAGTAGAACCACCCCATAGGGTTTCCAAGGCTGTAATCTTCTTGGAAGCAGACTACCACATCTTTCTCCTGCAGAGCGGCTGGTGGGGTCAAACCGCTGACCTTTCAATTAGCAGCCAAGTGGAGCATTTAACCACCGTACCGCTAGGGCTTCCTATTATAGGGGATAAATCCTATAATTTATTTTTCTCCCACTTAGGAAAGAATTTAAAATTACCAGGGCAAGAATTTTCATTACACATTCAAGTTTTATGTCTTGATTTTTGTTGAAAATAAAAACCAAATTATCTCTGTATATACATATATGTGTATATATACAATTTAGTATTTTCCCAGAAATATGCTGGTTTTTTATAATCATATTTAATACCCTTTTGTAATATTTAGTCACTGCCCATATGACAATTATATCCCAGTAAAAATAAAATATGAGGACAAATCACAGATAATATTAATATCAAGAAATTGATTCCATAAATCATTTAATACTGGAATAAAAATGCCAATATAGATAAATTTTAAATTTGCACAAATATTTTAGTCAAAAATTTTGTGATTTTGAAAACTTTTTTTATGATTTTGGAAGCTGAAATAATTTTTCTTCTAAAATAAGTAATTATTAAATTTTATGAAGAAGCCTCAGTTTTCCTATATTTTATCATTCACTGATACTGGAAAAAGTATCAAATGTTTAGAAAAGAACATAGTTTTTGAAAAAAAAACTGGTAAAAATTGATATGGATTTTTTCCAAGAGCATGTCCCCTCATATAAATGTTTATGTACTCTTATAAATAAAACCATAACAGCATAAAAGAACTGTGTCTCAGTGTCAGGAATAAATTGGTGTTTACTCTCAAAGTCATGGAATATAGTAAGATGGAAAGAGATTAGTGATAATTCCAAATGTTTGGGAGTGTCCAACTATCACTCAGGAAATTTCTTCATCAGATTAAACCATGTTGCAGTAACAAATAAAGCATGATATCTACGTAATTCTTGTCTATGTCACAATCAAACACATGTTCGGCAGCTCTCTTTGGAGGCACTTTTTCAAGAAGTATTTAGGAATCCATGTTCCTTTCATCTTGTAATGTTTTCGTCTTTAAAAGATGGCCTCTGAAAATCACTTCGCAGAGGGAAAGAGAGTATGTGGACAATCATACTGGGGTTCTTACACCCAGGTCTGGGAATGGGCTTCTACCCACATCCCAGTCACATGGCCCCCAACTCAGTGAAAAGTAGCAGGGAAATGTAGTCTTTTGGTGTTCCCAGAAAATAAAACAGTATCTAGTGAACACAAAGTAATGTTCATGACTTCAGCCTCAAATCTACATCCACGTATTTGGTGAAGCATGGATAATCACTTTTTTTTTGACCTTCAATAAGGCAATTCTAAGTTTCTTTATGTGTAATATGGGAGAAGAGATAACGGTTTCTCTTAGGTTTTCTCCAGCTCTAAAATGCTTATTCTCAATGACAATAACTACTTAAAAATGTAATTTTTTTCTATTGTGAGCTCCTGTATAATTTATAGTCCAGTACACAGAGACAGACACATATAATAAATATTCATTCAGTAAATAATTACTGAAATTCCATGCTTAATACATAGCAATGAAGGATACATAAGAAAGAATCCTGCCTTCAAGGACTTAACAATTTAATAGGGTTTTTTTAAAAGACTTACTATGATATAAGCCAAAAAGAAAGGTATCATCCAAAAAGAAAGGTGATCCAACAGAATGTGGAAATTATGAAAAAATATCATTAATATCACACCCAAGTAAAATTTTGCTGAAGATCACTCAAAAGCAGCTGCAGCAGTATATCCACAGGGAACTGCCAGAAATTCAAGCTGGATTCAGAAGAGGACACAGAACCAGGGATATCATAGCTGATGTCAGATGGATCATGGCTGAAAGCAGAGAATACCAGAAAGATGTTTACCTGTGTTTTATTGACTGCGCAAAGGCATTCGACTCTGTGGATAACAAATTACGGACAACATTGTGAAGAATGGGAATTCCAGAACACTTAATTGTGCTCACGAGGAACCTGTACGTAGATCAACAGGCAGTCATTCAAACAGAATAAGGGGATACTGTGTAGTTTAAAGTCAGGAAAGGTGTGCGTCAGGGTTGTATTCTTTCACTATATCTTCAATTTGTATGCTGAGCAAATAATCTGAGAAGCTGGACTATATGAAGAAGAAAGGGGTATCAGGATTGGAGGAAGACTTATTAGCAACCTGTGTTATGCAGATGACACAACCTTGCTTCCTGAAAGTGAAGAGGACCTGAAGCACTTACTGATGAAGATCAAAGACCTCAGCCCTTCTACCACGGCCTCCACCAAACTGAGTCCTGTACAACTAGATGGTGCCTGGCTACCACCACTGACTGCTCTGACAGGGATCACAGTACAGGGTCCCGGACAGAGCTGGACAAAAATGTAGAACAAAATTCTAACTCACAGAAAAAGGCTAGACTTACTGGCCTGACAGAGACTGGAGAAACCCCAAGAGTGTGGCCCCCCGAGACCCTTTTAGCTCAGTAATGAAGTCACTCCCGAGGTTCACCCATCAGCCAAAGATTAGACAGGCCCATAAAACAAAACGAAACTAAAGGGCACACCAGCTCAGAGGAAAGGACTAGAATGCAGGAGGGGACAGAAAGCTGGTAATAAGGAACCCAAGGTAGACAAGGGAGAGTGTCGACATGTCTTGGGGTTGTTAACCAATGTCATAAAACAAAATGTGTATTAACTGTTTAATGAGAAAGTATTTTGTTCTGTAAACCTTCATCTAAGGTACAATAAAAACATAAATAAAGACCACAGCCTTCGGTATGGATTACACCTCAACATAAAGAAAACAAAAATCCTCACAACTGGACCAATAAGCAACATCACAATAAATGGAGAAAAGTTTGAAGTTGTCAAGGATTTCATTTTACTTGGATCCACCATCAACATCCATGGAAGCAGCAGTCAAGAAATTAAAAGACGCTTTGTATTGGGCAAATCTGCTGTAAATGACCTCTTTAAAGTGTTGAAAAGCACAGATGTCACCTTGAAGACTAACGTGAGCCTGACTCAAGCCATGGTGTTTTCAATCGCTTCATATGAATGCAAAAGCTGGACAAGGAATAAGGAATACCGAAGAAGAACTGATGCCTTTGAATTGTGGTTTTGGTGAAGAATATTGAATATTCCATGGACTGCCAAAAGAATGAACAATCTGTCTTGGAAGAAGTACAGCCAGACTGCTCCTTAGAAGCAAGGATGGGGAGACTACGTCTTGCATACTTTGGACATTGTCTTAGGCTACAGACATGTTATCAGGAGGGATCAGTTCCTGGAGAAGGACATCATGCTTGGCAGAGCAGAGGGTCAGCGAAAAAGAGGAAGACCCTCAATGAGATGGATTGACACAGTGGCTGCAACAATGGGCTCAAGCATAACAAGTATCATGAAGATGGTGCAGGACCAGGCAGTGTTTCTTTCCTTCTGTTGTACATAGAGTCACTATGAGTCAAAAGCAACTCGACAGCGCCTAACAACAAAAACGAGCCAAAAAGATTTCAGTGAAAAAATATAAATTTAAGAAAAAATTATAACCCCGAGTAAAGTATATTAATTTCAGAGAACTACTAGAATAGTTTTTTTCTTTTGTTTTCTTCAGTTCGCATTCTTTATTTTTTTCTTAAAGTGTGGTTTCACACATAAATAAAATTGCAATATGTCAGTTCTTTAAACTATGCTGTGTTTTAAAATTCTTAAGCTATGCCATGTTTAGTACATGAAAAAGATTTACAGTTTCAATTTCATAATAATATAAACAATTCAAGTAATATTATGCTTCTAAAAAATGTCCAAACTTAGTGACTTTTGTGATGTAGCTTTTTTTGCATAAAGTGCAAAAAATGAAAACATTTTTTGGAATGCTTATCAGTCACATTAAAGCGGTTTCTGGCCTTAGTTTCAATGAGTAAATGATAGAAATCCAATCTTACTCAAGTATGTAGATTCAACAGAACAATTTTCATCACTTCTTTATCCAGTTGTGGAAATGGTTCTACTTTATTTATTTACCAAACATTTGTATGGTACTTACTAATCAGTGCATTGAAGTATTCCCTTATTTAAACTTCATCTCTAACTTCTGGGGTACCTGTTGCCATCAAGGTAATTCCAACTCATAGAGACCCTATAAGACAGACTAGAATTGTCCCATAGGGTTTCCAAGGCTGCAAATCTTACAGAAGCAGACTGCCACATCTTTCTCCTGCAGAGTGGCTTGTGGGTTCGAACTACTGACCTTTCAGTTAGCAGCCGAGCTCTTAATCATGGCACCGACAGTGCTCTTAACTTCTGGGGTAGATACTATTATTATCGTCATTTTATAGATGAGGAAACAAGTCAACAGAGCTTCAGTAACTTGCCCTAGGTCATGAAAACAGTAAATTGTAAATCTGTGATTCATACCAGGCAGTCTGACTAGAGACTTTGTGCTCTTAAATAGTATACCACTGCACAAAAAATATCTGGCAACCTCATTGTCTCTAAATACATGTGGATATAGTTATGGGTTCTTGTGGTTAATAGGCATCTAGGTTAAAGGTAAATAGATCCATTTCTTTGGCACAAAAATCTCTCCAAGAGAAAAACTGTCACAGAGAGACACTCAACTATTAGAAATGCCTTATCATTTCAGATGATTATTTCTGTAATTTCTAAATGCCTATCTATTAGAAATCAAAGTTAGTAAAAATCTCTTTTCTGAACAAGTAGTTTCCTTATACAACCAGATCAGTTGAGTGTGGCCATTATCTTTCATACTAGTTCCTTTAGAACAATGTAAGTTTTAAGAGTTTGACTACTCATAAGTACTCCAGAAAGAACAAATATTAGTCTGTAAGTCATTGACTCTATTACTGTTTTAGAGGTAAAAAAAAAAAAAAGACATATTTTTACATGTTCTAGAAATGAAGTAAGCATCTGGCTGTGGGGGAGACACCATACACTGGTTTGGAAATGAAGGCATATGTTTGGTAACAATTTCTTCAAAAGAATCCCTGAAGAGACAGCAATGACTTAGAAACTATCCTCTCAGGAAATGTATCATGCTCTTTGCAGGAGACAAAACAGCCTTCAATTTTGTATGCAAATTCTTGTCAGCAAGTACACGATGGTGCAACAGACAATGTATGGCCATGTTATGAAATTGGTTTCATTATTTTTTTTACGTCAGAAAAAAAATTCCTGATTTTTTTTTTTTTTTTTTCCAGATCAAGGCAGGAGCATTACTGGTGCATATTGATTTACTTACCTTGAGCGTTATGGATAGAAATAAAGTCATCTCTGACTACATAAAACCACATCTTCTTTTAGTTATTTGTCTTGCTTCACAGGACGGGCCGCCATCTATGCTCTCTTTCTAGTTTACATAAATAAGGCTGAACGAAGCCACCTAGGTGATAGCCACTTAAAAGCACAAGTTTTTCTATCCCTTAAAAAAACGTGTTTCAGATATCATTATTCAATTCATGAATTATCATTTGACAAGAAAACCTGCTGGGATTTCTTTGGGGCATTTGGTCTCAGTATTATCTTCAAATTGTCTAATGAATATATTCCTCTTGCTCTGTTGGTGTTACATGAGGCTTCTTGTCATATAAAAGTACAACTTGGTTGGATGCTTGTAATAGCAGCTTATCAACCAAAACCATCCTAAATAACATCAAGCTTTTTTTACTATAATAAAATAGTGCCCTTCTAAGCATCAGGATCATATTTAATTTCATTGCTTGGACTTTGATAAAATGTTCAGAATGCCTTGATGATTTGAGACTAGGTAAACTGTACAGTTTGTGGTCACTAAATTTTAACATTTCCATTATACAAATGCTCTCTCAGCAATATAGTTATTTTTCCACATATGTTTCTTCCACAAAAGGCACCCCAAGATATGCTAATACTATCTAGAGTTGTTGTGCAAATCGGTGAACTTATCTATATATATTAATAATTAGCAGCTAAATGATATAACAATTATTGTTGTTGTTAGTTGCCTTCCAGTTGGCCCCTGACTCATGGCAACCCCATGCACAATGGGTTCAAACCATTGTGATCCACTGGCTGATTTTCAGAAGTAGATCACCAGGCCTTTCTTCCTAGTCTGTCTTAGTCTCCAGGCTCCAGCGAAACCTGTTCAGCATCACAGCAACACACAAGCCTCCACTGACAGATGGGTGATGGCTGCACTCAAGGTGCATTGGTCAGGAATAACTGTGCATTGGGGAATTTGGTACTCTAAAACTTGCATTTTTTAATTATTATTTTTTATTTTTATAAGAGCTTTGTGACTTTAGATTTTGAACTCATATTTGGCCAGGTTTTGTATATAAGAATTTTCTGCTGTTCAGGTGGAGATTAGGCCACTCAGTGAAGTTTTGCTTTTGTTTCTGGCAGGAACTCCTCAAAACAAAACACTCAGGACCACTTTTTTCCTAATGTCTTGTCTTGGACTTTCTGGTATCTTGCAGTGTGTGTAATTTTCAAGCCCAATATATTTGTTTCGAATCACAGAGGACACTTGGCTTTCCCCTCAGTTCAGAGCCTAGGCCTAGAATAGGCAGGCTGTCTTGTTGCCTTCCGGGGCAATACATGGAGATGTTCTTTCTGTTTCATCATTGTGAAGGCCCCCTTGTTATACAAGGATTCTGACTCCCTTCCTTTTGTATGACCAATGTCTTATTTCCCGTTCCCAAGTGGTCATGGAAACCTAGGCTTGTTCTCTACACAGAAGAAAAGGTTCTCCAAGGATGCCTGACACTCTGGCTTTGAGTAACCTCTCTATTCTTCTCCACTGGGAATTTCCCTCAATTTCTTTTGTGCTCAATTTTCTACTTTAAAGATGATTTGATATATTCTATCACGCATTTCAAAGTGTTTTGTACCTGGTGATTCTTTGGAATATTCACTTCACCTTGTAAGTGAAAATGGAAGGAAAATGTAAATTGTGGTAAATTATAATACTTCTGAATTTGATACTCCTGAGCTGAACCGCAGCAAGAGGCAACACTGATTTGTTCTTTTGTCATCTAATTTGTATTTCATACAATTTACATTTTAATTAATTTTGTTGGCCTCACAATCCTAGGTGGAGTACTTTTCACCTGTCCCTCAGTAGGTGTAACATACCCTGGATGTGTTACACCAGATTTCAAGCCTCTGGTGAGCAGAGAAGTTAGTTCACAGTATGAACACAGGACCTGCCATATAGTTGGCAGTCAATACTTCTATTTTATTTAAAAGTGAGGCTTCATGGACAAGGAATACACTGGATCTTGAAGAATAGGTAAAACCATAATAGATGCTGAAGAAGTTAAAGGGCACGTTAAATTGAGAAATGATTTCATGCAGAACCCATGCTATGAAAGTCCATGCCATGATCTGAGAAAAACTGTAGATAAGTAGGTGATGTGACCAGAGTAGCCAAAAGGTGAGATTTGAGAGTCATGGTAGTTGGAAATTGTTTTTTTATAGTTCAGGTAATCATTTCCTTTAGAGTGCAAATGGAATATATTCTGAATGTCTTAGTTAATCTAGTACTGCTATAACAGAAATACCACAGCAGATGACTTTAACAAAGAGAAATTTATTCTCTTCCAGTTTAAGAAGCTAGAAGTCCAAATTCATTGTGCCAGCTCCAGGGGAAGGCTTTCTCTTTCTGTTGGGTCTGGGGGAAGGTCCTTGTCTTCAATCTTCTCCTGTCCTAAGAGCTTCTCAGTGCAGGGACTTCAGGTGCAAAAGATGTGCTCCCCTCCTGGTTCTGCATTCTTGGTGGTAGGAGGCCCCCTTCTCTCTGCTCACTTCTCTCTTTTACATCTGAAAAGAGATTGATTTCAGACACAATCTAATCTTCTAGATTGAGTCCTGCCTCATTAACATAACTACTTCTAATCCTGCTTCATTAACATCATAGAGGTAGGATTTATAACATATAGGAAAATCACATCAGATGACAAAATGGTGGGCAATCACACAATACTAGGTATCATGGCCTAGCCAAGTTGACACACATTTTTTGGAGGACACAATTCAATCCCTTATTCAACCCTTTGGCCCCCCAAAATTCATATCCTTGCCACATGTAAAACACATCCACCCCATCATATCATCCCAAAACTCTTAAATCAACTCCAAGTCCAAAATCTAAAAAATTCCTCTTCTTCTGTGAAATCTAGAATACAAGTTATCTACTTCCAAAGTACAATCATGGAGCAGGCACAAGGTAGACATTTCCACTACAAGTGGGAGAAATTGGAGGGAAAGCAGTGATAACAGGCACCAAGCAAGTCAGCAGAACACATGACATTAGCCCTCAAGTCTTGAAAATAATCCCCTGTTCTCTGAGACCATTTAGACAACGGTCCTGCCCTCCAGACTCTAGGTATTGGTCACACTCTCTGGATTCTGAGGGGAGGCTCCTCAGCCCTGGGCTTCAGCTCCACCTTTCAGCCCCACTAAAACGGCAACTCTGCTCCCTCGAATTAGGGCAACTCTATTCTCCTAGTCCATTTGAGTGGCGACTCCACTTTCTCAGCCCAGCTGGCCCTATTCTTCTGCCCCTTGGGCATGACAGCCTCTTCCCCTCAACTTTGGGCAGTAGATCTGTCCCTATCCCTCTGGCACTTATGAATCGCAGCCCCACACTCCAGAACCCCGAGTTGGTGAAGATCTGACTCTTTGAAACCTAGGAGGCTATGGCTCCACCCTTTGAGATCTCGGAACTCATGGTTCTACCCTGTGTGACTGAGGCACCTCTGCTTCCTGTGTTCTTTGTCTCTTCAGCTTCTGCTTCCTGGTTCCTTGGCCTCTCTGCCCCTCGAGACTCACTGCCTGTGACTGTCCTGCTGGGGCAACTATTCCAAAGCTCTTCAGCTCTACCAATAAGTGCTTGGAGACACCCCACTCCACCAGTAAAATTCAGCCAGAATGCACTCAGCTCTCTTGCTCCGTGGGTCTGCAAGCCTAGCTCCATGAGTAAGTACTCTGAGGCACCCCATTCTGCCAGGAAACCTCCTGCACAAGGGAACTCAGCTCTCTAACTCCATGGGTCAGCTCCAGTGCTGTCTCACACTGGTCTCTTGATTCTGCTGCTGCCATTTCCCTGATGCTGCTTCTTGCCGTCTGCACTGTCTCCAGTGTAACAGCTCTCCTCATTTCTTTCTGAGTCTTCATCAGAATTGTCTGATGTCCATAATTCCACCAACAGTCTCTTAAAGCCAATCTAGGCCTTTAGTATTAGGCACTTTAAAACTCTTCCAGCGTCTATCCATTCACAGTTTCAAAACTGCTTCCGCATTTTAGGTATCTGTTAGAGCAGCATCCCACACTCTTGGTACCAAATTCTGTCTTAATTATCTAGCGCTGCTATAACAGAAATACCACAAGCAGACGGCTCTAACAAAGAGAAATTTATTCTCTCACACTTTAAGAGACTAGAAGTCTGAATTCAGCGTGCCAGCTCCAGGGAAAGGTTTTTTGTCTGTGTTGGCTCTAGGGGAAGGCCCTTGTCACCAATCTTCCCCTGTCCTGGTAGCTTCTCAGCACAGGAACCTTGGGTCTGAATGATGTGCTCCCTTCCTGGTTCTGCATTCTTGGTGGTAGGAGGTCCCCCTGTCTCCCTGCTCACTTCTCTCTTTTATATCTCAAAAGAGATTGATTTAAGACACAACCTAATCTTATAGATTGAGTCCTGCCTCAGTAACATAACTGCCTGTAATCCTGCCTCATTAACATCATAGAAGTAGGATTTACAACATATAGGAAAATCACATCAGATGACAAAATGGTGGACAATCACCCAATACTGGGACTTATGGCCTAGCCAAGTTGACAGACATTTTGGGGGGACATAATTCAATCTATAACGCTGTACTTTGCTTATTTTTAAAATGTCCTTAAAAAATCTGATGCTCAATTTTGTCAAAGTGAAGGAACGTCCCTCCAACTCTCACTTCTGTGGAAAATGCATTTTCTTTTTTTTTTTTTAATTTTTTTTGTTGCACTTTAGATGAAGGTTTACAGAACAAATAGTTTCTCATTAAACAGTCAGTACACATATTGTTTTATGACATTGGTTAACAATCCCACCGCATGCCAATACTCTCCCTTCTCAACCTTGGATGGCCCTTATTTGGTGAAAATATACATAGCCAAAGTTACACCATTTCAAAAGTTTCTACATGTACAGTTCAGTGACATTGATTACATTCTTCCAGTTGTGCTGCTATTCTCACTATCCTTTTCCAAATTATTCCGTCACCATTATCTTCAACTCACTGCCCCCTAGGCTTCCCATCAAACCTTGTGAGTTGCTGTTGTCAATTTCATCTCACATAGATAATTCTTTTTCTTTTTGTATCTTAGATGAAGGTTTGCAGAACAAATAGCTCCTCATTAAACAGTTAGTACACATATTGACCTATGACAATGTTTAACAACCCCCATGACATGTCAACACTGTCCCTTCTCAAACTTGGGTTCCCTATCACCAGCTTTCCTGTCCCCTCCTGCCTTCTAGTCTTTGTCCCTGAACTGCTGTGTCTCATTAGTCCCGTTTTGTTTTATGAGGCTGTCCAATCCCCGGCTAAACGGTGAACTTTGGGAGTGACTTCACCACTGAGCTAAAAGAGTGTCCAGGGGCCATACTCTCGGGGTTTCTCCAGTCTGTCAGGCCAGTAAATCTGGTTTTATTTTTTTTTTTGTGAGTTAGAATTTTGCTCTACGTCCTTTTCCAGCTCTGTCCAGGACCCTCTATTTTGATCCCAGTCAGAGCAGTTGGTAGTGGTAGCCGGGTACCATCTACCTGTACTGGACTCAGTCTGATGGAGGCAGTGGTAGCTGTGGGCCATTAGTCCTTCGGACTAATCTTTTCCTTGTATCTTGTTCTCTTCATTCTCCCTTGCTCCTGAAGGGTTGAGACCAGTGGAGTATCTCAGATGGCTGCTCACAGGCTTTTAAGACCCCAGACGCTACACACCAAGGTGGAATGTAGAACATTGCCTTTACAAACTGTCTTATGCCACTTGAGCTAGATGTTCCCAGAGACCATGGTCCCCACAGCCCTCTGCCCAGCAATTCAGTCCCTCAGTGAATTTGGAAGTGTCTATGGAGCTTCCAGGGCTTTTCCTTGCACAAGTTGTGCTGGCTTCCCCAGTATTGTGTACTGTCTTACCCTTCACCAAACTTACTACTTATCTATTGTCTGTTTAGTTCCCCTCCCAATCATGTAAACTTTTACGTGAGTTTTTACAGTAGAGGTCTCATACAATATTTGTCCTTTTGTGATTGTCTTATTTCACTCAGCATGTCTTCCTGTTTCATCCATGTTATGAGATGCTTAACAGATTCATCATTGTTCTTTATTGTTGCATAATACTCCATTGTGTGTATGTACCACAGTTTGTTTATCCATTCATATGTTGATGGGCATATAGGTAGTTTCCATCTTTTTGCTACTGTGAACAGTGCTTCAATGAATATGGGTGTGCATATGTTTATTCGTGTGATGGCTCTTATTTCTCTAGGCTATATTCCTAGGAGTGGGATTGCATTTTGTAGTGGTTTTTTTTGTGGTGCTGATGTTTTCTTTGTTCCTCTTACGCTCCTGTGCTGAGCTCCTTTTGGTTGTGGATTTTTTTTTTCATTTCTTTTGTTTTTGTAGGTTTTGTTTTTACTGAGACTTTACGTTTTCTTCCTTTTTTTTTATATCTGTTAACTTTCTTTGTGGTTACCTTGAAATTTACCCTTATCTTCCCAGATTTGAACCAGTCTATTATTACTTGGTATCACCTTGCCTTCATCTCCATTAGAAGGTTCTATACCTACACTATTTATTCCCTCTTTAATTGTTCTGATGCTGTTGTCATTTACAGATTAACATCTCTGGTTCCCTGTTTTCATTCTTTTGGGTTTGCATAGTCCTTAAGAGTTCATTTCCTAGGTTGGTATCTGGTTAGTACAATCCTGTGTCCTATATTCAGCCTGTGGTCTGATGTTTGTTCTCAGATCAAAGGACTCCCTTTAATGAGTCTTATAAGTTTGGTTTGGTTTTTACATAGTCCCTTAATTTCTGTTTATCTGGAAATACCTAATTTCACCATCATATTTGAACAAGAGTTTTGCCAGATATATTATTCTTGGCTGGCAATTTTTTATATACGTCATCCCATTGCCTTCTTTCCTGCATGGTTTCTGCCAAATAATCCAAGCTTAGTCCTATTGTTTCTCCTCTGTATGTGACTTTTTGGTTTTCTCGAGCTGCCCTCAGGATTCTTTGTTTGTCTTTGGTTTTAGCAAGTGTGATTATGATATGCATTGGTGATTTTCTTTTGGGGTCTATCCTATATGGGATTCGTTGAGCTTCTTGGATGGTCAGATTTTCATCTTTCATGATATAGGAGAAGTTTTATGTCAGCAATTCTTCAATGATCCTTTCTGTGTTTTCTGTTTTCTCCCCCTGTTCTGGAACTCCGATAATTTGTAGATTTTTGCTTTTGATTGTGTCCCACATAACTGTCAGGGTCTCTTCATTTTTCTTTGTTCTTTTTTCTGAGTTTTCCTCAAACAGAGTTGTATCCAAGTGTTTGTCTTCAATTTCACTGATCCTATCTTCCATCATTTCAAACCTGCTCCTCAGCCCTTCTATGCCACTGTCCACTTCTGAAATCTTGTTATCTTTTGGACTTCTGATTGTTGTTTTTGTATGATTTATAGTTGTGAATTTATTTTAGCATTTTGTTCCTGTATTATTTTCTTGGATTCTCCATTTTTTGTCTGTATTTTCCATGAATTTGTCTATTTTTTCCTCATTTTTGTCCGCTTTTTGCTTCAACTCTTGGATAATTCTGAATACTAGAGATTTGATATCCCTATCAGGTAGTTCTAGTGACTTTTCTTCTACTGGAAAATTATGTGGTGTTTTATTATGGATGCCTACTGGAACCATCCTGTCCTGTTTTTGTAAATGTTTTAATATTGTCTGCTGTCTTTGGGGCATTCAGTGCTTATTTTCCTCATTTATTGATTGTAGATTTGTTTGTTTCATTGTGCTTTTTCGTTTTACTTGGTTTTGTCTGAGCAGGTGGGCTGTGCATTCTTTGTTGTTTGCTCATCTGTGGGCACGATGCTTTTCACCTCCTTCTCCAATGAGCAGGGTCAGTCACTCAGGTATGGTACAGCAGGGCAGGCCCAGCTGAAGGGGAATTTCTGGAATGGGTTGTTTGTGGCATGTACCAGGGCTGACAGTGCCGACTGGGAATCAGTGCAGGGCATGTTCTAGTAGGCTGTGCCTATGCTGCTTGGGAGTGTGATGTTCAGTGCATGGTGCAGGTATGCAGGAAGGAGGGGGTAGATTGTGATGTGTGGAGCTAAGATGGGTATGGGAAAGAGAAGAGAGAGGAGAGAGGAACAGGAGTCAAAAACAAACAAACAAAAAAGAGTGCTAAGGGAGCTTGCTATTGGAGTGGAGAGATGAGAGACTGAGAAATGGGAAAAAACAAAAATGAAAAAAAAAAGAAAAGGGTAAAAGAAAAAAATGAATAAATCAAGAAACTGGAAGTGAAGAAAGACAAAAAGGGAATAAGAGAGAGAAGAAAACAAAACAAAGAAACAAAAAAAACCAAAACCAAAAAAAAGAAAAAGAAATGCTCCCGGGGATGTCCCTGTGCTTCTGTGCAGAGTAAGGGAGTAGCTTCCAAGCCGCGTGGTACTGCCCAGCTAGAAGGGTCTCCCAAGCCGAGAAAAGAAAAACAAAACAAACAAACAAACCAAAACAGAACAAATCAGTGCAAACAAACAAATAAAAAAGCCCCAGACGTTCCACCACCATGGTGGCATGGGCCGGGAAGCAATTTCACAGTTGGGTGGTGGAAGCAGCAAAGATGGCACACAGAGCCGGATATTTGAGAGAAAGGAGGGGGAGGTGGTGAGAGATAAGGAAGAAATCTAAAGAAGAGGAAAAAAGCAACACCAGCAGCCAACAAAAGGCATTCAGGGAGCCAGCCAGTGCAGGCATGTGGAATCCAGGTGACACCGGGGTGAAGCTGGTGCTTCCTGGCCAAGAGACTGTGGCTGCAGGAAGCAAAAGAGGCAGAGTAGGGGGTGAAGAAGGGTGAGTGGTGGGAAAGCCTATATCAGTGCTTACTGGTTGTTCTGTCTTCTGCTGGAAGCTCCATGAAGCTGCTTTCTTGTACCCCCTGTTTGCTGATCTCTGATAGGAGTCCAAGATGGTGGATCCATGCTGCAGTAGCTGATAGGGGACCTGTGCATGTATCTCTCCTCGGTCTCTGTCCTCAGTCAGTTTCTTATTCCATTCAGTGCTTGGTTGAGTTCTTTATCTCTTCATTTGATGCTTAGGGTTTCAGGATTGACGTGTGACTGTTTGACTTAGTTTTTCAGATCTTTGCTGTGGAGGGACAGCATGGTGCTTCTGACTATAGCGCCACGTTCCCGAGAAGTTCAGAAAATGCCTTTCTAAAGAACAGTTTATCATCATGCAGTTTATTATCATGACCTAAGAGATGTCTTAGAAATTTATGACCTAGGAAGATATCTATTCCATAAAGAAAATCAGAGCAACTAATCAATTAACAATAATAAATTTAAATTTTTCAATAGTTAATGACTTCTATAAAATTCATCTCATTAAAATATTTTGACATACACTTGGAAACTAGTTTATCTTAGTGGATATAGCAGGAAATTGCATACACGCTTTTTGGGTGCTGTGTTGGGAGCATTTTTCCTTTTCCTTTTGTTGCTGCAATTTTATAAATAAAAGTAGACATTGTGTACTACAGCTGCCTCAATTAAAATTTTCAGATGATATAGATATGACATGAAGATGAATATTTAAAGACATGGAAAGATATCGTACATTTTCAAATAAAAATACAGTTTAAAAATAATGTATTTGTTATGATTTAAGACAAATTCCACCACAGGAATTGGGAGTATAGTCTTTATTTTTATTCTTTTGTCCAGTATTATAATAAAAGTGTAAAGTATTAAAGGACAGGGTCCAAGGTGGAGCTCAGCTTTTGATAACTATGGTAGGTGGCTATTTAACCTCTATAAATATCAGTTTATTCACACATAAATGTGAATACTTATTTGTATGTGTGGACAGGTAACTCCTCAGAAAAATTGTGCCAATTTAATTTTAAGTCCTAGAGAAATGAGTTGTTCATTCCTATACCTTTTCCAACTCAGAATATCATCTGCACTTTTTTTTTGGTGCTAATTTAATCGGAGAAAATGAACTAGGTTGATAAATTTTTATTTCTTTGCTTACTAATAAAGTTGTTGATTTTTCTTTTATTAACTTGAATTAATCCATTTGTCATTTTCTTATTCAGATGGTAATTTTTTAATTTCTAATTATAAAGAGCTCTTTATTGACTAAGGATATTAATTTTGCAATTCTGATATAAATGCTGCAAATATATTTTGTCAGTTTGTTGTCTGCCTTTCAGTTTACTTTATAGTATTTTTGAAACATTGAACTTTAAAATGTCTTTGCAGTTAGATCTTGCAGTTTTGTCCTATATGATAGCTGCTGTTATGGATTGAATTGTATTTCTTCAAAATGTGTGTCAACTTGGCTAGGCCATGATTCCCAGTATTGTGTGATTGTCCACCATTTTGTCATCTGATGTGATTATCTTACATGTTGTAACTTCTACATTTATGGTGTTAATGAGGCAGGATTAGAGGCAGTTATGTTAATGAGGTAGGACTCAGTCTACAAGATTAGGTTGTGTCTTAAGTCAATCTCTTTTGAGACACAAAAGAGAGAAATGAGCAGAGAGACAGGAGGACCTCATACCACCAAGAAACAGTAGCCAGGAGAATAACGCATCCTTTGGACCTGGGTCCCTCTGCTGAGAAGTTCCTTCACCGGGGAAGATTGATTACACTGACCTTCCCCCAGAGTCAGAGCTGGCAGAGACAGAAAGTTTCCCCTGGAGCTGGCACCCTGAATTTGGACTTCTAGCCTCCTAGACTGTGAGAGAATAAATTTCTCTTTGTTAAAGCCATCCACTTGTGGTATTTCTGTTATAGCAGCACTAGATGACTAAGATACTTGCCTTGCCCTGATGCTTAAAAGTACTTCCTCATATTCAAGATTTTATAATTATTTACTAATATTTCTTCAGGTATATTTAGATTTTTTTTTTACATTTGCATTTAAATGTTTTACTTTTATTTTTTACTACATAGTAGAAGTAGGAAAAAAACTTCATTTTTTTTCCAAAATAGTTTATTTCAACGACATTTGTGTAATCATTTATCATTAACCTACTCTCTATCTTGGATACTAGACTTCCTAATATGTTCCACTAATCTATCAATGTATCTATTATTATACTCAGAATACAGTTTTTATATTATAGCTTTATAATATATTTATGTTCACTTAAGCATAATGCTATTCATCTTTTTTTGTAAAAAACATGAATTTTTGTTTGTTTATTCTTATGGATAAAATTTAGAATCATTCATCTACTTATACTTTAAGTTGTATTGCTAAATTGTGTTTATATTTTTATGTCAACTTCAATCTTTTTTTTGAATGAGGTAAAGTATGAAAAAGTAATTCTATTGCAAAAACTTGGGAATTTTGGCCTCAATTTATTTTTCTAAACATAATATTTTTAATACCTTCCACCTGAAGTTTGGTTGGAAGCATCTTTAGAAGAAAAGTATTTAAATTCAGTAACAATTTCTTAGGTAAAAGATAAGCCCATCTATTTGGTGGTAGAAAACATAATATTTTGCCTAGTCTAAAGAAATCAAGTATAAACTCCTAAATAAATCCTTCTAACCCCATAAAAGAAAGAAATACGTATGCTTTTATGGCTGAAGAACAAAGGAATCTTTAGTTCTCATACCTATATGAGCATAGCGTTTCACATACAAAATGAAATGGAAATTCAAGTGTATAAAATGCAAACACAAAGGACATCTACTGATACTTACAGTGTAACTTAAAACACACTTAAGGCATATTTTTGAAAGCTTGTGTAAGGATAGCAGGTTCATTAGCTTATGACATCCTCTGAGTCATTCTTAAAACCACTCAAGTCACTTCATTAAATTTCTCTCCACAAAGATTTTTGGCCTGGGTCTTTGTGTTTTCCAGACATAATGAGTCTATTGTGGGGATCATAACACTGAGTCATGGGCACCACTTAGGATTTTAGCTCACCAAGAACACATATGAAAGTCTTCATCATGTAGGAGTTTGCACAGGCTGTAAACAATGTTTGTGGTTTTAAATATCGTTTATTAGAAGTTATTGCCTGCTCCATAGGATCACTGTTGGAATCCTTACTGTTCTCAAGTACCATAAAAGAGTGCAAACAAAATCATAAAAAAAGAAAATTTGGCACTATTTATAAAGGAGCATTTCTTTTCTTTTTTTCTTTTTTTGTATAGTTCTACCAATATAAGTAACATACAAAATTGTATTGATGTAAGTCTTGAACAATTCAAGTCAAATATATTTTTACTTTTAATATTAAAATATAATTAGAAGTTCTACTTCTATACTTCATGTCTGTGAACCTCTGTAGCTGATCACTTAGAAACTTTACTAGTGAAAATATGGAATTATTTATTCAGTGAAAGCCAAGAGAGGGAGACGGAGAGTGTGAGCAAGTGAGAGAAAACAAGACAGAGAAATAGGTAAAAGTGCATCAAACAGATTAACCTCCTAAGACTCAGGGAAATATGTTTGTTTGTTTATAGAAACTCTATAATCATAGAATGATTGTTTCAATAACTTCTTAAGTACACCTGAGTATAGGCACTCTTGATCTAAAATCAGATTTGTGAGACAATCTAACTAGTTCAGAAACCACAGATTATGTTGTATATATGTTTGCATATCACAACAATTTTATCATTGTATAATAAATTACAATATTTTAGGTGGTTAGTCGCATGTTTTAGCTGGATGATGAATAAGGAAGACCAAAGAAGAACTGATGCCTTTGAATTGTGGTGTTGACGAAGAATATTGACTATACCATGGACTGCCAAAAGAACGAACAAATCTGTCTTGGAAGAAGTACAGCCAGAATGCTCCTTAGAAGCAAGGATGGCAAGACTATGTCTCACATACTTTGGACATGTTGTCAGGAGGGATCAGTCCCTGGAGAAGGACATCATGCTTGGTAAAGTAAACGGTCAGCTAAAAAGAGGAAGACCTTCAATGAGATGGACTGACACAGTGGCTACAACAATGGGCTCAGGCATAACAATAATTGTGAGGCTGGCCTAGGCCCAGGCAGTGTTTTGTTCTGTTGTACATAGGGTTGCTATGAGTCGGAACTGACTCAATGGCACGTAACTATAGTCCCGTGTTGAGAACACTGAATTTCACCTATTCACAGTTTTCCATCCTGTTATTTCCCAAGAACATAACTGCCTAAGGGATAACAGAATTATAAGCAGTGACTCACACGTACCAGAACATTGATGATCACCTGAGCAGTACTACTTCTCTGTCTGAGGGGGTCAGGGATAGCATCGTTGTCCAAGTCTGTTATTCTCACAGCAATTTTGTACTGTGGTTCAACTTCCCTATCTAGTGAATTCAATAGCTTTATCATTCCTAACAAAAGAAGAAAGGGCAACATCTTAGTACAGGAATTACCAAAATCATATAATTTATGATAACTATATGAAAGAATCATTGCAATACAAAATAAAAATTAGTCAATATGAATTAATTTTCTTTGTATGTTCATATCCCCAAAGTGTCAGCAGCAATATTATGGCAGATATTAAATCACAGGCAATATTAATCATCTGTTACATATTCTTAGATATTTAGAAGAACATATATGTGTGTAGCATTTCTGAATATATAACTTTTAAAAAAACAAAAGTTTCAGTGTTTTTCCTACGGTAACTAAGAATTTGTGGATACATTAAACAAACCAAGGTAAACATTGCAAATTTTGGGAGAAAGTTATTCTTTTAGAACGTTCGCATACCCACAGTTTCTAAGTAAAAATAAAAAATTCCAAATAAATAAGGGTGTTCTTTTATTTATATCATTTGGTATCAGAGTTTTATAGTACCTGTGTCTGCTTCAATGTAAAATTTGGGAGGTTTTCCAAAATTACCTCCAACAATTGTATACTTTGTATTATTAAGTGGTCAGTCTGCATCTGTAAGTGAAATTTTTCCAACTAGGGTATCAGTAGGACTATTTTCCAATATACTGAAGGTAAATGTCGATGTAGTTCCAATTGGATTCAATTCATTTATGCAACGCACCCTTATGATGATTGTAATAATTGCTATGGAGAAAAAAAAAACATAAAAATATGGTTAGGAATTGTACATGTAACATGTTGAAATGGGAAATGTTTTGTTATATATATGTGTGTGTATATATATATATATATAAAGACATTTATATATATTGTGGTGGAATGAGTTTCTTTATGTGATCTTTTTGCCTTGGTTCTTTGGAAAAACAGCTTGAGAATTTTTTCCTCCTACTCCCTGAGGAGTTACCTTTACCCTAGTTTTCCACCCTAGAGGATCTGTTATTTTTGCCAGGTTGATTGACATTTCCTGGGTAAGCTGTAAACAACTTGGTTTGATACTTTTTGTCTGGTCCTGGCCCTGTGATTGATATGCATCTTGTAAGGATTTGTCAATAGATTATGCAAATGAGGTGAGTTGTAGCCTACTATGCAAATGAAGTGACTGTGGCTTTCTGGGATGGGATTGGTCAGTTTGTGACCCCTGGGAGAGGCTCTCTCCACTGGGAGAGGCTATGCCTTAAAATTGACAAGCAGCCAACCCCACAGAGATTTTTGAGACAGAAAAAAGCAGGAAGAGAAGCAGCAGAAAGAAGTAGAAGGAACAAAGAAAAAAGAAGAGAGAAGAAGGAGAGAGAGAGAGGAGGTAAGGAATCTCTTAAAAGAGCTGTAACATAGGTCCAGGGCTGTAACACTGAAGACAGTGAGAGGCCCACAAGGTGCCCAGCGGCAGAGTGTGTGGCGACAGAGGTCAGGGCCAAGAGGAGCCTGTTCCCAGGGGGCTGAGAGGAGCCTGTCCTCAGGGGGCCAACAAGAGGCCTGCACTGTAGACAGGAGCCGAGAGAGCTGTCCTGAACTGAAGAAGGGAGACTGCCTATATGCTTCCTGATCCTGATCCTGAGTTGTGGCCTGCTGATTCTGATCCCAAGTTCCTTAATAAACACTGTTCCTTAATAAACCACTCAACTGCAAGTATGGTCTGTGAGTTCTGTGTGGCCATTGCAATGGATTACCGAACCCAGAAGTAGAGAGTGCCGTGGGAAGGATGACTGGTGTCAGAATTGGTAAAAACGTTGGAGAATGGAGGTATGTCTGACCTCCACCTCACGGGAATCAGCTTTGGGCTGATCCTGGTCATTATTCCCACTGAAGTTAGACAGGTTTGAATGCTACTGCTACTGCTAGTACTTCCAACATTTTATATACATATAGAGAGAGAAAGAGAGAGAGAGAGAGATCCAGCAAGCTAGGGTGATCATATGTCCATTTCAGTTAATTCATAATTTTGCTTTTCCTTTTTAATTAACACCTAATGTTACATATTAACTTCCAAGTTTAAAAATTATACAGACACATCTATATTGATATTTTTGTTATTAAATTATTATGTTTTCAATTATAGAGTATTTAAAAAATAACTGTAAGAATAAAATATTCTAATAACTAGTTTTGAACACCTGTGAAAGCAATTGCTTTATATAGAGTGTTTATATAAATGCTACTATTATGGAGCCCTGTGGAGCAATGGTTAAGAGCTCAGCTGCTAACCAAAAAGTAGGCAGTTCAAATCCGCCAGCTGCTCCTTGGGCACCCTATGGGGCTATTCTACTCTGTCCTATAAGGTCGCTGTGAGTCACAATTGACTCGACAGCAAGAGGTTTTTTTTTTTGGTTATTATTTTGAATTAAGTATCACAGTTTCCAAGAGCAGACACATTTTTCTCCAGTTGAAATATGATTAAAATACTTCAGCATGACAATATAATAAATAAAAAAATGAAGGAAATGATTTACTATGAAAATTTGAATATTACTATTTTTTCAAATGCAGAATAAACTAATTCCCAGAGAAGTCTATTACACACACAGAGATTTCAGAAAAGTCCATCTTTAACATTACTTTTAAATAACTGCAATGTATTGTATTAAACATTTGGGCATCATTCTCTCACTCAAGATCCAGTTTTTCAGTGAAGCATGAAAACTCATTTCTAAGGGTTATTGTGTTACATTTATTCCAAGATATAATTGAAAAGTATCACATGTAATATTGTTGATTTCTGTTTTCCTTAAGTTAAGACAATACTAAGTTTGCTTGAAGGTCAGTGTTTGAAAGAGTAACGTATTAGGCCACATAGTATGATAAAATCACATTATTTTCTACCCAATATAGAGATGATACATTAAAGATGTGTGTATGTGACTATGTGTTTGTTAAGTATTGATTCATATAACTTATAGCATCTTTTATCTTTTGAAAATATTTTCATTAGATCATTTTAAAATTATGAATAGAGAATAATGATGAGCACATAGAATCAATAATTGTATTTGGCCACTCAGTTTTTAAAACAGAAGCTTATATGTGCTAAATAAGTTTTATATAACTCAAAATATTTTAATATTTTAAATTAATAACTTCTTACTTGATAGTACAGGATTTCCCTCATCAGACACTCTCACAAACAATGTATATTTGAATTGCATTCCTGCAAAAATAGCATTATCATAATCTAGATGTGTAGGGCCAATCTGCAAATGAAAAAGATTACATAGATGGTTATTTCTTTTTGGCAAAACGTGAATTTTATTGTTTACATGAAAATGATATTTTACAGTAGTGCTGTCCAAAAGAAATACAATGTGAGCCGTGATTGCAAGACAACCAAAAAAAACCTAACCCGTTCCCGTCGAGTCGATTCTGACTCATAGCGACACTATAGGACAGTATAGAACTACCCGATAGAGTTTCCAACGAGTGCCTGGTGGACTCGAACTGCTGACCTTTTGGTTGGCAGCTGTAGCGCTTAACCACTATGCCACCAGGATTTTCATATTTGCAAGTCACATATGTAATTTAAAATTTTCCAGTGGCCACATTTTAAAAAGTTAAAAGAAAACAGGTGAAGTTCATTTTAATAACATATTTTCTTTACTCCAGTATATACAAAATACTCTCATTTCAGCATGTAATGAACATTAAAAGGTATTGATGAGTTGTTTTACATTATTTTGTTCATACTAATTCTGTGAAATCCATTGCATATTTCACTCTTGGAGCACATCTCTATTCACACAAGCCACATTATGTACTCGAAATGCACATGTATCTCGTGGCTACCATACTAGAGAGCAATTTTAAAATATATAAACTGCAAATTTACCACAAAAAACTAAGATAATATTAGTGTATATATGGCACGTTGTAATTATTACCTTATATTGTAAAAGTATACTAGTAGCAAGACAAAGATTTTCATTTTATTTTATGTACATTCAATCACATTGATTCATTTGCTATAGGTTTTTTTTTTCCTACTCCATAGACCCCTTCATAAATAGCTACTATAATGTGTATTAAAGGCTTACAAAAAGGAGTTGCAGTGGATTTATTTGCATTTTTAAAAATGACTTAGGTTTGTATTAGTATTACCATGAGCAATATCTCAGAAGCAAGTTTTAAACTGCAAGCTTCAAAATCATGCAAAAGCAGAACTTGAGATCTATTCTGTGAGAGAGGTCAAAACATCTCATATTTTTGCCTTTCAGTTTACTCTTTTGGGAATAATATGCAGGGCAGGCTTGAGGCTTTCAGGATCTTTAATAAAATTATGTAAAAGGGGCAATGGGTAAGAGTTTCCCCCTTCACAACTCATGCAAATCACACAGTCCTCAGGGTGGTTGTAGCCTAGAGTATGTTTGGGGCCTAAGAGGAGTGGAAGGAATGTAATGGCGTGCTATGTCTCTAGATCTGAGTTCCTTTTTGTGTCTTAGCCATATTCACGTTAACTAGTTTCCACAACAAAAGCCAACACCTAAAAAGGAGGGAAGTTTTGGGTAGCAGCTAGGTACTGAGTCAGTGCAGAAAAGCATAGGTTAACAACCCTGTTTTCTTAAGATTCTACAATAATACAAGAATTATAGAAATTGAGGACTATAAATGAATTAGTCAAATGGGAGGAAACAGCTTCCTCAAGAATAAAGTAGAATATTACGTGATTTCTAAGGTTATATTAAATTCTAAAATTATGTACTTTGTACTTTAAATAGACAAAGAGAGGTGATGTGGGGAACATAAATGGCACTGAACCAGATCTTAATCAGGTAATGTTTATGTGAATTAAATGAATGCCTTTTTTCTTCCTTTTTATATTAAAAATAATATAAAATAGTTATTTTATTATACTAATTAAGAAAATATAGCATTAGCATAAGTAGAACTAAGCTGAACATTGAAAAGAACTTCACCATCAGCAAGAAAATAGCCAGAAGCAGACACATACATAAACAGAAATGCTATATGTGTCAGAGATGGCATTGCAGGTCACTGTATACATATTGCTGTGAAAGTTGGCTAGCTAAATGTAGGAAAAAAAATTGAATCCCTACTTCCCACCACACCACAAAATCAGTCCCTTACAGTTAAAAAACTTAAATGTGAACAACCACTTTCAAAAATATTTATAGGAAAATATAGAAAATTTCCAGAATATGTGAACATACAATGCAATTCAATACGAAAAACAAACAAACAAAACACAAATGGGTAAAATATATGTTTAGTCTTTTTACACAAAGGAAACACAAAAGTTTCATATGTTTATTCACAAAATTGGTGAATATATGAAAAGATGCTCAACTTTATTACTAATCCAGCAAATCTGTGTTACATTGTGTGATAGTGTGAGATTTCATGGTTAAGAGTGAGTGTAATCTGATACAACCACTTTGGAAAACAGCTCAGTGCTACCTTATATAGTTGAACATTTGCACACACTATGACATGGCAGTTCCATTATTACGTATATACCCTAGAGAAAGTCTTGAATGTGGGCACCAAGAGAAACACACAAGAATGTATATTACAGGATCATGCATAAAAAGCAATAACCAGGAGGATATCCAAATCGGTATCAATGGGAGAATGGTTATAGTTACGTAATGGAATACCGTAGAAAATTAGACAATTATCTAAAATTAGAAAATTGGATGGATGGATGGATAGATGGATGGATGGATAGAAAAACAGATATCACACATAGATGACTCTTAGAAATATACATTAAAAAATCAAGTCACAGAGACTACAGCATGTTAGCCATAAGGTTGTGAAATCTTCTATGAGATTCCATCATAAAATGTGAGGCAGTGACTGGTAAATGTGTAGAGGTTGTATGAAATGGCATTCAGGACTGGGCAGGAGTCCAATGGCAGAGAATCAACTATCAAAACAAGAGTAGCTACTGAGACTATTTATGTACAACCAAAACCTCATGGGATTTGCTTCCTTGGTTTGGAGATTTAGAGTCATGGTTTCACGGACATCCCAGTTAATTGGCCTAATAATATGTTTAGTGCTTCTGTTCTACTTCCTAGTTCATTGTGTAGTGCCTGGGGTCTTAAAAGTCTGCAAGTGGCCATCCAAGGCATGACAATTGATCTCTAGTGAGGAAAATGGGTCAGGAATAGGAGGAGGAAATGGAATGTGTGGCTAATTGCCTCCATAAACAATTGCTTCCTTTCCCATGAGACCAGAAGAACTGGGTGGTGCCCGGCTACCACTACTGAACATTTTGAAGATTCTATAGAACAATCCTGATCAAAAGGGTAAAATGTAGAACTAAATTTCATATTCTTATGGACTCCAGACTTTCTGGAGCTATGGGGACTGGATGAACCTCTGAAACTACTGCCCTGAGATAATCTTTAAAACTTAAACCAAAAATATCTCCTGAAGTAGTCTTAAAACCAAACAATAGTTTAGCTAAATTAGTAAAAAATATCTGTCTTGAACATTATGTTCTTTTAATAACTATCTATATAGGATAAAAGTGATGACAGCAACTCAAAAGATTAGATAGGAAACTTAGGGGGCAGTGAATTTGTATTAATGAGGGAGGAACAACTCAGAAAAGGAGGGTGAGAATGGTTGCACAACTCAAAGAATGTAATCAATGTCACTAAATTGTACATGTGGAAACTATTGAATTTGTATATGTTTTGCTGTGTATATTCTCAACAATAACAACAAAATAAATTTAAAAAGGTGGGGAGTGGAGAGGAGAATGCTTTTTACCTAGTGTCTTACTCATCCAGACCAGTAGGGTTTCTTATCAGCCAGTTGGTCAGGTGAGTAAGTTTTTATCCTATTAATGTCCAGACATTACTCACGAATCCTGGTTCAACACAATACCTGACCCAATTCTGCCTATTCTATTTGAAAATATGTCAATATTGCAACATGATAGCCTGACGTAGGTCTCAAAAATTATTAGAAATAAAACCTCATCCCTGAATTGGTAAATTATTTAAGCTACATATTTCTGGGTACAGCAATGAAGTAATGCATATTTACTACATTTTATGTCATGTTAAAGTTTTTAATATTTAACATATTTATTAATGGTAATTAGGGAAAGTCCAATACATTCCAAAGGAATAGCCAGAACTTTATCATAGAACTATTTGTACTAGGAAATTTATAACCTTCCTAGTTGAATTCCCAAGATCAAAATTGCATTCCAGCATTCATCCCAAACTAAGATATTTTGTGGACAATTCATGGTTCAGTTGAAAATACAGGAACAAATTCTGCCATCAGCTATTTGAACTACTGTAACTCATTAAGAATTTTATAATAAAAATACAATGTTTTTATATGTAAGATTAATCACAGTGCCACAATCAGAGAGCAACTATAAGATACTTTGAGTTCATTGTTTGTGAGGGTAAAAGCTTCATTTGAAAAAGTATCTATAATCAAATGATAAGTAATATTGTTATTGGGTTCGGTTCCATCCTTATCTGTACAAGTTTGAGAGACTAAAAGAGCTTCAACTGGGATGTGTTTGGGAAGTTCAATTCTGTAATGAGTAAAATATGAGAAAAATGAGTTATAGCATATTAATCTAGATTTATGCAGATAATACTTAATTTAAAATATGTTTTAAAAAGTGCTGATATTTTAAATGTCCACTTCTTCAAATAAGGAAATCATAGTGTTGGCAAAAAAATTATGCAAGATAAAAAATTATTTGGTGTCCTTGCCAAGGTTTAGGGAAATAAGCTGCTGTTATGTTGGATCAATAAGCAGCACATTTTAATAAGTCATGTGAATATATTATCATTGATTAAAATGTCAATTTGTACGTCAAATTCATAATTTTATATTTATAAATCTTACAGCTGAAAGTGATCTCTTAAATTACCTAGTCCATGCTTTTTTCTTTAGGCAGGTAAGTTATCAATGTCTCCATTTTAAAAATAAGGAAACTGAGAACTAGAGGAGACAAATGACAATTAAAAGGACACAAGCTAGTAAGTAATAGAGAAGAGAATAAATTCTTGACCTTTTGTCTCCCTGTGCAGTATGATTTTCTTTGTTTTCTTGTTATTTAAAAATATCTTGCTGTTAGGATGTTCAATAAAATAATATTGGACTTGAACTAATACATTGATCTAGTCCATGCATAGCTAAAGTTGAAGTAATGTTATGACTGATTAAATATTAATTTGTTTAACAGTTAGCAGGGACTGTTGATTCTTACCAATATTCATCTGCTCCTATATATATATACACATATGCAAATCTCCCTACAACTCCCACGGTTGGCCATGTGACATGTGCTAGCAAATGGAAAATGAGTGGAAAGGCTGTGTATCAGTTCCAGGCAAGGTGATTAACTACTTTGGGTGCATTCCACATGCATTCCCTCTCCTCTCTCTGGAAGCAAAGGGCACCAACATGGCAGAATCATACATAGCCATAAGCCAAAATGGCTGAGTCACAACACAGAGGAGTGCCATACAGTACAGTCATCTTACCTGCATTACTCTTGGTATAAAAGGAAAATAAATGTTTATTGGGTTTAGCCACTGATTCTTTTTTGTTTTGTTACAGCAACTGCGGTAAAGATCCTGATTAATAAAAAGGTTGTAACTGTAATTGTATTATGTGACAATTTTTTTTATTGTTGTAGTTAAATGAAGTTTACATTTCAAGTTAGTCTCCCATACAAAATATTATACGTACATTGTTATGTGACCCTAATTGCTCACCCCATTCTGCAACAGCACACCCCTCCTTTCTGCCTGATTCCCCATGTCCATTCAACCAGCTCCTAACCCTCTCTGCCTTACCATCTCGCTTCTGGACAGAAGCTGCCGCTTTTGTCTCTTGTATCTACTTGACTAAGAGGCCCACACTTCAAGAGTATCACTTTATGTCCCACAGTCCAGTCCAATCCCTGTTTCAAGAGTTGGCTTCGGAAATTGTTTTAGTCCTGGGCTGATAGAGTCCAGGGGCCATGCTTTCCGGGGTACCTCCAGTCT
>NW_004444021.1:2622224-2666019 GCF_000243295.1 Trichechus manatus latirostris
TTACATTCCCACCAACAGTGTATAAGTGTTCCAGTCTCTCCACAACCTCTCCAGCATTTATTATTTTGTGTTTTTTGGATTAAGGCCAGCCTTGTTGGGGTGAGATGATATCTCATTGTAGTTTTAATCTGCATTTCTCTAATGGCTGGCTAATGATCCTGAGCATTTCTTCATGTGTCTGTTAGCTGCCTGAATGTCTTCTTTGGTGAAGGGCCTGTTCATATCCTTTGCCCGTTTTTTTAATTGGATTATTTGTCTTTTTGTTGTTGAGGTTTTGCAGTATCTTGTAGATTTTAGATTAGACGCTGATCGGATTTGTCATAGCCAAAAATTTTTTCCCAGTCTGTAAGTTGTCTTTTTACTCTTTTATTATTTCACAATTTTAAAAGAGTATTTCTAATGTTAATTATTTAAAATACCTTAGGTTTAAAAAAAAATAGTAATAAAAGGCATGCTGTCTAATTTGTTAACAGAAAGAACATTCAAAAAAAAACTAAATTTCTAATATTCTGCCAATAAGTATCTGGAGATTCCTAGAAAAATACTATGGGGTGGCAAGGGAATTATTTATTATTTCTGATTTATTATTTATTTATTTTTGAGCAAAAGATATCTCTAGCAAAAAGTTTACAAACTAAAAGTTGATATTTGAAGTACAACAGTGATAACACTGATTTTATATGTGGATTTTGTTACTGCAAAATGATCAAATATATGTTTGTATTACTATTCACAAACTATTGTTTTAAGTGGGGATACATTATTCAAGGACAGATCAGGAAAAACTTTTAGCACATCTTGTGTAAGTGAAAATTCTGATTAAGTGGGAACGTCCATTGCTCAGTTTGCAGGACTATAGACGTTCTAACTCTGTAAAGTTGATTTTAATTTAATCTAGGTTGTCTCCTATTGCTGGATTACATAAAGCACACATTTCTGTGGTTTTTCTCAGGTGCTGGATTGTTACATACACTCTTGGAATGAAGAATGTTACCAGAATAACAAAGAAGAGTATGATTCCAGAATACTCCCAAATTTGGTTAAGAACTTTCTGACCAATCTTGTAACCTGTAGAGATCAGGAAGGATCAGGAAATCTTGGTTTCAGGATCCAGTTAACTACTTAGTGTGCAATCTCTGTGAGTAAATAAACTTTTACCGACTCTGGTACTCCATTTGTATAATGAGACTAACATACCATGCTTGCCTTTAAAATCTCTATATAATTAAAAGCCAGGTCAAGGAATGTAAGCTTGCATGTGGCTGTAGAATTATCTTTAAATTAATGTCAGTAAAATTTTAAAAAAATTGTAGCTTTGCTATGTATAGAAATATACAGTTTTTTAATGTAATTGTTTTGTTTTGTTTTGTTTTTGCCTCCCTGAAAGCAAAGGATTAGACAAAATCATTCTTTGGAGTCCTCTCTAGCTTTAATTTTTATATTTATTTGCGTTCCAGTAAAGGTAAGCTTGCATGTGGCTGTAGAATTATCTTTAAATTAATGTCAGTAAAATTTTTTAAAAATTGTAGCTTTGCTATGTATAGAAATATACAGTTTTTTAATGTAATTGTTTTCTTTTTTCTTTTTTTTGCCTCCCTGAAAGCACAGGATTAGACAAAATCATTCTTTGGAGTCCTCTCTAGCTTCAATTTTTATATTTATTTGAGTTCCAATAAAGCAGATCCACTTGTATTAGGAACGGCAAAAGAAAAATAAAAGGAAAGAGAGAGGGAGGGAGAGAAGCTTCATATTGCCTTAAAATATCATAAGGAAGGAATGAAGAGTTTTTATTTTATTCCAGGGATGGTATGTTGCTAACCTATTTAAATCTCTCCCTTTTTTTCTCTCTATATGATAAAATCTGAAGAACAAACCCTTGCCATAATAACTTACATGTAAATATTTTGTGTGCATTGAGATGGATTGTCATTTAAATCTTGTAGAATCGCTGTGGGTTTACCAGTTGTGGAACGCATCCTTTCATTGCCATAAGCTCTAAAATATAATACCCAAGAATGTGGGGTGGTTGCATCTTCATAATCCAAAGGATAGGTAACTGTGACCTCTCTTGAGTCTAATTTGTTCAGCATTCATAAGATGAATAAATCAATTAAAATACTGGCATGGATAAAATAGTGCTAGGGATCATATAAAGGACAAACTACAGGCACTGACTTGGTGAAGCTTATAAACTAGTCACAATTGTGAACGTGTGGGGAATAGCAGGAATGCAGGGAAGTGCTGGAGGAAGAGAGACGGCCTCCTAAACTTCATAGAACAGAAACTATTTCATGAGAGGGTCGTGGCCAGTGGGAGGGTGGCTAGGGGTGAGGATGCCACCATGAAGCCAAGACACAGGAAATACAGGCAGAGAAGAGTGGGGTGAGGCGGGGTGTCTGAGAGGGAGTTATTATTAGAGAGAAGACTCCAAGAAGAGGAAGAAATAAACGGACACTTCAGGCATGGAAGCGCAAAAACATGTGAGAACGGCATAGTTGAGAAGAGTGAGTTTCACTGATGAAGACTGGGTGAGAGATGATGAATTCCAACAGTGATAGAAAGGATGGATTTCAAACAGTGTTTGGCAGATAGAACTGATAAACATATATCTGGCTGACTGGACGTGTATCTGATAGGAGGACAGCAGAAGTGGGGCGGAAGCAGTCAGAGAATTCTTAATGTCTGTAACATGTTTCATTTACTTTTTATATTATTTTATTTTAAACATATAGCTTATCAGTGCGATTGAAAATATCCATTATAGCTCTCTTATAATAACGAATATGTCTTCCAGAGTAAAACAATTTTATATTGCAAAAAAATTTCACACACATTCCAAATTAGAGAGAATCCGTCAGGTACACATAACACAGCCTTTTTTTTTTTCCATCTATAGCATCACCTAGTTTATCTCCTCCCTGGCTTATTTTGAAGAAAATCCCAGACAACACATCATTTCATTTGTAAATATTTTCTTATCTATCCTCAAAGTAGAAAGGCTCTTCTTTTGAAATATAATCATGATCCATTAACACACCTAGAAACACACATTAATTCCTTAGTGTAATTACTTATCCTGTAATGATCAAATTTCCAGGATTGTCTGATTTTTTTTTAAGCCATATCCCAATAATGTCCATACTCTGTAACTGGTCGATATATCTCTTAGATCTCTTTTAATCAATTGGGTGCCCTACAATTAAAACAAACAGTTATATAATTGTGTTTTTTTTTTTTTCCTTGATAAGATAAATAGGAACACAATATACACACTTTTCTCCCGTAATATATCTTGGAGATCACTGCATAATAAAATAGAAGTTCCTCATTTCTTTTTCCAGGTACATAATATTTCATTGTGTGGGTGTACCACTGTTGATACAAACAGTCCTCTATGGATGTTTCAAATCTCGTAATTATAAGTAATGCTGCAATGAACAGCATCTGCATGACTTTCTGTTTTTGCCTGTGTATTTTGAGATAGATTTCTAAATGTGGGATAGATTTCTAAAAGGTAAATGTATATGCAATTTTGCTAGATTCTGCCAAATTTACCTGTGTAAAGGCTGTAGCTTTTTTTTAATTCCCACCAGCAGCATATAAGAAGATCTGCTATCCCACAGCCTCACCAACAAAGTATGTTGGCAAATTTATAGACTTCTTGTAATCTGATAGGTTTGAAATAGTAATTTTTTTAATTTTCAATTTTATTATGAGCAAGATTGAGCTTTTTTTTTTTTGAAGGTTCAGAGTCATTTGAAATTCTTCTTCTCTAAACTATTGGTTCTTATCTCTAGTCTGTTTTTAGATATAGTTGTTAGCTTTTTCATTCTAAGTTGCAAATATGTTTCCCCACTTCATGTTTGTATTTTTACTTGCTTAGGGTGATTTTGGTTGTTTGTTTGCCATAAAAAAAATGTTGTTATTGTTGTGATG
Source organism: Trichechus manatus latirostris (assembly GCF_000243295.1). NCBI lineage: Eukaryota > Metazoa > Chordata > Mammalia > Sirenia > Trichechidae > Trichechus > Trichechus manatus. The sequence goes on from NW_004444021.1 coordinate 2,626,161, forward strand.
ATGATGGTGATGTAGCTGAATTTATCAATTTATTATCATATGGCTTCTGGATTTTAGAGTAATAGTTATAAAAGATTTCCCTACTCCTAGATTATACAGCAATGAGTATGTTTACACTTTTCATTTAAATTTCTAATCTATTTGAAATTTTTCTGGTGTACAATGTAAAAGTACTTTACTTTTCCTAATGCTAGCCAGTTATTACCACATCATTTATTAAAAAGTCAATATTTTCTAGACTTTTACTGAATACTACATTTCAATATCATTTTAGATCATTTTACTTTCTGTTCCATTTGTTTGTTGTATAATCATTTGTCAGTACCACACTGTTTGAAATTCAGGGACGTTATATATTTTAGTATCTACTAGGAGGAGCGTCCCCTCATTGCTCTTGTCTTCTAATCTTTTTTCCTGCTATGCATACTTTTTATTCTTCAAGCTCCAGGCTGGGAGGTGGGGAGGGGAGAAGGGGGTGTTGGATGCAAAGAGAAAAACAACAATGGCAACAAACAAAAACAAAAACTGATAATATTTTAAATGTAGGTTGCTTTTTAAATGATTTAATTCTATCTGTATTTCAAGAGCAGGTTGCCATTATGTGTGATATAATCTCTTCTTTATAAACATTATTTAATTTTAGTTTTATAGGTAAATACATATATATTTAGTGCACACTATCATTTCTTATGCTAATGTATCTCTAGTTATTATGTTTTTCTGGAATGTATTCTCTAGTAGAGTCCTCTGAAAAAGTTCATGGGAACAATATTTACTGAATACTTGCATTTTCATAAAATTTTATCTGCTTTCTTTATCTCTGAGGTCATTTTGCTGGACACAAATTTCTTGAATTACATGTGTGTCCTAGAGTTTCCTAAATATGTTATTTCATTTACTGTCTTATAAGTGATTTTGTCTTTTTGCCTAGTGCTCAAATGTGCTCAAATAATTTTTTTCTTGTTTATTAACATCTATTAGTTTACTAGATTATGGTTCAGAATCATTCTGGATTGGTTTTCCTAGCAACATATTTTCAGTATTTAATATGTAATTTCAAATCTACTTTTATTTTAGAAAAGCTTTCTTGAATTATACTTTTTAGTATTTGTTAGGCATCATTATTTTTGTTTTCTTCCTCAGTAATTTTTATCATACGATTTAAGATGTTGGCTCTTCTCTGCCAATCTTCTATAACTATAATCTTTTTTTTATGTTACCTCTATAATTATTAGATTGCAGAAGTTAGTAAAAATTTTCAATTTCTTCATCTTTGGCCTTAGTAGTTGGTGTGTAAATTTGAATAATAGTTGTAATAACTGGTCTTCCTTGTAGGCTTATCAATGACAGGATTGTACTTCAGCAGAGATCTTGAAATATTACTTTTGACAATGAATGTGATTCCATTCCTCATCAATTTTTTATTCCTAGCATAATAGACAGTATGGTTGTCCCATTCAAAATGGCCAATACCAGTCCATTTCAGCTCACTAATGCCTAGGATATAGATCTTTATGCATTCCACTTCATTTTTGACAACTTCCAATTTTCCTAGATTCATGCTTCGTACATTCCATGTTCTGATAATTAATGGATGTTTGTGTATTTTTTTTTCTCATTTTGAGTCATGCCACATCAGCAAATGAAAGTCTCAAAAGCTTGACTACATCCACATCATTAAGGCTGACTTTACTTTGAGGAAGCAGCTCTTTCCTAGTCATATTTTGAGTGCCTTCTAACCTGAGGGGCTCATCTTCCGACATTATGTCAGATAATGTTCCACTGCTATTCATAAAGTTTTCACTGGCCAATTCTTTTAGAAGTAGATTGCCAGGACCTTCTTCCTAGTCTGTCTTAGTCTGGAAGCTCCACTGAATCCTGTCCATTATGGATGGCCCTCTGAAATACCAGTGGCATAGCTTTTAGCATCACAGCTAAAAGCAAGCTACCACAGTACTACAAACTGATAGATGAGTGGTGAAACTGATCAAACACGCAATCAACATGCATTGATAATCACTGGTGATTTGAAGGTGAAAGTTGGAAACAAAGAAGGATCAGTAGTTGGAAAATATGGCCTTGGTGATAGAAATGATGCTGGAGATTGCATGACAGAATTTTGCAAGACCAGTGACTTCTTCATTGAAAATATATTTTTCAGCAACATAAATGGTGACTATACACATAGACCTCACCGGATGGAATACACAAGAATCAAATAGACTACATCTATGGACAGAGACAATGGAGAAGTTCAATATCATCAGTCACAATAAGGCCAGGAGCCAACTGTGGAACAGACCATCAATTGCTCATATAAGAAGTTCAAGTAGAAGCTGCAGGAGATTAAAACAAGTTCACGAGAGCCAAAGTACAAACTTGAGTATATCCCACCTGAATTGAAAGACCATCTCAAGAACAGATTTGACCCATTGAACACTAATGACCAAGAACCAGACAAGTTGTGGAATGACATCAAGGATATCATATCTGAAGAAAGCAAAAGGTCATTAAAAAGACAGGAAAGAAAAAAAAAGACAAAAATGTCAGAAGCAACTCTGAAACTTGCTCTTGAACATAGAGTAGCTAAAGTGAATGGAAGAAATGATGAAGTAAAAGAGCAGAGCAGAAATTTCAAAGGGCAGCTCAAGAAGAAAACATAAAGTATTATAATGAATTGTGCAAAGACCTGGAGATAGAAAACCAAAAGGGAAGAACACGCTTGGCATTTCTCAGGCAGAAGACAATGAAGAGAAATTCAGGCCTCGAGTTGTAATATTGAAGGATTTTATGGGCAAAAAATTGAATGATGCTGGAAGCATCAAAAGAAGATAGAAGGAATACACAGATTCACTGTACCAAAAAGAATCTGTCAACCTTCAACCATTTCAAGAGGTAGTATATGATCAAGAACCAATGGTACTGAAGGAAGAAGTCCAAGCTGCACGGAAGCTACTGGCAAAAAACAAGGCTCCAGAAAATGACTGAATACCAACTGATATGTTTCAACAAACAGATGCAGCACTGGAAGTAATCTCTCATCAATGCCAACAAATTTGGAAAACGACTACCTGGCCAACTGACTGGAAGAGATCCATATTCATGTCCATTCCAAAGAACGGTGATCCAGTGGAATGCGTAAATTATCAAAAAATATCATTAATATCCCATGCAAGTAAAATTATGCTGAAGATAATTCAAAAATGGTTGCAGCACTACATTGACAGGGAACTGCCAGAAATTGAAGCTGCATTCTGAAGAGGACATGGAATAAGGGATATCACTGAAAAGAATGGGAATTCCAGAAAACTTAATTGTGATCATGTGGAAGCTGAAAGAACTGAAGAAAAATTCAAGCCTTGAGTTGCAATAATGAAGAATTCTACAGGGAAAAAACTAAACAACACAGGAAATACCAAAGAAGATGGAAGAAATGCACAGTCACTGTACCAAAAAGAATGGTTGACATTCAACCATTTCAGGAGGTAGCTTATGATCAAGAACTGATGGTACTGAAGGAAGAGGTCCAAGTTGCACGGAAAGCATTGGAGAAGAAACAAGGCTCCAGGAATTGACAGAATACCAACTGAGATGTTTCAACAAAGGGATGAAGCACTGGAAGCACTCACTTGTCTATGCCAAGAAATTTGGAAGACAGCTACCTGGCCAACCAACTGGAAGAGATCCTCATTTGTACCCATTCCAAAGAAAGATGATCCAACAGAATGTGGAAGATTTTAAGGATGGCGAAGGACAGGGAAATGTTTTGTTCTGTTGTACATAGGGTCGCTATGAGTCAGAACCAAGTGGACAGCAACTAACAATAGCAACATAAGTATTAAATTTTAAAAATAGTCATAAACTTGTAGAAAATTATTTTGCAAAGTGTTGTTTGATTTCTTGACTCCTACTTCCAGCGGCTGATTATGGATCCAAGTAAAATGAAATCTTTGACAACTTCAAGGTTTTCTTAGTTTATCATGATGTTCCTTATTGGTCCAGTTGTGAGGATTTTTATCTTCTTTATGTTGAGGTGTAATCCATACTGAAGGCTGTGGTCTTTGATCTTCAGCAGTAAGTACTTCAAGTTCTCTTCACTCTCAGTAAGCAAGGTTGTGTCATCTGCATATGGCAGGTTGTTAATGAGTCTTCCTCCAATCCTGATGCCCCATTCTTCTTCATGCAGTCCAGCTTCTCAGATTATTTGCTCAGTATACAGATTGAATAAGTATGGTGAAAGCCTGCAAACCTGACACATACGTTTCTTGACTTTAAACCACACAGCATTTCCTTGTTCTGTTCTAACAACTGCCTATTTGTCTAAGTACAGGTTCCTCATGAGCACAATTAAGTGTTCCGGAATTCCTATTCTTCACAATGTCATCCATAATTTGTTATAATCCACACAGTTGAAAGCCTTTGCATAGTCAGTAAAACACAGGTAAACATCTTTCTGGTATTCTCTGCTTTCAGCCAGGATCCATTTGACATCAGCAATGATATCCCTCTTTCCCTGTCCTCTTCTGAATCCACTGTGAATTTCTGGCAGTTCCCTGTGGAAGCTCTGCTGCAACTGTTTTTGAATGATCTTCAGCAAAATTTTACTTGTATGTGATATTAATGATATTGTTCAATAACTTCCAAATCTTTCAGCTTGAGAAATGCCAAGCGTGTTCTTCCCTTTTGGTTTTCTATCTCCAGGTCTTTACACATTTCATTATAATACTTTACTTTTCCTTCTGGAGTGGCCCTTTGAAATCTTCTGTTCAGCTCTTTTACGTCTTTATTTCTTCCTCTCGCTTTAGCTACTCGACTTTCAAGAGCAACTTTCCGAGTCTCCTCTGACATCCATTTTGGTGTTTTCTTTCTTTCCTATCTTTTTAATGACCTCTCGCTTTCTTCATTTATGGTGTCCTTGATGCCATTCCACAACTTGTCTGGTCTTAGGTCATTAGTCAAATCTATTCTTGAGATGGTCTCTAAATTCAGGTGGGGTATACCCAAGGTCGTATTTTGGCTCTTGTGGACTTGTTCGAATTTTCTTCAACTTCAGCTTCAACTTGCATACAAGCAATTGATGGTTTGTTCCACAGTCGGCCCCCGGTTTTGTGACTGATGATATTGAGCTTTTCCATCATCTCTTTCCACAAATGTAGTCGATTTGACCCCTGTGTATTCCATCCGGCAAGGTCCACATGTATAGTCACCTTTTATGTTGCTGAAGAAAGGTATTTGCAATGAAGAAGTCAGTCTTGCAAAATTCTATCACATGATCTCCAGCGTTGTTTCTATCACCAAGGTCATATTTTCCAACTACCAATCCTTCTTAGTTGTTTCCAACTTTCTCATCCAATCGCCAGTAATTATCAGTGCATCTTGATTGTATGTTTGATCAATTTCAGACTGCAGAAGTTGGTACAAATCTTCAATTTCTTCATCTTTGGCTTCAGTAGTTGGTGTGTAAATTTGAATTATAGTTGTATTAACTGGTCTTCCTTGTAGACATTGGATATTATCCTATCACTGACAGCGTTTTACTTCAGGATAGATCTTGAAATGTTCTTTTGGATGATAAGTGAGACACCATTCCTCTTAATTTGCATTCTGGCATAGTAGGCCATATGATTGTCTGATTCAAAGTTGCCAATACCAGTCTATTTCAGCTCACTAATGTCTAGGATATCAATCTTTTTGCATTTCATTTTTGACGATTTCCAATTAACCTAGATTCATACTTTGTACATTCCACATTTCAATTATTAATTGATATTTGCAGCTAGCTTCTTCTCATTTTAGTCATTCTCATTTTGAGTTGTAATTTTCCTATGTGTTTAAATCGTAGTCTCTGCCCATGGTTAATGAGGTAAGATTAGGTTACGTTAAAGAGGATTAGGGTAGGATGCAACACCATTACTCAGGTCACAGCCCTGATCCTGGTGTAAAGGGAGTTTCTTTGGGGCGTGGTCTGCATTACTTTTTATCCTAAAAGAGATAAAAGGAGAGAGAAGTGAGCAGAGAAGGAGGGATCTAATACCACCAAGAAAGAAGCTCTGGGAGCTGAGCTCATCCTTTGGACCGGGGGGTCCCTGCACTGAGAAGCACCTAGACAAGGGGAGTATTGATGACAAGTACAATCCCCCAGAATCAATAGAGAGAGAAAGTCTTCCCTGTGAGCTGGTGGCTTGAATTTGGACTTCTGGCCTCCTACACTATGAGAGGATAAATTTCCGTTTGTTAAAGCCATCCACTTGTGGTATTTCTGTTATAGCAGCACTAGATAACTAAGACAATACCTTTTATAGCAAAAAGATCCAGTTCAGAATCACAGGTTTTGTTGTATCTTCAGTCTCCTTCTGTCTGGAATAGTTCTTCAGTCTTCCCTTGAGTTTTATGACTTTGACCCTTTTGAAGATTACAGGCTGGAAATTTTGTAGAAACTTCCTTAAATTGGTTATTCCTGATGTTTGCTTATGATTAGGTTCAGGTTATGCAATTTTGGCTTACATATTTCAGAAGTTATGCTGTGTTCTCTTTGTATGCTGTTTGTCTAATTACTGATAATGTCAATTTAATCACATTAATTAGACGGTGTTCGCTACTTTACCCTTTGAAATTAATAAATATTTTGTGGGAAGGTATTTTTAAACTATGTAAACATCTTGTTCTCCATCAATCTGTAAATTTATTTATATATTTATATCTTTATGGACTCATAGTGTCCTGTTATATATTGTTGTTGTGAATGCCTTTGAGTCAGTTCTGACTCATAGTGCCCCTACGTACAACAGAATGAAACACTGCCCGGTCCTTCACCATCCTCACAATCATTGCTACGTTTGAGCCCACTGTCGCAGCCACTGTGTCAATCCATCTTGTGGAGAGTCTTCCTCTTTTTCATTAAGAAAACTTACCAAGCATGATGTTCTTCTCCAGGGACTCGTCCCTCCTAATAACACGTCCAAAGTATGTGAGATGAAGTCTCACCATCCTTGCTTCTAAGGAGCATTCTGGCTGCACTTCTTCCAAGACAGATTTGTTAGTTCTAGCAGTCCATGGTATATTCAATACTCTTTGCCATATCGTAATTCAAAGGCACCAATCCTTCTTCAGTCTTCCTTATTCATTGTCCAGATTCTCAGATTATTTGCTCAACATACAGATTAAAATAAGCATGGTGAAAGGATACAACCCTGACACACATCTTCCCTGACTTTAAACCACACAATATCCCCTTGTTCTGTTCAAACAACTGCCTCTTGGTCTATGTACAGTGGATTATAATCTGCAATTATTATTATTTATTCCAATGTTTAAATTGTCCTCAAATTCACTAGGGGAAACCAATTCAAACTGACTTCTGTATCTGTTTGCATATCCCTGTCATTCATTGAGCATGTTCTTCCTTTCTATCACTAGATGTTTCAGGCTCATCTCGTACTTTAATTTCTTCGGGTTGAAGAGTCACTTCTCCAAGGAGCTCTTGTAGGTGAAAATGGTATTTAGAAATCAACATGTTTACTAGATGTGCTCTTTGCTTTTGTGGTATCACTAACATAGGTTGAAATCCTAACCCCTGTATTATAAATGTGATCCTGTCTAGAGATAAGGGTCTTTCTTTTGTTATGTCAGTGAGGTTATACCAGAGCAGAGTGGGTCTTAAATCTAATCCCTTCTGAGAGGTGTCTTATAAAAAGAGGAAACAGACACACAAAGAGACACACACACAGAGAGAAGAGGCCATGTTAGGAACTCCGAGGAACATCGTGGGCAACCACCATGGAAGGACCCTCTTCTAGAGTCCATGCCCTGATTTGGACTTCTAGCCTCCAAAACTGTGAGGCAATAAACTTATGTTCTTTAAAGCCAACCATTTGTGGTATTTTGGCAGAACTAGGTAACTAAGACAATATATACGTATGTGTGTATTTATGTCACTGTGTTTGTTTGTGTGGTGCGTATCCGTACCTTCAATTTTAATTCATCCACACAGGATTCATTTAAATTTTCTCATTTTCTGAATTTGTAACTCCCTTCTCCTGCAGGAGAAACCAGGCTTTATTTGTCTTTAATATAGTTACATATTTTATCAATCCCCTTGTATGTTACTACCCTCCTATCTCTGCTGCTATCCTCCTGCCCTCACCTCTGGCTCAGGCACCTTTCTCCTTTTCTTAAACTCTGACTTGCTATTTTAAGCCTCCCCTCCATGGTTGCCTTCTTCACCCCACTCAGGTTGTGACTCCCTACGTGGGGCTTTTTCTATTGATATAATATATAGCATGTGCTTAATTCTGTTCTCCCTACATATTGAAACGTACGTCACCTCATAAGAAGAGATCTTTTATCCTCCCTTCTTGCCTCATGTTTATATTTTAGAGGTATGAACTCTTAACTTTTGGTCATGTAGAATGTACTTAGAGTTACAAGTGTTATAGTTAAGCAGACTGGACTCACATGCATGTTCTGTCACAGAAATAAGCTGTGTGTGCTTGGGTTACTTAAGGTTCCTCTCCATACATCATATATATTAGATGGGGATAATGGTAGTACAAACCAAAAAGGGTTATTATGTATGCAAAGTTCTTATGAGAATGTATGATATAGAATATATATTTCAATTTTGTTGACTGCTATTATCATCTCCATGAGAAAGTTAACTTCTCAGAGAAAAATTACACAATAAAAATCCCAGGGAATATTGCTGTGGGCCTGGATTGTTTGGGAACCCCCTGGAGCTAATAGATTCCACAGACCATTTACACACTTTGAGAAGGAGTGATTACCTTTTACCTCATAAAAACATGCTAAACATGCTGCTGAATGTTTTAAAGATTATTTTATGCTAATAGAATGGTAATCAGGCAAATTTTAACTAGTGAAAAATAACTATATATTATATTCTCTGAAATAGTTAGCAATAAAAATATTATACCTTCATTTATAGAAAATTCCTTTTGTGTACCTATAAATTCATAGTGTACTGAGTCCCCTATGTCTCTATCAGTTGCTGTCAACTTGACCAGCTTTGTTCTAACAGGCAGATTTTCATAAATATTTATAGATGCATCTGGTATGTATCTGTGGGACAAAAGAGATTTTTATCTCTCAATATAAACAAATGTCTTTATTAATCTATGTCACATAGCAAATATTTCAAATTTTTTGCAATGCATATTTTATAAGTTTCAAGTCCCTGTCCTTTGACTATATATATATATATATAAATGAAGTTAAAGGTTTCAACCTACTTATATCCTTTCTCTAACTCCTCTGACAGGTAAATTACACTTTATTCCATATAGCAAAATACTAGAAACACCTCCTCCATCACTTATTCATTTCATATATATATATGGAAATATTTCCATATCACCCATTGCTGTCGAGTCGATTCCTACTCATAGTGATCCTATAGAACAGAGTAGAACTTGCCCCACAGGGTTTCCAAGGAGTGGCTGGTGGATATGAACTGCTGACCTTTTGGCTAGCAGACAATCTCTTAATTACTGCACCACGAGGGCTCTGTCAATCAGCAGGTACTTACTGAACAAATTCTCTTTAATGGCTACATAGATTTTGAAATATATAATGCATCAATGTGCATTTTCTGTAATATTTTACTTACTAAAGATATTTATCAGGAAAATAGGAAGCTTTAAATTCTTATTCCACTAAAACAATCAATTCTCATCTGTGATTTCAACAACAAAATATAACTGGGTTTGACTTTCATTCTATGTAAAAAGGGCAGTAATATGGACTTCACAGAGGTTTTACTTTCTAAATCACTTTGCATATTTATTTATAAGAAAATTGACAATTAAAATAATAACAAAACACTTCTATTTACACTGCTATATGAAAGTTTCAGCGGTTAAATCTTAGCATTTAAATATTTACTTTACTCATTGCTTGCGTAAGAATAGGACTCTCATCATTAACATTCTGGATGTTTATAGTGATGATGCCAATGCATGACTCCAGAGTTCGGTTTCCCCTATTTCTCACAGCAATCACTATCTGGAAATGCTAAAATTAATGAGACAGAATGTGGGTTTATTCTTCTTTTTGTGTTTTCCTGAGAGCTTAAATATGTAGTTTCCTTTTACATAAAAAAATACTTTAGAAATAAACTTAAAAGACATTTTAAAATATAGGAAGCGTAGGATTTTCAAAACAACTTAAGTTCGTTTGTCAAAAAGGAATATCTTTTGTACTCACATAAAGATTTCTGCAATCAATGCTACCACCCAACTGTTATGAAACTTTGATTATATTTGAAAACATTGATTTTCAGTATACTGTATTTAAAGTAATATGTCAGGTTTAAAATTGTTGAAATACCAAAATAAAAGACTAACATAAGTTAGAAGAAAAAAATTTGTGAAGCTAAATAACTATCTTACTCTTAGAAAAATTTGAATAATCATAAATACTTAGACACCTCAACAACTGATAAAATATTTTATTTAAAGAGCTGATATTCTGATGTCCCCAAACAAGTAAGAAATGTGGTCTAATAAGGTAATAACGAATAAGTTTAATGAAGTCAAGAATGAATCTAATTTTTGTTGTAGTAAATTTGATTCTATAATTAACAAGTAGACTGTGCATAGAAATAACAAACACTTGAAAGTTCTTGTAATTCTACAAGACTGTACCTTATTCAACCTTATAATTCAAGAATATTTCAAATAAACAAGAAGAAAAAGATCAAAAAGAGTATTTAACTAAAGTTGGGCTTGACAAACAACATTTTGCTACCATATGAGTAAATTACTATTTTGAAAAAATGCATAAATTGTCTAAAATATAAGGGAAAAGTGTGATTTGAAATTCAAATTTTATCTTTTAGTATTGCAGTGTTTCCTTTCTTTGACACTTTCTTACAAAACTATAGGGTTCTCTACGACAGTACAGCTATCTGAATTGACCATTTATCCATTTGTTTATTCATTCTCCATACATCCATTAAATACCAAATACTGACATATAAAATTAGCATCACACAATTCTTGCCTATGTGAAGCTAAGAACATGAGGGAGGACAGTAATACCCATGCCCATGAGGGAGGACAGTGGCAAGATTAAATAGTGGTGAAGACACCAGACTCATGCTAGGCTGGCCGAGTTGGAATCATGGTTCATCCATTTAATAGCTGGATATCTTGGATAATTTACTTTATTTTTTGGATTTATATGTCTTCATCTGTAAAATGGAGGTAACAGTGGTATCTGCATCATGGAGTTTTTATAAGCATTAAATGAGTTAATATTTGTAAAGCACTTTCACAGTGCCTAACACATAATCATCATAATTTGTTTTGCTAGTGAAGAAAAAATTAGGATAAAAATAATATGCACACCCATGTTCGTTGCAGCATTGTTCATACTAGCAAAAAGATGGAAACAACCTAGAAGCTCATCAACAGATGAGTGGATAAACAAACTATTGTACATACATACAATGGAGTACTACACAATGATAAAGAACAACTATGAATCTGCAAAGCATCTCACAACATAGATGAATTTGGAGGGCATTATGCTGAGTGAAATAAGTTAATCACAAAAGGACAAATATTGTAAGAGACCACTACCATAAAAACTCATGAAAAGGTTTACACACAAAAAGAAACAACCTTTGATGGTTACAAGGGGTGGGGTGAGGATGGGAAAACACTAAATAGACAATAGATAAGTGGTAACTGTGGTAAAAGGTAAGACTGTACACAATACTGGGGAAGTCAGCACAACGTATACAAGGCAAGGTCATGGAAGCTCTATAGACACAACCAAACTCCCTGAGGGACTGAATTGCTAGGTGGAGGGCTGTGGGGAACATCTAGCTCAATTGGCATAACATAGTTTATAAAGAAAATGTTCTACAAGCTACTTTAGTGAGTAGCGTCTGGGGTCTTAAAAGCCTGTAAGCAGCCATCTAAGATACTCCACTGGTCTCACCCCTTCGGGAACAAGGCAGAATGGAAAACAAGATCACTATAGAGGGTCCTGGACACAGCTGGAGAAAAATGTAGAACAAAATTCTAACTCACAATAAAAGACCTGACTTACTGGCCTGACAGAGACTGGAGAAACCCCGAGAGTATGGTCCCCAGACGCCCTTTTAGCTCAGTAACGAAGTCACTCCCAAAGTTCACCCTTCAGCCAAAGATTAGTTAGACAGGCCCATAAAACAAAACAAGAGTAAAGGGGCACACAAGCCCAGGAACAGGGACTAGAAGGCAGGAGGGGACAGGAAAGCTGGTAACAGGGAACCCAAGGTCAAGAAGGGAGAATGTCGACATGTCATGGGGTTGTTAACCAATGTCATAAATCAGGATGTGTACTAACTGTTTAATGAGAAGCTACTTTGTTCTGTAAACCTTCACCTAAAGTACAACAAAAAAAAAAGTGTGTAGTTTCATGTGTAGTATTACTAAATGTAAAGCCCCTCTAAGCGTTAGCTTACATTTAGGGGAAAGAAAACAAACAAAAACAAAAAGAATAAATAACTCACCACAAGCTTAATTCCACAAAGGGGGAAAAACCCAAAATTTAAAATAAAATTTTACCAAATTAAATTCAGCAACTATATTGAAATCTACCTCATATCAGGTAGGTTATATGCCAGAAACACAAAGGTGATATAATATTAGAAACTGTATGTCTTAGTTATCTAGCGCTGCTATAACAAAAATACTACTAGTGGGTGGCTTTAACAAACAGAAATTTATTTTGTCACAGTTTAGGAGGCTACAAGTTGGAATTCAGGGCACCAGCTCTATGGAAAGGCTTTCTTCTCTGTCTGCTCTGAGTGAAGGTCCTTGTCTCTTCTCAATGTCTGCGCAGTGGCTCAGTTCCTTGGTTATCTTCATGTGGTATAGCATCTGTCTTCTCCCATCTCTGCTCTGCTTGCTGCTTGCTTAATCTGCTATTTTATCTCAAAACAGATTGACTTAAAACACATCCTACACTAATACTGCCTCATTAACATAACAAAGAAAATCTTATTCCCAAATGGGATTATAGCCACAGGTATAGTAGGATTTAAGGAGCCCTGTTGCAGGAGTTAAAGCCCTTGACTGCCAACCAAAAGTTTGGCGGTTCAAAACCACCAGTGGCTCTGTGGGAGAAAGATATGGCAGTCTGTTTCCACAAAGATTTACAGCCTTGGAAATCCCATGGGGTCGCTATGGGTCAGAATCGACTCGACAACAGTGGGTTTGGTTTTTTGGGTTTAGAGACGGATTTACAACATATGTTTTGGGGGACACAATTCAATCCTTAACATTGTATTAAAGTAATTCAGTACATCAGTAGATTAAAGGGAAAAAAAGAAACTGTATGATCATCTTGACAGATGGAGAGAAGTTTTATAAAATTCAAAACCCAATTCCTGATAAAAATGCTTAATAAGTTAGGAATAAAGGAAATTTTCTTTACATGATAGAGTTTGTCTACCAAAATTCTACAATAAATACCATTCTAAAGTTGCAACATATAAACTATATCTTTAAAGTCAGGACAAGGCAAGCCTGCTATTACCCCTTGCACTAAACATTGTTCTGGAAGTCTTATAAGAAAAAATAAGCTGCATGCAAAATATAAATAAAAATTCATAAGGATTAGAGGAACAGACACAGCTGTCATTTTTTTCACAGGTATTATATGATTGTTAATCATGGCACTGTGGAAGAAAGGTCTGGCTATCTGCTTTCATAAAGATTTCAGCTATGAAAATCCTATGCAACCATTCTACTCTGCAAAGATGGAGTCACCATGACTTGGAATTGACTCTACAGCAACAGGCTTTTAGTTTAATATGACTGCTAACACATACAAAATAAAAGATTATCTAGAGATTATTAGAATCAATATGAAAATTTAACAAAGTTTCTGTTTTCAAGATCAAGATACAGAAATCATAGTTTCCTATATGCCCATGAAGAAAAATTTAAAAATAAATATTTAGCAACAAAATTCAAGGTGCCAAGGAATGTCATACAAATAATGTGTAAGATCTTTATGGAAACAAATATAAAATGTTACTGAAGGACTTAAATAAATTTCTAAGTGAATAAACACATCTGCCAAGTTTATGGATGATAAAGATGCTAATTATCCCCAATCTAATTTATAAATTTGATGCAATTAAAATCAAAATGTACACTATGGATTGAATTGTGCTCCCCAAAAGTATGTGTCACAAATCCTAACCCACAAAGCGGTTATAATCCCATTTGGGAATAGGTTTTCTATGTTATGTTAATGAGGCAGTATTAGTGTAGGGTGTGTTTTAAGTTTATCCTATTTTGAGATATGAAAAAGCCAAATTAATCAAGCAGAGATGCAGGATGTCAAGCCACATGAAGATCACCAAGGAACTGTGGAACAAAGACCTTCCCCTAGAGCTGGCACCCTGAATTCAAACTTCTAGCCTACAAAACCATGAAAAAATAAATTTCTGTTTGTTAAAGCCACCCACTTGTGACATTTCTGTTACAGCAGCACTAGATAATTAAGACAATGTAAATCGGTTTTTAAAAAATAAAAATAAACAAGTTAATCCTGAAAGTATAGAAAAGAAAAAAGAAACAAAAAGAACCAAGGTAATTTGTGTAGAAGTGAATGGAAAACAGCAAAGCTGAACAGTATAACAGATGGTCCAACAATACGTGAGTAAAAAGTAGTATCATAAGAGAGGTGTCCTGAAAAAGAATTGTTGTTTCTTTTTTTTGTTTGCTTGTTTTTTCTTTAACTCTCACACAGTGAGCAAATTGTGGTCAAAATATTTACAATTTAGAAAGGCAGGTTCTAGGTATGATAATATTTAAAACAAAACAAAACAAACAAAAAGCCTAATGTAACTACTATTGGAAACAGATTATGCTAAAGAAACTGGGAAACATTTGTAATTTATAAGAGTTCCATATCCCAGAATGATTTGGTAGGAAAAATTGATTTATTATGTTTTTCCATCTCTTTCTTCCTTCCAAATATTAGCAAATTTAATATTTTATCAGAAAATTAAATGAAAAAAATTAGCATATGTCTATACAGTCAAGTAAAGCCAAGGATAGAAGCAGTCCTCCAGATAATTCAAGAAAGACTCTGAAGAACCTGTTGCCGTAGAGTAGATTACAACTCATAGTGACTCTATAGGACCCAGTAGAATTGCCCCATAGGGTTTCCAAGGAGCGGCTGGTGTATTCAAACTGCCAACCTTTTGGTTTGCAGCCAAACACTTAACCACTGTGCCACCAGGGACCTAAGAAAGACTGCAAGAAGTGTAATTGTATTTAATTACCCGGAACATTGCCTCAGTTCTATGCTTTTGAATATAGAGACAATCCTTGCTCCAACTTTTATACACACTCCTAGAAGCATGCACAAAATTTGAAATAATATTTCAATAAAGTTTAACAAAAAAGTAAAATAAATCAAATAATCTTCTAAATTTATTTGCTTAAACTTAATTGCTGCTTGACATAGGTGAATGTGAAAATATACTTACATAAATTGGTTACATTTTATTTCAATTTAGGTCAGTTTTTTAAAATTATTTTATAGAAGGAGATTTAAAGATATTCATTATTTTAATGTAAAGTTTTATAGTTAATCTCACCTTAGGATCTGTTTCATAGTCCAGAAGAAGTTTGCTGGTTTTAGAAATGACACATTACATGGATCCAAAGCAAAGTTGGTGGTGGCATCAACTGAAGAAATTAATATTAAAATCTTTAAAAGAAAACACAAACACGCAAAAATGGTTAATATGTTACTGAAAACGCATGGATTTTGAACTGACAGTTTTGATGCAAATGATTTGGCAAGACCTAAACCAAAATTAATCTTCTGAAGACAGTGCCCATAAAATAAAAGCTGAACTTTCTTTCAGTTCCAGACTTCAAACACAATCTGAACATTCTTTCACATTTCGGTTGTATTTTTACCAAAGGTTTTTATACTTAAATATTAGATCTCTTTTGGTCAATAGTTGTCATTGGTTGCATAATTAGTTTACTCTCTACTGTTGCATTTACAGATTTTTCCAATCTAAAGTGCCATTCTCTCTTGCATACCCAGGAAGTGTATCTAAAGGAGGCACAAGCACTGTATTATTTGGAAGACGGCATTTGATCTCATCTCTGTATTGACTTTCTGTATGGTAAAAATAAAAGATTGCTTTCTACAAAAATATTTTTTATGGGCATCAGCATGTCCCTCTCCACTGTTATCACCAAGGTTTGTAACTTTGCCCAGTTTCAAGATGAATATTAAAGATTTTGAGTAAGACTTTATAAAGAAATTAAATTGTAAAAAATTTACATCCATATTCTGGCCTAAAGAAAAACAATAAAACATGGGAGACGTCATATCAAATGCCATTTCCAAAAAGACATCATGGTCATTTTGATTTTGATGGGCATATTAACTTACTTTTATTTGTCCCTAAATTAAAAACTAAAGTTGGCTTATGTCAAACTAAAATCCACTTAAAAGTTCTCATGGAAAAATTTCCTCTTCTTTTTTTCTTCCCTTGTTATTATAGTTTGGGGTTTAAAAAAAAAAATTATGATTTTCCAAGTCTTTGTTTTATTTTGTTCCCCGAAGACTTTTACAATAGAATCCAGATATTAAAATATAATTTGAGTTATGGAGAATATATGTAAACACAAAACTACATTTGATATTTATATAGACACCCATCCTCTACACACATACAGACATCCTGACCTAAACCCCATACATACACTCACACAACCCCAAACACACATAAATACCCCTCCATACCCTGATTCTATGCTCCCCATACACACTCACATACTCGTACACATAATGGAACAGCTGAGTCTGATAAACCAGGAATTATTTGTTGCTGGGTTATCTTCTGCCTTCACTAACATGAACATGAACAAAAAATGTAACTCAGAGTGTTGATCAATGCCTTAGTATAATCAGGTCACCAGGCAAATTATATATAGACCAAATTCTCCGGACAGCTGCCCCCCTCAACCTTCAGCTTTGACCACATTCCCAAGTGAGGTTTATAAGTTAGTAGTTAGAGCAAATATAAACAAATAAATATTGAGAATTTGACTGAGTCACTAAAATTAGGGTAGAATATTCCAGTGTATTAATATGATTTATAATATATTAGAGAATCAAAAAAGACAAGTTTTTTTGTTACAAATGTAATTAGAATATAGGTCATTATGCACACCATAAAAAATTCTGGGAATATATAGATTGATGAATTATCTTGTATTTCTTCTTCTTTATCCCTTCTAATCTGTAACCATTTGTCATCTATTCCTTATTAATTTTCTACTTTTTTTAAGTTTTATTTTATTTTAGGTGAAAGTTTACAATACAAACTAGTTTGTCATTCAAAAATTTATACACAAATTGTTATGTGACATTGGTTGCAATCCCTGCAATGTGTCAGCACTCTCTCCTTTGTTTTTACACTCCAGGTTCCTCGTGTCCATTCGTCCAGCTTTCCTGTCCCTTCCTGCCTTCTTGTCTTTGCTTTTGGGCAGGCGTTGCTCATTTGGTCACATATACTTGACTGAACTAAGAAGCATGTTCCTCACATGTGTTATTGTTTGTTTTATAGGCCTGTCTAATCTTTGGCTAAAAGGTGGACTTCAGGAGTGGCTTCAGTTCTGAGTTAGCAGCATGTCCGAAGGTCATAGTCTCAGGGGTTCCTCTAGTGTCTGTCAGACTAGTAAGTCTGGTTTTTTTCCTGTGAATTTGAATTTTGTTCTACATTTTTCTCCTGCTCTGTCTGGGACCCTCCATTGTGATCTCTGTCAGCGCCATAGGTGGTGGTAGCCGGGCACCATTTAGTTCTTCTGGGCTCAGGCTGGTGGAGCTGTGGTTCATGTGGTCCATTAGTCCTTTGGGCTAATGTTTTCCTTATGTCTTTGGTTTTCTTCATTCTCTTTTGCTCTGGACAGGATGGGACCAATAGATGTAGCTTAGATGACCACTCACACGCTTTTAAGACCCTAGATGCTACTCACCAAAGTAGTATGTAGAATATTTTCTTTATGAACTATGCTATGCCAATTGACATAGATGTCCCCTGAGACCATGGTCCTCAGCACTGAGCCCCAGTAACTCAGTGCCTCAAGGTGTTTGGATGTGTCTAGGAAGCTTCTGTGACTTTTCATTGGTCAAACTGTGCTGACTTCCCCCATGTTGTGTGTTGTCTTTCCCTTCACCAAAGTTAACACTTGTCTACTATCTACTTAGTGATTTCCCCTCCCCAACCTTCCCCTCCTTCATAACCATCAAGGATTGTTTTTTCTCTGGGTTTTTATAACAGTGGTCTCATACAATATTTGTCCTTTGGTGATTGACTTATGTCACTCAGCATAATGCCCTTAATTCTCTACTTTTTATTAATTATTGGTGAAAACAGAAGTAATATGAGATCTAAACTATTCTTTATATGAATTTTGTGTATAATAAAGAAAACATGCCTGATATGGGATATATAAAAGGCAAGGAAACATGAAAGGATGTCTTATTGCATATGTAAATGTCATCAGATAAATGCAAATAAATGTAAGCTCTAGTTTTCCAAAGTGCTTTCGGACCATTCTAGAAGAGCTATTGCTTTCATTTGCAGAACATATTTTTATTGTATGTTACTATATTTAAACGTTAAATTCCTTCTCTCATTTCAATGATGGCTATAGATATGAGTACTTTTATTCAAAGTCAGTTTTTAAATAATTTTTTGCTTATAAAAACTTGAGCACTCTGTTGTGGAGTTTTTAAAAATCGAAGTTGGAATAAAATAAACAGATGATAGTAAAATACTTCAACTTCTTGTCCTAGGTCTGGATCTCTTGCAAAAATCACATATATAAAAAGCAGATGCAGGAACATTTTCAGGAACAGATACTGAAACACTTGTACAATTATATAAAGCACGAACACTAATTAAAATTCAAATATTCTTCAACCACCCCTTGCTTCAGACTGGTTCCATAAGTGTTATGCTGTAAGTATTTCTACCTACAGCTGTTTTCTTAATAATATTTGGTTCAGAAAAAAATGTCAATTAACATCCACATTTAAGAGAGTCAATATAACTCAGTTTCATATTTCTACATTTAAATTGTGGTCTAGTCTGTAGCATGAAATACAATTTCTCAATGTCTGGAACAAATTCAATGGTCACTGAGATTTCAACTCTTTCAACTCTTGATTCCTTTATATTAGATATCTGAAGCTTTTATATGTACAAAAAACAAAGTGCAGGCTGTGAAGTCAGGAAAAAATGTGTTTGAATTCCTGTTCCATCAGTATTATCATCTATACAATGAGAACACAGCACATTTCCAACCTTAGAGTAATTCTGAAAATTAAGTAAAATATCATAATAAAGTATTTCACATTGTGTCTGTATCACTTTAAGTGCTCAATAAATGTCATTTTCCTTTCTTCCACCAATGCTCCTTAACTTCCTTCCAGTGTTACCAAGGATGATTCCCTCTCACTCCAAAACCAAGTAACACAAATGCACATAAAATTAGACCATTGGTAGTTACTTAACCTGTTATGTGACTCTATAAATGATAATTTTTTTAGAAGAAGAGGATTCCTGTTTACTGTGTACTTGAGTCTTAAGATATTAAATCCAGTGAATATTGCATTAAAATCTAGTCTAAGTAGTTCTGCATGCAAAAACTCTATATTTTTTGACTATTTCTAATGTTATGGAACAACTTTTGTTTGTCTGGGTCATACTTATTTTGAACCTTTGTTCCAAACTTAACATGTGTAAACTGATTCAAAATTTAGTGATTTCTGCTGGCTAATTAAGGTAAGTGGATAATTAAATACAATAATATCTTTGTGTCACATAAGATATCTGAAAATTGTGTCAATCTCCTTTTTTTGAATAACCTCACTGAGACCCAGAGTTGCCCTTTTCTGATACAAAAGTGATATTTTCTTTTCAGTCATTCCTGTGTCCTAAGTACCACAAGCCCGCATGATGGAAGAGAAGGGCTACTTGATCTTGATACTGCTTAGAAGTTTATGCTAATTCAGTCAAGTTTATGGTAGAACCAGATCAGAATGACCTCTTTGGAATCCTTTTAAAGTTTTCTATAATTCGTGGGAGACAGAAGGAACATTATAACAAATATCAGTTAAATTGTCTCAAAGTGATCCGAAAGACAATGTCACAAACACCAGAACTATAAGCTGGTTCATTGTTAATTACTACATTCTCTTAATTTTGTTTGTTTGTTTGATGGCGTGTGCTTTCAGTATTGGAATGTAATTGAATGTGTTTAAATTTTTGGTTGGTAATATGGATTTTGAGAAATATTATCTGATAATACAAGTCAATAATGAAGTGAGTGGCACTGTGATGCCACTGATCTGTGGTATGATGACAATATACCAACAGGAGCTATAGAAATAATTTATTGCAGGCACCTTTCCATTAGGTTACATGGGGAACCTCTGGTTTTCCAAATATAACACAGAAAAACCAAAATGAACCCAGCAGGACTCCCTAACTATCACACAGGAAAGCCATAATTATGTTTGCTAGCCTTATCTCACAGAAATAAAGGAAATAAAGAGTGAAAAAGGCAAATGTTTATAAAATTAACACATCCAGGAAGCATCACCTACTAGAATGCTCAACCTACACAACAATTAGCCTCCAACTCGGGTCTGCTGAGCTTCACACATTTCAAAAGGCACCTACCTTGTTGCTAAATGCATTGGAATCAGAATAATGCCTTACCTCTGAGGTCCAGAGGTATAAAAAGTGGCTGGTATACCTTTAATCCAATGGTAATGAAAGAGTTAAGAACCACCTAAACCAAACCAAACCCGTTGCTGTAGAGTTGATTCCGACTCATAGCGACCCTATAGGACAGACTAGAAGTGCCGCATAGGCTTTCCAAAGAGTGGCTGGTGGATTTGAGACTGCCAACCTTTTGGTTAGCAGCCAAGCTCTTAACCACTGCACCACCAGGGCTCCTAAGACTCACCTAGAAGATCCTTTATGCCTAAATTTAACCTTTGTGAACAGGTCCCTTTAACATGAATTTCAGTTTCTTATAAATTTATTATTATGCATGCCAGAAGCTATGTTTTGTACAAAGGAATAAGTATGTGTGTGTACGGGTGTGTGTGTGTGTTTAGACTTTTGGGTTTTCAAAAGCTTAATGCTTTTTAAAGGAGAAGAGACAATACTGGTAGTAAATGGATAGACAGCAGTAATGAGCAGACATCTAGGAAATAGACTATTTGATTGGAATTTGCCTTGTTTCCTTTCTGTTTTTTTTTTTTTAATTTTTTAAAATACTTGTTTTACTGATTATAAAGTAACATGCATATTACTGAACATGTGTAAAATTGATTAAACATGTATAAGCTGTTACCTAACAGAGTATCTTCATAATTACTTAAAGGCCCTAGAACATTTTCTGAAGCCCAAGGATGAGAATGTCAATAAAAGTGGAAGGTAAAGATTATGGCATGGGTTTATATATGAATAATGGAAACCTTGATAAAGAATTCTAGGCACAATAAAGAGTACAAGTAGTAAAAGATGGATAAATGATAGAGATAGATTGGTAGAAAAACAGATATAAATGAATAGATATTAAATGCTTAAGTAGAATTGAATAGTCTTTAAAATGTTCTTATAATAGGTAAAGTGGATTTTTGAAAGATGTTATTGTCTGAAGATGAACTGTTTAGTCACCTTGCCTCTGGAGAAGTTTCTTTAATCAAATCATTTTTTTTTTTTTTTTTTATTTTGAGGGGGAAAAAAAAAAAAAAACCTAGTGAAACAAGTGTAACCACATTTGGAGTACTGCCTCTTTTTCCATTTGCCCTCATCTTTATTTTCCTCTTATTTTCTCCTGGTTAGCTGAGTAGTTTCTCTCAATAGAAACAGGGAAAGAAAGAAAAATAGCCAAACAGAGAGGCAGAAGAAGTAGAAAATATTTTAATATAACTGATAAATAAGCAAGTAAGAATAGAAATAAATGAAAGGGAAAGAAGAGAGACCAAATATTAGAACAGATATAATTGGTGAGCTCCAAGTAACCCAAGCAAAATTAAATTAAGCCAATGTATATTCCCTGAGATCATACTATGTACAAAGCCTAAAGCACATTCAAATGTTTAAAAAGTTTCTGTTATCAGGAGGTCTTCATGAAAAAGACACACATACATACACACAAGGCTGAGGTCAAGGAACAATACATGAGGTTCTGATTTAAAATGTACCAAAGAGAACATCTTATTTCAATATTTTATACACAGACAAATGTATGCTGATTCCAATTAATATATTATGAATGTTTTCTTTTATGAGGGGAATAAAAAAAGTCACTTAATTTACAGAATTTTAATTTACACATAACTTTTTAGGAATGCATCTATTTTACTCATACTTAAGGATACCTAGATATGTTATTTAAAGTATCTAGTCTACTCTAAGTTATAAAATTGAGAACTCATTTGTAGGCAAGTACTCTTTTGGGAGCAAGAGTATCAAGTGAAATAACCAGGTACTATTAGGAATAATGATTCTTATTTAACAAGCTGAAGTTTTATAACTAAAGTTGAAGTTTTCAATTTAAATAACATTACAGAATTAAAAGTAGACAATGTTTATTAATTTTTTTTGGGAAATAAAGAAGCATAATTCTTGTAATCGTACAATTAAAGAACATGACAACAATTTATACCAAATGGCATATGTATTTATAATTGTCTGTTTATATCACATATCATCATATACAAAACTTTAGAGAAACTGTTTATAGTTTTATGTTGTGTATTGTCTCATGCGTATTACTTTTTGAAAAGATAATTTTTAAAGCCTAGATGGTATTCCATCAAACGAATATATCATTTTTTAAGTTGTTTCCTATTGTTAGACATTTTGGTTACTTCAAATGTTATTCTATTATAAATTTTGCACATAATTCTTGACCATTTGTCCAATAATTCTGTAAATATGAACTCTAAGAAACAAAAACTGGGATAAAGATTATAAACATTTAAGATTCTTTATAAATGTTTACCAGTATGGCATCCTGGATGGTTCTTCAAAATCTCAGTTGGTGAAAGTATTAATTTCATTATACCTTAGACAACACTGTTTTTTCCTACTATTATTTGTAGATGTTGGTTAATTTGATAGGTGAAAATTATATTTCATTGTTTTGATTTTATTGTCTTTGGTAACTAATGAGACTACATTTTAATTTATATGTTACAAATAAATTTGGGATAATTTTGTTTTCCCTCCTGTCTCCACTCCACCACACAAACAAGTAAAGAGTTAACACTGGAATTTTAATTTGAATTGTACTAACTCTCACTACTAGTTTTTTCTTTATAGGAGCATGTTATATCTCTCACTTTATCCAGTTCTTTTAGCTACTTCCTTGTTTTAAAACTTTTTTAAAAAATGATCTATAATTCCAGGTTGTATTTGAAAATATTCCATGAATTTTATCAATAAAATTAACTGGTAATATACCTGCTCCTGTTGAAAATCTTGAATCACATATCACAGGATCATCTACATTCTTGACAAAAACTGTAAAGAAGTAGGTGCTGGTATTATTTTCATTATCTCTGGCCTCAGTTTCCAGAGGATAAGCTTTGGCGTTATTTGGGTTGTCAAGATTCAAAGGCTGAAGAAGAGTGATTATACCTGTAACTGATAAAAAGAAATAAAATGAAGAAAAATTATGAAACTTGAATAATTAATCATACACTAATTTATTCGTATTGAAGAGCTTTGCTTCACTTCGTAACAAGCTTTTTGTAAGTGTAGGAGAAAAGTGAGATTTAGCAATCCTACATTTACTGGAGCCAGATTTTAAGAGAGACACTAATAAACTGGACCATGCCAAGTAGAGGATACAATGGAAATTCAGGATGATAAGGGGTCAGGAAACAATTTTGTAAACCATGCAACATATTAAATATAACTTTATTTGTTTACCCTTGCACTCTATCCCATCCCCTGTTGTGATCCTATTCTCAATATTGCAGCAGAAGTCATGTTCTAAAAACGTAAGTCAGATCATGTCACTTCTTCCTCAAACTCTACAATAGTTCCACATAGTCCTTACAAGGGCATACAAGAGTTTGCACAACTCCAATCACATCTCTGATCTTGTCTCCTACTATTCTTCCTTTGCTCACTCTGCTCCATTCTTTACTGAATCAGTCAGGAAATGGCTGGTTTTTCCACTTAGAACATACTTCCTCCAGATAGTCACATGGCAAATTCCTTCATCTCTTTCAAGTCCTTGCTCAAATATAACCTCTGTGAAGCCTACACAAATCACTCTATTTAAAGTTACAAACCACCGGCATCCCCAGGTCACTCTTACCCTGCATTATTACCCAGCAAATATCAAATTTACAATCTACATATTTTACATGTTTATAGTTTTTCTATGTTTGTTATTTCTCTCTCTCTCTGACAAAATGAAAGCTTCCTGGGGGCAAGGATTTTTGTTTTGCTCACTGGTGTATTGCAAGTTCTCAAAATGGAGTGTGAAACACAGTAAGATGTCAATAAATGTTTTTAATTGAATTAATTTTGAACCTGACCCTTAAATGCCCACAGGTCTGTCAGTTTGTTGTACTGTGGGGGCTTGTGCATTGCTGTGATGCTGGAAGCTATGCCACCTGTACTCCAATACCAGCAAGGTCATCCATGTTGGACAGATTTCAGCTGAGCTTCCAGACTAAGACTAGGAAGAAGGACATGGCAGTCTACTTCTGAAAAAAATTAGTTAATGAAAACTTTATGAATAGCAGTGGAACAATATCTGATAGAGCCCCTCAGGTTGGAAGGCACTCTAAAAACAACTGGGGAAGAGATGCCTCCTCAAAGTAGAGTCAACCTTAATGATATGGATGTAATCAAGCTTTCGGGACCTTCATTTACTGATGTGGCATGACTCAAAGTGAGAAGAAACAGCTGCAAACACCCATTAATAACCAGAACATGGAATGTACAAAGTATGAATCTAGGAAAATCGGAAATTGTCAAAAATGAAATGGAAAACATAAATATCGATATCCTAGGCATTAGTGAGCTGAAATGGACTGGTATCAGCCATTTTGAATCAAATAATCACATAGTCCACTATGCTGGGAAGGACAAATCGAAGAAGATGATGTTGAATTCATCGTCAAAAAGAATATTTCAAAATCTATCCTGAAGTATAATGCTGTCAATGATAGGATAATATGTATACCTGTCATAGACTGAATTGTGTCCCCCCAAAATATGTGTTAACTTGGTTAAGCCATGATTCCCAGTGTTGTGTGGTTGTTCTCCATTTTGTGATTGTAATTTTATGTTAAAGAGGATTAGGGCAGGATTGTAACACCATCCTTACCCAGGTTACATTCCTGATCCAATGTAAAGGGAGTTTCCCTAGGGTGTGGTCTGCACCACCTTTTCTCTTACAAGAGATAAAAGGAAAGGGAAGCAAGCAGAGAGTTGTGGACCTCATACCACCAAGAAAGCAGTGCTGAGAGCCCAGTGTGTCTTTTGGACCTGAGGCTCCTGCCCTGAGATGTTCCCAGAACAAGGGAAGACTGATGACAAGGATCTTCCTCCAGAGCTGACAGAGAAAGCCTTCCCCTGGAGCTGATGCCCTGAATTTGGACTTGTAACCTACTAGACTGTGAGAGAATAAATTTCTCTCTGTTGAAGCTATGCACTTGTGGTATTTCTGTTATAATAGCACTAGATGACTAAGACAATACCTCTACAAGGAAGACCAGTTAATATGATTATTCAAATTTATGCACCAACCACTGAGTCCAGGGATGAAGAAATTGAAGATTTTTACCAACTTCTGCAGTCTGAAATTGATTGAACATGTAATCAGGATGCATTGATAATTACTGGTGATTGGAATGTGGAAGTTGGAAACAAAGAAGAAGGACTGGTAGTTGGAAAATATGGCCTTGGTGATAGAAACGGTGCCAGAGATCACATGATAGAATTTTGCAAGACCAACGACTTCTTCGTTGCAAATAACTGTTTTAAACAACATAAATGGTGACTATACATGTGGACCTCACCAGATGAAATACACAGGAATCAAATTGACTACATCTGTGGAAACAGACAATGAAAAGCTCAATATCATCAGTCAGAGCAAGGCCAGGGGACAACTGTGGAACAGATCATCAACTGCTCCTATGCAAGTTCAAGCTGAAGCTGAAGAAAATAAGAAAAACTCCACGAGAGACAAAGTACGAACTCAAGTATATACCACCTGAATTTGGGAACTATCTCAAGCAAGAATAGATTAAATGCATTGAGCACTAATGACCGAAGACGAGACAAGTTGTGGAGTGACATCAAGGCCATCATACAAGAAAAAAGCAAGCGGTCATTAGAAAGATAGGAAAGAAAGAAAAGACCAAAATGGATGTCAGAAGAGACTCTGAAACTTACTTCTGAACGTCAAGTAGCTAAAGCAGAAGGAAGAAATGATGAAGTGAAAGAGGTGAACAGAAGATTTCAAGGGGCTGCTTGAGAAGACAAAGTAAAGTATTATAATGACATGGGCAAAGACCTGGAGTTAAAAAACCAACAGGGAAGAACACACTCAGCATTTCTCAAGTTGAAAGAACTGAAGAAAAATTTCAAACCTCAAGTAGCAATATTGAAAGATTCTATGGGGAAAATATTAAATGACATCAGAAGCATCAAAAGAAGATGAAAGGTATATGCAGTCACTGTACCAAAAGAATTGGTTGATGTTCAGCCATTTCAGGAGGTAGCATATGATCAGGAACCGATGGTAATGAAGGAAGAAGTTCAAGCTGCACTGAAGGCACTGGCAAAAAACAAGGCTCCAGGAATTGACAAAATACCTATTAAGATGTTTCCACAAACGGATGCAGTGCTGGAAGTGCTCACTCGTCTATGCCAAGAAATTTGGAAAACAGCTACCTGACCAACTGACTGGAAGAGATCCATATTTATGCCCCATTCCGAAGAAAGGTGATCCAACTGAATGCGGAAATTATCGAACAATATCACTAATATCACACACAAGTAAAATTTTGCTGAAGATCATTCAAAAGCAGTTGCAGCAGTACATCAACAGGGAATTGCCAGAAATTCAAGCCAGATTCAGAAGAGGACGTGGAACCAGAGATATCATTGCTGATGTCAGATGGATCCTGGCTGAAAGCAGAGAATACCAGAAAGATGTTTACCTGTGTTTTATTGACCATGCAAAGACATTCAACTGTGTGGATCATGACAAATTATGGATAACATTGTGAAGAATGGGAATTCTAGAACACTTAATTGTGCTCATGCGGAGCCTGTACATAGATGAAGCGGCAGTCATTGGAACAAAACAAGGGGATACTGAGTGGTTTAAAGTCAGGAAAGATGTGTATCAGTGTTGTATCCTTCACCCTACTTATTCGATCTGTATGCTGAATAAGTAACCCAAGAAGCTGAACTATATGAAGAAGAATGTGGCATTAGGATTGGAGAAAATTAGACACCAACTTTGTAGACTTCAAGCTCTAGCATCAAACATAGAGATAGGAGTCTTAGAAAGACTGATTAACGAGCTCCCACAGTTGTGTAAGGACAATTCCCTGCCACAAATCCCTTTAGAGATGACAGATGGATAGGTAGATAGATAATAGATAGATAGATGAATAAATGTATGTATGTATAGATGGATGGATGGACGGATGGACAGATGGACAGATTAATGGATAACACATTCCTGGTGGTTCTACTTCTCTGGTTGAACCCTCACTGATAAAATCAGGTACTATCATAGGCCATAAAAGATAAATATTTCAGAATAATAATCCTATCCACATAGGCGGAAATCTATCCATAAGAATAATCATATTTTTAAAGAAAAGTCCCAATTTCCACAAATGAAATTGACAAGAGGCATATGTCTTAATTTTCCTATATTTTAAAAGGATTTTGGAAAAGTATGTGCATTGATTGCCTCTGAAAGATGATGGCCAGTTACAAAAGGAAGGTACTATGTCACTCCTTTTTTCACAAGAATGTCATTTTAACAGATAAGAAAAGAACAGCTGTAAATGCCAGATATTCTCGGTATGTTTTGTTCACCATATTTAATTTAATTTTGAAAGGGTAACTTTACCAGCCCAAGTTCTAAAGAAAGTGTAGAGATTAGATAGTGAATGTTTAAACAAAGTAGGCTAGAAGTACATATTTAAAACTTACAAGAGTCCAAATCAAACATTGCCTGCTGAGTTTTAAAGGAATAAGTGATGCTGCTATCTTCATCTCGATCTGTTGCTTTTACTCTTTCTATAATTTCTCCAACAGGTTTATTTTCAGTCACATTAATAGAATCCAGAGGAAATGCGCTAAAGGAGAGAAAGCATATGGTGGTGAAAAAATGTTGAAGATGAACAATTTTATGCACATATTTGCCAAGTTATGATAATCTGCAAAGAATGTTTTGGATTTGTGATGATACCACCTTCCTTTTGTCAAGAACTTAAGAGTTCATCAAAAACTATTTCCACACAAAGTTACTTAGTTTTTTGATAGAAGCATTAACTTCTAATCATTTGGTCCCTGGTACCATGCCAGGCATCCAAAGACATCACGATATCAGAGAGATGAAAACAGAAAAGTAGAATGAAATAGTGGACCTATATTATTTCATATATCTAATGTATGAAATAGTTGGCAATTGAACATAAGGGATTAAGTGTATTCATTTTTATTTTCTTGTCTGGTATGATGAAATGCTGTTCAAACACATACCTTATTAGAACAAGCTGTCAAGACAGTTCTTCTAAATTGGAATAAATTCTTCCTGTTCTCACTTCTTTATATTATACTTATTTTATAGGCCCTGGTCAACTTCTAGACCATCTGAAACTTGAATTCATGTCCCATTCAGCCTTCTATTTTGGCATCAGACATTTATTGATAATCTACTGTGTGCCCGTCCAGTTTATACACATATGACTAAGCCTTCACTCCTGCCCTTGAGGATCTCACTGTTAGTAGTAAATACAGATATAAATACCTATAACACCATGTGATAGATGCCAGGACGTTTCTAATGATTTAGAAGAAAAGAACAACTAATTCTCAGGATGGAAAAGAGGTTCAAGGAAGTCCGCAGAGGAAAGTAATGCCAAAGGAAAAGGGAGGTGAGTGGGTGACACCATTCTGGTGAGCAACTCTCTTGACCACCAGAATCAAACGTGATTTATCCTTTATACCATAACATAATTCATAATATTTAATAGAAAATTGTTTCAAAAAGTTGATGGCACCTCCACTGAAGACTAGGGTGAACAGGAAAGGCAACTATCCTCAAGAAGTTAAGAGAGGAACTAAGCTCCAATATTTACCTCAATTGTTCAGATAATTTCAGTTAAAGTGAATTGGAGACTCAAACATTGAATTACTCTCCTTATTCATTTATAGAGATAAAATTAAGTGGATAGACAGGAAAAAAATTGAATACTACCTTTTTCATCAATCCAAGAAGAAAGCGTTTTCTTTTGCAGAGAGCTGCACTCTATTTGATTACTACATTTTGAAGTATAGAAACATACTTAGTAGACATTCACAACCTGCAAACATTTTTTAATGCTGTAACTGTACCTTAGAGATAAATGCGAATAAAATTGTTTATATTAAGTGTTTTAAAGTCTAGTTTTCTTTTTTTAATAAAAAAAAAAAAGTAATGTATTTATTAAAAGGCAATGCTACAACTTGACAGAAACTTTGGAAAATACAACAAAGAAAAAAAGACATACCAAATCTTTCCACCACAACAGAATTTTGGTCACTTCTGCATTTGCTTCCCTCTACATTTACTTTCCAGTATCATCTAACACATATTTTACTTGTTATCAGCATATGTATTAGTTACAGATATGCAATCTTTTGTATTTTTAATGTAACATCATAAAACATTTTCTGTGTAAATACATAATCTTTATTATTTTTTTTATACATGGCAATGTTTAATTAGCTATTCTCCTGTGGTTAGATCATGAAATAAATATGCTTACTCAAACTGAGGCTTCTCATCATTTACATTTCTAATTGTGATAATTAATGTCCCTTGACTGAACAGACCTGTTGTATCTGTTGCTCTCAGTGCAAGCTGGAAAACCTGGAAAAGAGTTTTAAAGAACTTTATAATATACTAAATATACTATTGAATTACACATTACAATATGTCTGCTGTTAGATGATTTGGGTTTTCTCCAACTAGATATGTTGTTGTTGATGTTAGGTGCTATTGAGTTGGTTCCGACTCATAGCAACCCTACAGGACAGAATAGAACTGTCCCATAGGGTTTCGAAGGAGTGGCTGGTGGATTTGAACTGCTGACCCTTTGATTAGCAGATATAGCTTTTTAATTTTTTCTTCTAGGAAGTTAAAAGAAATATAAATGCTGTCTTAGTTAGCTGGATTAGCTGTAAATTTCAACCAAGCCTAATTTGATATGCCATTAAATTTCACACAAAGGTCTGTGTAGTTTGGCTGTATGCCTAATATAGATGAAATAGAACAAACAAGAAAATGAATGACCCATATGGAGCCCTAAACCCAAAAACACAGTGTGCTGAAACTAAAAGGTAGGATGCTTGATGTGAACCTCTAAAAACAGGACCATGAGTTACTCTTCGGGATGATGCACATGATGCAATCTTTGGAGAGCCGAGAATGTCATCAGACCTCAAACATCTTCCCCATCAGCCTGTCACACATCTCACCAATAAGGTACTGTTTCTCATGTCATTAAATGTCATTTTGAAAAGAAAATGCTGCTTAGGCAGCAAGATGTCCACTGTACACATTTGATGAACAAATATTCAATGAGCTACTATGATGTACTCTATGCTGCGTGAGGGGCTGATTGATACGATGAACCAAACTTCAGTCTCTTTGTTGAGTACCAATTCATTAAATGTCATAAAACTAGTTGATTAGTTATGTAGTAGAAAGATAAAAAGGATTTAACTGAAGTCTGGTTGAATATGTGAGTTAAGGCAGTAGAGGAAGTGAGGCAGGGAAGTGTCAGAGGTATGGTACCAACTGTTTAAATATGTGGCTTCTATGAATAATCTCTATTTATTTTCTACCTAATGTTACCTCACATTATAGTCCTACCACTCAAATTGCCTAAAAGATATGTATCATTGACTTCTCTAGTGTCCTCTAATATTCAACATATCCAAATTGAAATTGAGATAGAATTTATTGGCTTTCTTCCATCATTGATATTCTTCCAGGCTAGAAAATTGGGATCATCTTCAATTATTCACTCTTCTTCCTCCTAAATATCTAACCAGCATGAAATCCTCTACATTTTTTTTTTCCTATCATCTCTTTCATTTACCTCTTTGTCTCTATTCTCTCAAACCACCTTGCTGAAACAAAACATGTGAAGGCATTTCTGAAAATGGAAATGTTTTTACACTAATAGTAACAACAACAAGAACAATTTAATCTTTATCTCTTCATTTCTCAAACTTCACACTTCATTTCTTGTGCCAGATTATCTCAATAGCCATCTAGCTAGGTTCTTTCCATTCAGTCATTCCTACTTACATATCCTTCATTTTCCTTTCAGAAAAGGCCCCCCAATAATGCTTTATAAATATATATATATTTTATATATATATTGCCTCTCTCATGGAAATATCAGTCATTGTTCTTCCTTCTTGTGACATTAGTTTCAAACTCATCTGTAAGGTTTATACCAGACCTTATTCTGGATATCTAAGGGTTTGCTATTCTAAGTAGGGCAGGATATGAATGTTCAAATGGTTATGAAAATTTTCGGTTGTTTGAAGTCCCTTCCATTTCTTTGATGTTCAGAAAGGTTTAAATTTTAATGATTTACTGATTTGGTTTGACACGATTAGAAAGGCTTTTAATTCTTTTTTCCTCTTAAACTTCTTTAAATGGATCTAAAAAGTTAAAATGTGATCCCTTTGCTTTAAGTAACCAAAAAGCCTGAATCTAGACTTTTGCTTAACTATACACAGCCTCATAAATGAATAACAAAAAATATTCTTCCTTTTGAATTTTCAGGAAGAGTGCAAAGTGATAAAAACTTCCTTTCACTCTATGTAGATTGGTAAAAAAAATACATTAATTACTTGATATCCAGCATCAAAATCCAAGAGATCTGCACCTCTCAAGCTAACAACATCGCTTACAGGATACACTCCAAAAGCTTTGGCTCCTTTCTTTGGTCCAGATAACTGTGTTTCAATGGTGTACTAGAAAAATAAAAGACGTATTATTCACACCAAAATAAATGAGAAGGCATGGAATATCATTAACAAACAAAGGTGTAGAAATTTCTCCATTTTCACATTAAGTTCAGTATTTATTCATGATCTAACTACTATTAAAACCACTGACATATACTGAATCTGAATACAGGAAAACTAATATACTCATTTAGCTTATTAACACAACTAAAATATTTGCTACTTTTTTATAGACTTGTGCAACACTCGACACTTTTTTCCAGAAGAATTAAAAAAAAAAAAAAGTCTTTTTATTTCTAATTCTGAAAACACAACTCTGAAAAAATGTACCAAATAAACTCATTTTTCACTAAGTTTGAATTTAAGGTAACAAAATACAAATTGTGAGTTTAAACCAATCTCAAATATTAATACAGTTGAAGATGCAGTTTGTGATTTAAATTATGTTCTTCATTCCACTTTTTATCTATTTGCCACCACCTGTATTCTCAAAAGTATTTGAAGAAAATTTAATTTAATTTAATCTGAAGTGACGTAAAATTTGATTAAAGTAAGGTTCAATGATCTCTGTGTTTTTAACATTTGATACGGATTCTATCCTCTACCAATATAACCATTTTTCAAAACACTAAATTTTAAAATAGTCACCTGTATGGTCCTGGCAAATTACAGGACTGGTAATAACTATTTTCAGTTGGACCATGGGTTATTTTTTTAATCTTTGGAAAGATTTATCATTTAATGGGAAAAGTCTCATATTCCTTAAAAATTTCACATTGGTTGGTCTACAGCAAAATGTTTTTAGAGCATTCCACAGGGATCGTGAGTACTTTGACTGACAATAACCCACATATCACTGAAGGTTAAAGAAAGAACAGACCAATCTCTTCTTATAATTGTGAAAATCAAGGACATGAGGGATTAAGTGACTTCCCCAGGATCATACTGTAAATCAGCAGTAAAGCCATAACATAAGTCACCTGACAACCTCATCCCCATTCAATGCTCTATTACTTCATACTGCAAGTTAGTAAATTAGAAATAGTAAACTATTTCAGTATATGTTTAAAAAGAACAGCTGCAGAGCAAGCATGCTGAGTTTTGTAGTTCAATGCACTGCTAAACTCTTCAGTTAGAGCTTTATAGGCTCTTTTTTATTTTGCCAGATCTCTAAAAGACTTTACAACCATGAATCTATTACGAGAAAAGCAAGTCTCTTACACTCAGGTACTTAGTAATAAGGTATATAAAAATATGTATATAATCACATTCACATGAGTCCTTGAAACAGCTAGAAACATGAAACAGTTCTAAATAGAATCTGAAAGGCAAAATTAGTTTAGCCTCACCATTGAAGTCTTCATCCATTAGAGGTCCTTGGATAACTGTCCTGTGTACATCTGCTTCTAACAATGTCATTTCCGACATTAATATGGTTTTCAACTTCATTATATTCTCATTAATTATCAAATTAAATCAATTACCTACTCCTGAAACACATCTCTGAAGCATAGTAATGTCTGCAAAAACAATATATGCATCTCACAGAATGACACCCACCTATCATCACCCTATCGCCCTTTGCAGAGTCCTTATCGGTAGCCATCACTCTATAAATAGACTGAAATAATGGGTAGTCCTCATCAATTTCTAAGGTAGCTGTGAATAAAAATTAATACATTATATCAAAATATAAAGTATATATGTATTTATTAGCTCTTTATACAATGAAAACAGAGTAATATTAATTTCAGATTGGATTGTCAGGCTGGGATACTATTTTAAGATAAAAATATTTTTCCTCACTTCTACATGTTTTCCTTTGGGTTCCAGTCATGCTGCCTGCCTCCAATTCAGATTGCACAAAGTGTTTATTGTCTATTTCCTGGCACTGCCTGTGGCAACTATAGCTTAAAGATAAAGAGCATGATATATATGCAGACTTCTTGTCACTAATTTTAATCTCTACCCACCTGTTGGTGCCTCGTTTCTGCTTTCTCAGAACTTGACTCTAAATTTATCTCCCGTCTTCTATCACTCATTCACTAGTGGCTCTGACTCCTTTCCATTAGCATTTAAATATGCTTAATTGTTTTCATTAAAAAAAAGCAATTTTGATCCCAAGCACACTTCAACTACAGCACTATCTCTCTCTTACCCTTCAGGTCCAGAGTTTTGTATATTTCTGTATATTTAGTCCACTTTACAAGAAGTTCTGCCCCTTCAAACTTTGAAACTTCTCCTAAAAAGTCATCAAAGACCTCCATGCTGCCAGACTCAATGGACATTCAGTGTCCATCTTTCTTGACTTCTTTTCAGCATTTACACAGTTGACTATTTCTTCTTCCCTTGACAGGAAAAGAGCATTGCATATCTATAGGAATCCCTCAAAAACTTCTGAGTATGTCCAGAAAAATTGTCTGGGAATATCAATATTGCCAAGTTTTCTGAATAGCCATTAAATTCTCAGATCAGGCAAAATCCTTGTTACAGCTTTCCAAATCTTAACCAACATCTTCTTTATATTCTGAAGTCTCTCACTGGTATCATCCTACTCTTTTATCCTTGAGTGCACACCTTTTATCACCTCACATCCAGAAGCCCTGGTGGCATAGTGGTTAAGAGCTTGGCTGCTAACCAAAAGGTTGGTAGGTCGAATCCACCAGCTGCTCCTTCAAAACCCTATGGAGCAGTTCTACTCTGTCCTATATGGTTGCTTTGAGTCAGAATGAGTCAAATGAGGCAATGAGTTTAGATTTTTTTTTTTTTCTTATCCTGGACAGAGTAGACATTGGGAATGGAAAATAGGAAGTAGCTGATTATAAGACCCAAGGGTTCTCAGTAACCAGAGGGGTTTGTGACACAGAACAGGGTGGAGAGCACAAGGAGAGCCTGGGAGAGATGACCTGGTGTCTCAACCCCTGACCTATAGAAAAAAAGAAAAACCAGAAGGGATTCCATTTACTTCTTACTCACATTCAAAGCCAATTATCATTATCTAACCTATGTGGGCATGTGTATGTGTGCTTTGAAAAATAACTGCACAGGATTATGAAGAAACATTACCTTTAATAGTTAAAATTAGAAAAAGAATACTTTTGTATCAACATCATAAACATTATGTTTCTGAATACAACCAATGTTTTTTCTATAGCTTTTAAGTAAATGATTGTGATATGTAAGAACAGTAAAACAGAGATGTGTGTACCAAAAAACCTAGTTTTGTTTTATAATCAACTTAAAATATAGTCAATCTGGCAAATTTAGTTAAGTGAATAATTGATTTTGGTTTATGTGGTCCAAACCTTAAGATGGAAAAATTTTTATTTCTTTTATATTTTCAAAGAAATTTATTTATGTTCATGATTTGTCAAATTGAGAAATAATAACACGTTTTCACAGTACTCAACTTCAATTGCAACAATAAAGAACACTTCTTTCAGCTGCACACTCAAACTGGGCTCTCAAATTTACTTACATGTTTTCAGAGATGGGAAGTGCAAGTAAAATCTGAAAGGAGAAAACTTAACTCTTTTTAAGGCAATTTGAACTTGTTAAACATAAATAAAACATTTTAAATGTAGACATGAACATATACATGTTTAGAAAACAGATGGTTAGATTTGTTAGGTAGGTAGATGATAGATAGATAGAGATTGATTCCATCTGTGCTTTGATTTCATTTCTACCTTCCCTTTCATGTGTCTTCAACTTCTCAAATGATTCTCCCCATTTATTTTTAAGAATAATTGTCTCACTTTGAAAACACATATACTAGAGAAATACACCAGACAAAATTCTGTCAACCCCCTAGAGTTCTTCCACTGCCTTCTCTCCAGTTTTACATCCAATGTTTTTTAAAAATGTTCCCTATTTTCACAATCTCTCATTACTTCTCACCCCTCAATCTATGGCATTCTGGCTTCTATCCCTATGTAACCTCTGAAATAGTTCTCATTAAGCTCATTATTTATCATTATCCCCATGTCATTAACTAAGTGCAGCAGACACTTAAAACTCCTCGTCTTAGTTGACTGTGGAATTCAACTCCTCTAATGATTGTCACTCTTGAAACGCTCTCATCCTTAGCCATTCATAGCATAACTCTCTCCTCTTCTATCACCACTTTAGCTTCTCCTTCTTAATCAGCTTGGTAGGCTAGCTTCTTCCCCAAGTCATTAAGCATAGGTGTTCCTCCTGGTCTGGCCCTATGCCTTGCTTTCTTATAATTCCCTACTCTCTGGATGAGTTATCTCATCCATGTTCGTGGTTTCAATTACAAAACATTTATAGCCCTAGGCAAGACCTTTCCTTTGAAATCAATTGCCTACTTAAATCTCTTCTTTGATATAACAAAGGCGAATCAAAAGCTCCATGTTCAAAACTGAATTCATGATTTTTCTGTTCATACCTGGTCTATTTCTTGACATACTCTGAGGGTTTCTCCAGCCTCCTTTAGGCCAGTAAATCTGGTCTTTTTTGTGTATGTTAGAATTTTGTTCTACATCCTTCTCCAGTTCTGTCCAGAAACCTCTGTTGTGATCCTGGTCAGAGCAGTCAGTGGTGGTAGCCAGGCACCATCTAGCTGTACTCAACTCAGTCTGGTGGAGGCCTTGGTAGCTGTGACCCATTAGTCCTTTGGACTAATCTTTTCCTTGTATCCTGTTCTCTTCATTCTCCCTTGCTCCTGAAGGGATGAGACCACTGAAGTATCTTAGATGGCTGCTCACAGGCTTTTAAGACCCTAGACGCTACTCACCAAGGTAGAATGTAGAACATTGTCTGTATAAACTGTGTTATGCCAGTTGAGCTAGATGAAAACCTTAAAATTTTAATATTTGGAATACTCTGTAGAAAGCCCTGAGTGACAACACTATTGAGTTAAGGGGAAAAAATATCTTCTTTATTCTGGAAAAGTCATTATTATCAATAGGCAATTCTTTTTAAATATACACTAAATAATTTTAGGTAATGGGCTTAGTAAGGACAAAAAGTAAGTCTCTCTGGAAGAAATGAGAATGTGTTGGTGGAAAAGTTACATAAACTTCCTACAAATCTTTGTACAGTCTCTTTCATAACTTTATGGAACAATAAGTGTCAAGCAAAATCAGATTGTAACAAGAAACAAGAATAGCCCAAGGTTAAATTTCTTTCAAATAGGACAAGAAATAATCTCAAAATTTAGTGTTGGATTAAGCTTGTAGATAATATTAATAGGTTTAACTAGTGTGTAGTTGTTTATTATGATGTCTCCTAATTGCTGTCCTCTAACCAGATTAAAAGGAGCCCTGCTGGTGCAGTGAGTGAAGCACTCGGCTGCTAACCAAAAGATCAGCAGTTTGAAACCACCAGCTGCTCTGCAGGAGAAAAATGTGGCACTCTGCTTTATAGCCTTGGAAACCCTATGGGGAGTTCTACCCTGTCCTTTAGGGTCACTATGAATCGGAATCAACTCAAAGGCATTGTGTTTGGGTTTTGTTTTGTTTTGTTTGTTTAACTGGATTAAGGAAACTAAAACTTGACTGAATGATCCTGTGGGACTCTCTTGACACCTCTAGCCAAGGCAAAATGTTTTCTTCCTTATCTTTGGTGTCAAGGATACAACAAAGGAAGAGTCCAAGTATCAGTATTGAAAATATATCAAACAACTGAGGTTCAATAGAATGATAAATCCATCTGGAGGCTAGGGGCACTGGCTATTAAAGGAAGAACTTTCTATAATGTGATAATAACTACAACTTGTCTCTCCAGTGCTAGTATAGTCCCAGGTTTTTGTAACTGATTCATCAGAATAGTATCAGAAGGCTTTGGTGTCTCAAAGGAAGTCAAAGACGTTTTGATTAATTTAAAGTATATTGCTAGAGAAGATTTCAGAGGACTAGATCCAACCTTTGGAAACCAGCCTAATGAGTGAGCCTAAGCAAGAGCAGCAGCAGAACCACTCAGTCAACCCACAGAATTGTGAGAGAAAAGAATCAGTGTTGCTTTAAGCCACTATGTTTTGGAGTGATTTGTTATGCAGTACTAAATAGCTAATGCAGAAGGCATGCAGATTTGAAAAGTTGAGTGTACAATTAGAAATACAACCAAGAATCTACTAGTGTAGGTACATACATGGGAATGTAACTCAAGGGGGAAAATGAATGAATCAGGCGTAGTCCTCGTGCTCAAGAGGTTAACTACAGAGCATGTAGTGGAGAGAGCTTTTGATTCTACAAAGGAAAACAGGGACCACATTTTAAAGAGATTTGTATGTTATTTTAAAGAGTTTAAATTTTACCTTGAGAGCAATAGGGAGTTATCAAAGAGTTATAGGTAGGGGAGTAGGATGATCATATTTGTATTTTATTTTTTAAAGATATTTGCCTAGGTAGAGGGGAAATAAGACATTCTATGAAAGGTGAAAAAACACAGTAAATGAAGAGGGATGTGGGCAAGAGCAGATTTTATTAATACAGAAAATGCTTAAACAACTATTTAAAAATTAATAGTAGAGAACCAACAGAGAAGAGCAAATATAGAAGAAAAAAATAAAAATAAAGAGTATAATCAGGGCAGGAAGATCCCTGAGGATGGAAAAAGATCAACTCAGAACAAAGCTGAAGAGAATGGAAGTAAACAAAAGAAAGCATGCATTTTCCTTTGCAATAAGAGAGCAGAAAGAAGTGGCAGACTGCAAGGCAACCAACTGTCCATGTGTGACCAAACCAAAAAAAAAAAAAAAAAACAACCCATTGATGTATCAATGATTAAAGACCCACACTTACAAATTAAGAAAGCATAAGATAACATTAAAAAAAAAAAAAAAAAAACAACCCATTGCTGTCAAGCCAGTTCCAACTCATAGCGACCCTAAAGGATAGAGTAGAACTGCCCCATAGGGTTTCCAAGGAGTGGCTGGTTTGACTTGAACTGCTGACCTTTTGGTTAGCAGCGGAGCTCTTTAACCACTATACTACCAGGCCCCTATCCATATGTGACAGTAGAAGGCAATTCCTCACTTATTGCTTATATTTTTTCTCAGTTATGTGAGTTGAGTTCATCTGAAAAGAGAAAAGGTTTTAGGCAATGTCATGGATTGAATTGTGTCCCCCCAAAAATGTGTGTAGCAACTTGGCTAGGTCATGATTCCCAGTATTGTATGATTGTGTTATCTGATGCCATGTCCTTATGTGTTGTAAACTCTACCACTATGATGAGATTATATGTGATCTCCTCATGTGTTGTAAATGCTATCACTGTGATGGGTTTATACAGATGAGGTTGACAAGATTAGTGTCTTAATGAAATCTCTTTTGAGATATAAAAGAGAGAAGCGAACAGAGACACATGGGAACATCATACCACCAAGAAAGCAGTGCTGGGAGCAGAGCGCGTCCTTTGGACCTGAGGTTCCTGTGCAGAGAAGCTCCCAGACCAAAGGAAGACTGATGACATGGACTTTCCTCCAGAGCCGAGGGAGAAAGTGTTCCCCTGGAGCTGATGCCCTGAATTTGGACTTGTAGCCTACTGGACTGTGAGAGAATAAAT
>NW_004444021.1:2666119-2760072 GCF_000243295.1 Trichechus manatus latirostris
TGTGAGAGAATAAATTTCTCTTTGTAAAGCCATCCACTTGTGGTATTTCTGTTGGAGCAGCACTAGATGACTAAGACAGGTGAGAAGGAAATTTAAGACAAGACTACAGAAAATTTAAATTAGCCAAGTTGGGGAATGGAAAAGCGATCTGACTTGAAAAATTCTGAAGGGTTATCAGGAAGCAAACTTGGCAAGTAAAATTTAGAGATCATGAATTGTTAATATGATGGTTCATGTGAATTTCTCCAACAATATTAGTCAGCCCAGGCATAGGAGGAAATATTAACAGTTGGATTATCTCATGGATTGCCTTAGTCGTGATGACAATACTGTGTAGTAGAAATAACTGATAATGAGAGGTGAAAAGAAAGTAATTGTGCTTAGAGTGAGATGTATGAGATTAAGAGTGAAGAGGTAGATTGTTCTACGTGATAACATCCTGGAAGTGACCATGGGAGTATGTGGATGAAAGCTGACTTTAAAGTCACTGTAGTTAAGGTAAGGAATTCAGTATTTGGGGTGCTGGATAGGCCATACTGTGAATATTGAAGTAACTCAAGAAATGGTGGCAGAAGTTGACATAGGGAGAAAAACGGTGAGCCATATATTCAAGTCCCCAGGGCTTGAGGGGGAGTGATTAGTATGTTTGGTAAGGAGCCAAATATACTGAGCTACAAACGAGCAAGGGAGTTTCCAAAAAGGATCAGAGTAATGGTCGGTAATCAGCTTTGGGGAGTGAGAAGAATGCTGACTTCCTGCTTCCTGACCCAGAGATATGAGATGTGTGGGAGAATACGTAACATGAGTTTGAGGCATGCTGTGCTTGTCCTCATGGGAGAGCAAATTTCAGTGAAGACAAGAGATAGAGAAATGTCACAAAATGGGTTCAGAATGTAAGGAATTTTATTTTTTATTTCTTTGCCACATAAAAGGGCATAACTGAAAAATGAGAAGTCAAGAAAAGAGTATAAGGTTAGATTAGGGGAGAGAAAGTTTGGAGCAGTATAGCAATGAGCATAGGAAAGAGGATAAATATATATCTGAAGGGACTTTTTTCTTAGACAACAACCAAGGATAACAAGGATATGAGAGATAGTGAGTTTAGATGGACACAAGTTTTCCATACAATTAGATTCAGATATTTCCATATTATTAGGTAAGCAATGTGCAAGGAAGGTGTGGGATTCAGGCCAAGATTTGTGCTATTACTCCTAACAGAGGCCAAATAGAAAAAGTGTTTTGGGTACATACACAGACAATTTGGGAGTCTGAAGAAGTGGGCCTTATTACAGCTTGACTGCAGGAATTGGAAACTCTCCCACCAAAGGAAGAACTTCCAGTATCATGACCCTAGTCACGAGAAATCAGAGGATCAAGGTTGGTCATGCATTATTTGAAATTTGCAGATTTAGAGCACGGTCCTAGTTCTTGAGATGAGGGGGAGCAGGTGAGTCAACAGAGGTTAGAACTGACTCTAGCCAGAAAGAGGTTGGGTTTGTTTTCAGAATGTGCAGCTGAGCTGAGCTACAGATGAGGCATTCATGTGATGACACTGGGTGGCGAATGAGACATAAAACACTGTATTTCAGTGTTCATAACCATTGTTTTGAACATATAAAAATAACTTCAGGCAGTATTTTGATATTTCCTGACCACTCAATGCAAATAAATGCATGTACATTTTACAGCTATTTGAAATGTAATAATAGCTATGCTTAGGTCTCAGTTTAGAATGAATATCTAGTAAATTTTACATGAGGAGCCTTGGTGCTGCAGTGGTTAAAGCGCTCAGCTGCCAACGAAAGTTCAGAGGCTGGAACCCACCAGCCACTCTGTGGGAGAAAGATGTGGTAGTCTGCTTCCATAAAGATTTACAGCTTTGGAAACCCCATGGGGCGGTTCTACTCTGTTTTATAAGGTTGATATGAGTCAGAATCAACTCGATGGCAGTGGGTTAAATTTTACATCACAGTAGAAATCACATATTAAGTAAAAAAAATCCTCTCTAAGAAAATAGGTTGACCCTATTTCAAAGGACTGATTGCATTTGCATCTGTAACGGATCAGGGTTAGATCATTAATTGTGAAAACAATTTTTTGTTTTTTGGCTTTAACTGAGAAACTGTTCCATATTTTCCTTGAACCTACTGGGGACCGACTGTGCAAAATGCCTGGTTGTGTACGAGGTGCTGTGAGGTGCACTAAGCAGAACACAAGTTACCTGTTTAAATGCACTAATTTATTAATACTTCCTTTTTGGGAAAAATGTCAATCTACTTGTCCTCAATATTTTTTAAAGTATTCTTCTTGAAATTAGTACAAAAATATATATTCTGGATTATTTTACCTATTATTCAAAAAGTTTTTTTTTTCTGAAAAGAATGATGTAAATGCCATCCCAATTTAATGAACAGAGTATTATTATTTCCAGGAAGGAAAAATATTTGGAATATCATAAACGTGAGTTAGGATAGAGATGGGAAGTCTCTTAGAAGTATTTAATTTCTGGAGCAGATTTTGACCAAGAAATTCAATATACCACTTGAGTTTAACTAAATAAGTTATCTTTAAAATCTGAATCTTACAAAGTAATAGGTATAAAATAAATAAAAATATAAATGCTAAAATTTATTTACTTGCATCAATGATAAAATCCTTTGTTTTATTCAGAAAGTGGTAGACATCTGCTTTTCCGGCGATGTCTTTACCATAAGCTCGACTTAGTTGTGTCCCAGGAAGCATGTTTTCAGGTAAATTCACTGGGTTAATTAACACTTGAATGTTTGCTGCAATGTAGGAAACACTGAAGAGATAACAGAAAAAGACTGCGAAGTAATACCAAGAAAAAAAGAGAAAAATGTACAAATTTATCAACAATCATCTCATGGGTAATTTGTCCCCAGTTAATTAGATCCATAGCTAAAGTTGTAATAGGGAACAAAAGTTTCATATAAAACTGAGTCATTGTTTGTTTTTTATATAATTCACATTTCAATATTATTTTTCAGTATTTTACTTTGCAAAAGAGACTTGGAAGAAACAAGCTGAGAGCCTAACATTACTACATCTTTAGTTCATCCCTTGATTCAACATGTATATTTAACAACTGTTACATAGAATGATTGGTTTAGTAAAAAGCCAGTTTGACTAACTTGCCTCTTAGGTCACTGATTATTTTAGTCAAATCATTCAATATGTGCACATAAACTATTTGTTAATATAAGGTTTGTGGTATGACAGTTTAAAATACTAGTAAAAAAATCAGGGAAACATCAAGCCTTTCTGCTTTAATGTATTTAACTGTTTTCATTGCTTTTCTTTTTATTAGAAAGGAAAGAGGCTCTGTTTTTCGTTTAGTTGTAATTGTAAATTGAATTATGCTGCATCTCCAGAGTGAAATGCAGAAATAAGCGTATCCTGAAACTCACTTCCAGAGTATGTAGTATGACTAAAGGGCAATATAAGTTACATCTCAAAAAAGACCACTATTAAAAATAGTCATAAATTAATAAAGAATATTTCATAGGACTTTCTGTTGCATAATAAAGATTTTAGATAGTAAAGTACTATACAAAAAGAGGACCTTAAAGGGAAAAATTACCAAAAGTAGTCATAGTGTAAATAATCCAAGATTTAGTATTGAGTTTTTGAGCATTATTTAGCACCCCACCACACACTCACACACACACACTCACATAGAGAGTGCAAGAGTGAGAAGGAGAGAGCACGGGAGAGAAATATTCAATGAAATAAAAAGATTTCAATAGAAGTTCAAATTCCTAAATACTAACACTTAAACAATAATTTATTAAAAGCAAAGGACATATCAAAATTTAAACAAACCTGTGCATGTTAATAAAATCTTGAAGATGTACGTCTATAAACCAGCTTCTTTAATACCAGTCGCAATGCCTACTACCAAACATATGGCTTTGACTATTTATACTCAATCTTTACTCAAATTCAGCTAACAGGTCAATAAATTGTTACCCTACAGTGAAGTCAATCTTTTTATTCTGTTTAATTCAGTGATTATTCACGTAGGTCATATGTCAGCTTCAATGTCTATTTCCCATTTATTTCTGATGTGAAGATTATCAGCAAAGCCAGGATCATTATGTAGCATCAGTTTAAATTAAAAATGTTTAGAGTTGATATGGGGTATCCTATGGAGAATTTTTGGCAGGCCTTCCAGGTAATTTTCCCTTTAATCCTTATTTACTTAATAGAAGGTGCTCTGTAAGCAAGATAACTCTACGACAATTCTGTCAACACATATTGCTGAATGCCACTGTACTTACCCTTC
Source organism: Trichechus manatus latirostris (assembly GCF_000243295.1). Lineage (NCBI taxonomy): Eukaryota > Metazoa > Chordata > Mammalia > Sirenia > Trichechidae > Trichechus > Trichechus manatus. The sequence continues at coordinate 2,670,426 of NW_004444021.1, forward strand.
TGTTTATTGCTAAGGAGTGTCAAAGGTGAGCTAGAGCCACTCTTAGGTAGTTTAAAACTCAGTAAAGATTACAGATGGATTAAAATAACTACACCACATCAGAGTTTCAGAAAGATGGCAAAAAAGTTCAGAAGGAAGAATCATTTACAAGGGAGTAACTGGGAAATCTTCAAGGAGAAGGTGGCTTTTTTAAAAGAGGATTTAAAGTACAAAGTCCAAAGTGTTTCAGTAACAGAACCCTATTATTTCAATCCATAACAGCCAAACCAAAAACGTAACCCACGGCCGTCGAGTCCATTCCGACTCATAGCAACCCTTTAGGACAGAGCGGAACTACCCTATAGGGCTTCCAAGGCTGTAAATCTTTACGGAAGCAGAGTGCCACATCTTTCTCCCGAAGACTGGCTGGTGAGTTCCAACCACTGTCCTTTTGGTTAGCAGCTGAGGGCTTTAACCACTGCGCTACCAGGGCTCTGAGTAGTGGAAAAATATATTTGTGTAATGAAATACACAGCAATTCCTCATTATTTCCTTTTGAATAAGACTGTGACATGCCCACAGCTGCATTTTAGAAAGATTCATCTGAAGGGATAAGAAGGATTGATTAGAAAGATGAGAAGCTGGAGGAGAGAATGGTGGAAAGACATAGACTCCAAATAAGGTGTTGTGAAGAACACAGCATTTCTAAAGATAGTTTTACCATCTGATTTTGTGAAAATTTATATCCAAGCTAACTTCCATATTTATGAAACAAACTTGGGTATGTGGAATATATATTTATTTTTTTTCTTTGTACAAAGATTGCATTTATTTTTTTAAATTGTGTTTTAGATGAAGGTTTACAGAGCAAATTAGTTTCTCATTAAACAATTAATACACATATTGTTTGTGACATTGGTTGAGAACCCCAGGACATGTCAACACTCTCCCCTTCTTGACCTTAGGTTCCCCATTTCCATTTGCCCAGCTTTCCTAACCCCTCCTGCCTTCTCATCCTTGCCCCTGGGCTGGTGTGCCCATTTAATCCCGTATACATGGTTGAGCTACATGTATTATTGTTTCTTTATGGGCCTGTCTAATCTTTGGCTGAAGGGTGAACCTCAGAAGTGACTTCAGTACTGAGTTAAAAGGGTGCGTGGGGACCGTGCTCTTTGGTTTCTCCAGTCTCCGTCAGACCAGTAGGTCTGGTCTTTCTTTGTGAGTTTGAATTTTGTTCCACATTTTTCTCCAGCTCTGTCCAGGACCCTCTATTGTAACATACATTTTTATTATATATACTTATAAACAAACTTATACATGTTTACAGGCAGTCATTGCCTTGTACAGGACTGTAAAATTACCATGCAAGCTGAAGTCATGCAAATCAATCTTAATAATCAATGGGAAAGTTATTATTGTTTTAGTATTTTTAAAAATTCAATCAAAATATCAAAAACTCTGAAACTATAGGTTAGAAATGCATAGGAAAATTTTAAAAAAATTGTAAAACTAATATTTATTTTGTACCCTGTAATTTGAGAATCGAAGTATTTTATTTTTCTATTCCTTTTTCTAAATTTGGATCAACTTCCAACATTTTATCCTTTGCATTTTCATTGTTGTAAAATATCTTTGAGATTTCCTTTAATGTGATTTTTTTTTTGCCACTGTCACTTCCTGTGAGACATCATCCTTTTGTCACAACCAGTTTCTTAATTTGCTATAAGTCACCTTCACTTTTTCATCACATTTAGACTTAATCCATACTGAAGGCTGTAGTCTTTGACCTTCATCAGTCTTGACTTCACCAAGTTCCTTTGGTTGCCTATCTAGAGTTTCTGAAATGACAGCAGTATCAGCATTCCCACCATCAGGTACTTCTTCTATAAATCAATTTATACCCAATTCTGCATGCATATTACTCACTGTTAATTCCTGCCTTGATGCTCTTATTATTTCAAAGCATGTTTAATGTCATATTTTGTCCAAAACTCAGGAAAAGAACTAACATGATCTACAGTTGTAGTGTCAATAGCATGTGTGAAAATTCATCTGAGTTATAAACTTTAAAAGTTGAAATAATTCCATGGACCATTGGCTGGATTAATCTAACTGTGTTTGGTGGCAAAAATAAAATTTGCACGTTTTTCTTAAAGACTCTAAGGGAATCAGGATGACTTGGAGAAATATTCAACAATGTTGTTAGTTACCATCAAGTCAGCTCCAAATCATAGCAACCATAGGTATAACAGAATGAAATGCTGCCTAGTCCAGAGCCATCTTCAGGATCACTGATATGTTTAAGTCCATTGCTTTGGCTATTGGGTCAATTTATCTCACAGAGGGTTTCCTTTGTCTTCACTGACCCAAACATAATGTCCTTTTCTAGCAACTGGTCTTTCCTGATAACATGTCCAAAGTAAGCAAGACGAAGTTTCCCATCCTCGCTTTTAAAGAGCACTTTGATTATTTTTCTTTTCATAGTTACTTGTTTGTTCTTCTGGCATGCCATGGTATATCTAATGTTCTTCACCAACACCACAGTTAGAATGTATCAGTTCTTCCGTCTTCCTGTTTTATTGTCCAGCTTTTACATATGACGCAATTGAAAAGACCATGGTTTGGGTCAGATTCATATTAGTCATCAAAGTGATATCTTTGCTTTTTAAAAGTTTAAAAAAGTCTCTTGCAGAAGATTTGCCTAATGAAATAGATTGATTTCTTGACTACTGCTTCCATGGATGTTGATTGTTGGTCCAAGTAAAATGACACCTTCAATTTCATCTTCATTTATCATGAAGTTGTTTACCGGTCCAGTTGTGAAGATTTTCATTTTCATCACTTTCAGGCTTAATCCATATTGAAGGCTGCAGTCGTTGACCTTCATCATTAAGTGCTTCAAGTCATCTTCATTTTTGGCAAGCGTGATTGTGTCATCTGCATATCACAGGTTGTTAATGAGTCTTCCTCCAATACTTTTATAACAGCTTTGTTGTTGTTGTTAGTTGTCCTAGAGTTGATTCCAACTCATGACAACCCCATGTGTGCAGAGTAGAACTGCTCCATAGGGTTTTCAAGGCTGTGGCCTTTTGGAAGCAGATCACAAGCTTTTCTTCAGAGGCACCTCTGAGTGAGTTAGATGTGCCAATTTTTCAGCTAGTAGTTAAACACTTGGAGCCCTGATGGCGCAGTGGTTAAGAATTCAGCTGATAACCAAAAGCTTGGCAGTTCTAATCCACTAGCTGCTCCTTGGAAACCCTATGGGACAGCTCTACTCTGTCCTATAGGGTCGCTATGACTCAGAATTGACTCAATAGCAACGCGTTTGGTTTTTGGTTTACTTGAGCACTTAACCCTTTCTGCAACCCAGGGCTATATCTTCTTCCAATCCTGATGCCACATTCTTCTTCATATAGCCCAGCTTCAGGGATTATTTGCTCAGCATACAGATTGAATAAGTAAGGTGAAAGGATACAACCCTGTTGCACAGCTTTTACAATTCTGAATCATGCAATATCTCCTTGTTCTGTTCAAAGGACTGCCTCTTAATCCATGTACAGGTTCTGCATGAGCACAATTAAATGCCCTGGAATTCTCTATTAAACAACATTAGTGCTTTAAAAGTTAAATAATTTTATTAGTTGTAGTGCTTTAAACGAGTCCCTGGGTGATGCAAAGAGTTAATGTGCTAGGCTGTTAACTGAAAGGTTAGAGGTTAGACTTCACCTAGAGGCACTTTGAAAGAAAGACCTGGTGGTCAACTTCCAAAAAATCAGCAATTGAAAACCTTGTGAATCATGGTTCTACTCTGACACACATGGAGTCACCATGAGTCAGAATTGACTCAACTAGTAACCAATTTCAAGGTTAAATTATTTTGCCTGTATACTATCTCTCTACCACTGAGATCAACCAAGGATATATATGACCCAACAAATCACAGTGCTAGAAAAATACTTTAAAGGACAGTACCCTTTAACTGTGGCATCTAAATCTACTAAGGAGTAAGGATATTATATAATTTGATTAAAAATCAATTCCACATGGACTTATTAAACATGTAATGAAATCTACAAATTTCTATCTGGCTGTGGCAGTGGAATAGTGCTTGGCTAAAATTACTCAGGTCAGTTTCTAGGAAATGTCTGCATTTCAAGGGTACCATGAGAGTTTAGGTACATAATGTAACAGTGGTGGTTGGTTAGGTTTCCTAACATGTCCCTTTGGGTGAGATGTTGTAAGACAATTCTCCATAGGTCTCTTGCATTTCCACAGGTCTTGTGAATTTAAGACCTGACCGCCTTTTTTCTGGACTATTTTTTGAAAGATTTTTATATAGTGAACAGTTTTGAAAGATAGAGACTGTGTCTCCCTCTGGAACAAGGAGCTGATTTGTTTATTGTCCAGTATAATAAAGAGAATGTCTCCCTCTAGGGAAAAATTAGGCAGACTTACTGCCTCTTAAGAGATTTGGGTTCTCTAAGCTCAAAGTTCCTTTCCTCAATTCAACCCACTGCATGTGTAGGTATCATCTGTCCCTCTTTGCATAACTCTGTGAGATGTGAGGCTCAAGGAACCAATGTGAATGATGAAACTGTGATTTCTGTAATTCCTATAAGTAATAATGTCCTTTGTCTCTGAGCTAAGAGTCTCGGGTCTTCTACCTACTAAATCCATAAAACTTCTACCATATGTCCATCCATGTGGGAAGCTAATATCTTAGCTTCACAGTTCTTGTGATGAAAAATCTCAGTATATCTCTACAGTCACTAAAACAGATCTTCTCAGTGCATAATTTAAGAAGACAATTTAAATGTGTTCTGTGCCTCAGTGGTAAAATTGAATAGACACCAATATGTGCCAAATCTGCAGTAAAGTAGTATAGCTTAGCACTTGCTATCAAATATACCTGAGTTCAAACCTGATTCCAATAAAAACTGTTTCATCTGTGAATGTTATTTTCACTCCCTAAGCATAATTTTCTCCATTTATCATATGTGGAAAACAACAGTGACTATATGATGTTATGAAGTGTATAGAGTATATGAAATAATGAACAAAAGGAACTAGCACAGTACGGGATACATGAGAAGCACTCAACTTTTAAAGTTACTTAGGATATTCATTACATAACTCAAAGTATAGAATGGAATCTTATAGACTTTCAAATTGTACACCCGATGGGATTGTGATATGAATATTTTTGGAAGTAACCTATCCTATTCTGAGTTCTGTTCTACATCAACACTAGCAGTTAAAATTCTTATGTAATGTTATAAAGCTTTCCCTGAAGAATTAAAGCATCTTTCTACATATATCTACAGGGACTTCTCATGAACAGCTGCTACCTGTAGATGGTGCCTGCATGGTGCAGTCCATCCTCCACACCCACCATCAAATATTTTTTATTTACAAACCTGATTGTATCATTGTTATATTTTAAAAAAATCTTCCTATAGAAGAAAGTCCAAACTACTTAGCATGCAGTATTTCACTTTTGGCTCATTTGTCCTCTATGCTTCTTTTTTACCATACATCCAATTAAATCAAGTTTTTCACCTTTCTCTTCAATATCTCTATTCCTTTACAGATATGATTCTGTGCCCAAAAAGTCTTCCTTTCTTTTCTTCCTTGTGAAATCTTACTCATTCTTCAGGAACCATATCAAATATTACTTCCTCAATGAAGCCACTGACTTCCCCTACATAGTTAGTACTCCTCTACTATCATCCCAAAGAGTTCTGTAGACACTCTATTATGGCACTTATAACATGGAGTGTAATGATTTTTTTGCATTGCCTAACTCCTGTTTGTTTCCAGTGCTCAGGACAATTAAAGGCTTACTATTTATCTGTTTGATCTTTGAATGAATGAATAAATAAGACTTTGTGTCTACCATGATATTATGGACTAAATTCTATCATTAGAACTTAATTTCTTTGAGTCTTAAAGATGTCGATTCTCATAGAATCTTATATTAAAACCCAAACCTCTCTGGGAGCCAAACTGACCAGTCTCTCTGTCTGTAACACTCTTACCCTGGATGTCCACAATATCTTGATCCATCATCTCCTTAAAGTTTTTGCTCAAATATCACTTTCTGATTGAGACTTACTTGGACCTTTCAATTTCAATAGCAATTCCTCATTCTACCCATCCCTTTCCCTACTGTATTTTTTCCATAGTACTTGTTGTCCTTTACCATAGTATGCAATTGTTAAAATTATATCTATTGTTTATTTCCACTCCATACAATGTAGACCACATGAGGGCAGCAATTTATTTTTTTTCTTCCAAGGAGAAATCTCCAGTAACTGGAAGAATACCAGGATTATACCAGGCTCAATTATTATTTTAAAGAATTACTATAAGGGAAAATATGGAAAAGATTTTTACATTGAATTATATCTGAATTCAAAGCCCTATAAAAACTGATTTAGAGAACGGTTCAAAGATTTGATTTATAAAACTGAAGTGGATTTGGCAATGCCTCAAACCATGTTTCATAATTGTGTCCAGGACCTGTCTATATAGGTATATAAATATATTTAATGTATATATTTATATATGATATATATATAGTCTGAATAATTTGTACATTTACACCAAGTAGTGCAAGTATTAACATGTCTATTTAACATGTGAACAACGAAATATTACTAAGTAAATAAGATTACCCAGCCAAATATTCGGTCAATAGGGCAATTCTTTTTCTTTCAGTGATTACATGTTAGCTCCTTCAAGAATACAGTTCAATGTAGGAAATAACTATATATTTTTTTAAGCATTTTTGAAAGTCAAGAACTAAGATAAGCAACAGAAGGGCATGTTGAAAACAGTCAATTAATTTGTGTGTTCTGTATGATCAGGATAGAACAGAGGAGTGGGGGGAGGAAATAAGAGGACTGGCTCTGTTACTCATCCTGTGAGTCACTGGTTGCGTGTCTGAAAAAATACAGATCTTTCATGAGTAACTCGAGTTCTTTTGAACCAAAGCCTTAAGTAACCCTTCAAGGAAATGAAAGTTTATACTTGGTTTCTAAATTATTATTTTATCTTATAACTTGGACAAACCATTGGTACATGAATATTCATATCAGATATCTAACTAATAAGTTTGGATATAAGTTTACCAAATCTCCCCCACCCCCACCCCCGCCGATATGTTTATTTAGGGCCACAAAACTCATTTTAGTAGCACTGTGAGATCATTCAGGTATGTGCTTATTATATATATGTTCGTGGTCTGTGGATTTTTAATTACCTTTATTTGTGAAATCTTCCAAAACACTTCAAAGAGTCTAAATTTAAAAAAAAAAAAAAAAAAAGCTGCTAATTTATCTTTGATAGAAAGGTGTAGAATTGGAAAGTTACTCTCCCTCCCCACCACGAAATAGAGAGTTTATTTTGATCCATGAGAAATGAAGGGGAAAAACACAAAGACAACTTTTTTTTTTTTCTCATTTTGGTTTTCTGAAATGTTCTTTTGAACATTTCATTTTTTATGAAGTTTGGAGAATTATTCAGGGCTTGAACTTTTTAAAGTTATGGACTAGTATATGGGTCATGCTCAATCAATCTGTCACGAAATTAAGATTTGAAAAGATTCAGCTGGTATTGAAATAGACACCTTAAAGAGTCAAAGTTAATTACATTAGTCCTTCAACTTCCTGAGGTTGTAATAACAAAATAATTCATCAAATCACTTATATATATGAACTGAATGCATGAATTCAGCCTTGGTTACTTTGGTGTCATATGAGTAGGGGATGAATCTAGCAGAACAACATAAGGCAATGGAGTGTTCTTTGGAGTGTGAAAGTACTGTAGCAGTTACCTCCAGTATTCTCTTCTGCACACAAGAAAACCAAGATCAGAAGTGGATACGATGGACACTCCACTCCTTTCTTGGAGAACTCTAATTCTTAGCATGGGCTGATAAAGGACAGAATGGGAAGGCTGCTCACTGATGAAAAGCTGTTATTTATAGTATGCTTTAGAATATACATTTTTTATTTTTATTATTTTTTGACTTTTTATCTTTAAAAAGAGTAGAATTACATACGGATTTTGGCAGCTTTATGATATACAAGGATGGTAATTATGGAGTCAGTGAACACCAATGTGTATTTGAAGAGAATAACCAAACAACACATATAAAAATAATATGCCAATCAATACAGATGTGATAATATGATCAATGTTCATATTTAGCAATATAAGTGATCCATCATGTTTTGTTATTCTCATAATCTATAGCTTTTGGTTTCCTTCCACACTTCCAATAGCATCTTCTGCTCAAGCCATAAGGAATTAGTTAAGTTTTTCCAGCTGTACTCTGCTATTTTAAACCATCAGGGCTTTGTATATACCAATCTTTCTGTGTCTTTTTTACCAGGTAATCTTCAGTTATCACTGAATACCATCCCCAGGTTACTCACTAGTCCTCCCATCATTATTTTATTTATTAAAAAGCATTAAAATTGCTTTTGCAGTGTTTCCTATATCAGATTGTGAGCACTTTGAAGGCAGGTTTCCTTTACTTTACCCTTTTCATTCCCAGCATTTGTACAGTGGCTTGCACACAGTATGGAATTTAGTAAGTGATAAAATAATAGATGAATGCGTAAATTAACGAATGATGAAACCACTAACAGTGTAATGTTTATTAAATCTGGAACACAATTAGCCATAGAGAATGCAATCTCTTTTATTGCTTATCCATAAAAATAACTGAAAGGTAAAATGGCCTCATTCAGGCAGTGTACATTAGAAATCTATTTTGTTAAAATAAATAAAATAGCAATAATTAAAAATCTGGATATTGCACATAAAAATCCAATTTTCTAGCTACCCTTGGAAAATCACAAGATTCGGTAAACATATAGTGTGCATTTCTGCATGACAATCATTGGCTAAAGTTAAATGATAGCTGCCCCCTTTAGTCTAACATTGACAGTCCCCATTACCACATTCTTTAATACAGAATGTCTCTTCATTAATAGTGTGTGAATTTGACTCTGAGATTTCATCACAGCACTAACCTGAGACTGATTTAAGTTAATCACTACCATTTTCAGTGAAAAGGGACAGATAGACATTTTAGGTAGGGAAGAGGGAATGGATAAATGTGTAAAGATAAGGCACACGCAAGAAAAATGAAAACATGGAAGCCTTGTCTAAATCTTACGAGAAGCAATATGGTGCAGTGCTTAAGAGTCTGAACTTTAGAATCAAAGAGATTTGGCCTGGAATCTTGCTAGGCTGAACAAACTGCTTAACTTCTCAGAGGTTAAGTTTCCTCACCTGAAAAATAGGGGTAATAATAGTTACAATAATTCAGACCTACTTCTTAGATCTGCTGTAAGGATTAAATTCAACAGTTTATATGTAGGCTTGGTTGAGTCGAAAGGATTTAGACATGCCTAAACAATGGTTAAGCACTTGCTGTTTACTGAAAGGTTGATCGTTTGAACCCACCGGTGGCTCCATGGGAGAGAAGATGGATATCTGTTCCCATAAAGATTACAGCCTAGGAAACGTGATGGGGAAGTACTACTCTGTCCTATACGGTTGCTATGAGTCGGAATCAACTCGACGGCACACAATAACAACAGACATGCACAGACACTTACAATAGTCTACGACCAGTACCAGAGCCCTACAGAGAGAGAGACTACAGTCAGAAAGTGAAAGAGCTGTCCTCTGGGGGTCTCTCAGAGAGAAGTAGGAACCTAAGCAGCAACACCTGAGTATACTTCTAACAGCCTTTTCCCTATTTTGCAACAGAACACTGAGTAGGTTTAGTATCCCAAAGGCCTATAATGTCTTGTCTTGAAATGTGCAGAGTGTACCTTGGACACAGCAGTACCTAAAATGAGATTATCCTATCAGGAGATGGTGGTAGGCTGAATAGGAAGTGGTCCATGGTAAGTTGAGATAGTGGTACCCAGCAGCTGCCTAGAGGACAAAAGGCAGTATGACACACTTTTCAAAGAATATTTGAGGGTTACTCTACATGTTGCTGATATCATGTGTGAAGAGGTTAGGCAAAGGCCAGTGATATTTATTATAAAATAGTTAATATGGCTCATCTGAAATTTGTTTTCCATGTATATATGTTTTTGTTGTTGTTGTTAGGTGCCGTTGAGTCATTTCCGACTCATAGCAACCCTATGTACAACAGAATGAAACACGGCCCGATCCTGCACCATCCTCACAATCCTTGCTATATTTGAGTCCACTGTTGTAGCCACTGTGTCAGTCCATCTCGTTGAGGGTCTTCCTTTCTTTCACTGACCCTCTATTTTACCAAGCATGATGTCCTTCTTCAGGGATTGGTCCCCCCTGATAACATGTCCAAAATGTGTGAGACATAGTCTAGCCATCCTTGATTCTAAGGAGCATTCTGGTTGTACTTCTTCCAAGACAGATTTGTTTGTTATTTAGGCATTCCATGGTGTATTCAATAGTCTTTACCAACGCCACAATTCAAAGGCGTCAATTCTTTTTCAGTCTTCTTTATTCGTCATCCAGCTTTTGCATGCATATGAGGTGACTGAAAACATCATGGCTTGGGTCAGGTTCATCTTCGTCTTCAAGGTGACATCTTTGCTTTTCAACACTTTAAAGAAGTCTTTTGTAGCAGATTTGCCCAATGCAATGCGTCCTTTGATTTCTTGACTGCCTGCTTCTGTGGGTGTTGATTTTGGATCCAAGTAAAATGAAATCCTTGACAACTTCAAACTTTTCTCCGTTTATCATGATGTTGCTTATTTCTCCAGTTGTGAGGATTTATATATATATACATCGTAATATATAAAATACTGTGTTTTAATATTTGAAAAGCTTCTGTTTACTCCCTCTCCTTGGTGTAGCAGAAACAACTTGGCTTTCACTAAAGCCCGTATCCGCTTTTCCCTGGCATACAGCTAGAGGACATTTCTGAGCCTTCCTTGCATTAGGTGTAACCAGTGGGATGTGGGAGGAAGTGCTATGCACGCTTCCAGGCTTGGCATATAACATCTCCAGCATGATCATTTAAACTGTCTGATAACTAGATACAGAACAACCTTCACGGGTCTCTGAGTCCTATGATTGTGAGAGACACACAGCTGAAAGAACCTGGGTCCCTGAATGTCAGTGTAAAAAGCTGCCTATCAACCAGGAACATGTGCATTAGGCTTGAGTAAAAAAGAAACTTCTATTGCATTAAGCCACTGGGCTTACCCTAACAAGTAAATTAGACTTTGGTTCAATTACATTGGAAAATCATCAGGAAAGATGAATCACTAGAAAAGGACATTGTGTTTGGTAAAAGGTCAGTGAAAACAAGGGAAACCCTCAGTGAGGCAAATTAAAACAACAGCCACAGCAATGGACTCAAACACACCAACAATCATAAAGATGGCTCAGGACCCTGCAACCTCTTCATTCTGTTATACATAAGGTCACCATGAGTCAGAGTCAACTCGATGGCAACTTAACAACAACAGTCAACTAAATAATCTGAAATTCCATCTCTTCACCTCTTTTCAGTTGATTATGTAAATAAGAAAAAATAACAACCAGAGTTGGCTGAAACAAGAAACCACAAGCAGTCTTTGTTCACAAGTAAGTAGCTATTTGATCTGTCCCACAACCATCCTTATTTCAATCTTTGCATTATCTACCTGAGAAATATCAAAAGGACTGGGTCATATTCCACTCCCTATCTGAAAGAAAGTAGAATGTTCAAACTTCCAGGGCCATTCCAGCAGTACTGTTAAAAAAAAAAAAAAAAAATCACTGCACACTCACAAATCTGTACTTTTCTTCCTAAAATAGGGTGTTGACCTCAAACAAAAACGGGTTTAGGCTACATCTACATGGGTGACCATGTGTGGCATAAAATAGATTTTCCAGCATGCGTTTATTTGGCAATGACTTAAAAGTGCAACCAGATGTTTTCATGGAGAACAGCTCTTTTAGCCACAAATGTTTCCAATTTAAATACATTTGTTTTGATTCAATTTTGCTGCAGATGGAAAACATCCATTTTCTTTCTTTCCAGTGGGGATAGACAGTAAACATTGGCAAATCTCATAGAGAATGATTACCAGTGTAGACAAAACTTCACTGAGAGCTGTGTTTCCATAAAGAGAATTTTTAAAAGACAATTTTGCATTTTAAACAGGTTGGCTCTTTTAAGACTACTTTTTTACTCTAATTTGTACCATAAGTCTTAAACATCTGTATATGTTTGATCCCAGGGAACTACCTTACTTTTAAGCGATAAGTCGGATCTATTCAGAATGACAGCATGGCTTCTGGGTGTGCCATCAATAGCTACTGCAGGGAGACATTTAAGATTTTCTTATCAAAATGTGAATTATGTAGAAGTTCTTTACCAAGTTCACTTATAGCTAGCAGACTGAAAGATAACAGGAATTTTAAATGTCATTATAGAAAACAGAAAAAGTTTTCTGATTTTTTTCAAGAGCAAACTAATGTGCACGTGACAGAGTATAAAAATGATCTTGGCAAGTTTATTGATTTCTGTTTTAAGAACCTGGGAGTTATATTTTAACTCATAAAATATAATGTTTTCTTTAACCAGATTATCCTTAACATTTGTTGTTTTAGTTTAACTTTATGGTTTGTAAGGTGGTTCTTGAAAGACAAAAAGATGTAAAAAAAAAAAAAAAAACCAGTTATCTGTTTTAGATATATTAAAAAAAAATACAAATACTACTTTCAGGAGTAAAAATCATAATTTTTATTTTTTCCCTCAAAGAGAACAATCTCTGTTAGCCAGAATATAATACTTCCATAGACTGAAAACTGCGGTATATAAATGTTATTTTAAAAATATACAGCATTTAAAAAGATGTTAAAATACTAAAATGAATATTAATTTTTTTTTAGTCATTAGATTGATGGAAGAAGCATGACTTGTCTCCCCCCACCCCCATGTCTTCCCAATTTCAAGCATTTTCATTTAAGGTGCCCTTCTTTGTGCAAAGTATTAATACCTGTGTTATTCAGTTTTTCCTTCCAGGTAGCATTAATCTTAGATACCTTTTGAGTACTCTCTTCTGGCATAGATTTTCCAAGGAAGTTTCAGCAAACAAAGTTCATGTTCCTAAAAACTACTTCACCCACAATTCACCCTATGTTTATGACTTAAGTTTTTGCCACCCAGTATATGGTCACTTTGGCCTCATTTCCAGGACGTTGGTCTCATGAATGGCTATCTGTTGGGAGAAATCTGGGATTCCCCCTAGATTCCAGCTGGTATCCCATTTGAGATCTTGACCCTATTTCAAAATCTCTCCAGTGGCTCTCCCGGTTTGATATCCCTGGGGAAAAACTTATTTTGCCAGACCACAGAGCTGAATGAGGCCTTGAGAATTTGAAGCAGTCATAGATTGTCTAAATGATACATTGGAATTGGTGGTTGGCTTGTTGGAGAAATATAAATTAAAAGGCACTTTTTAGCAACAGAATGAAATGGATATTGAAGAAATTATCTGGTGTCATAGGGGAAAGTAAAAAGCTATACTTTTTCCTTTATATTTTGTTTCTTAATAGCAAAATTCTGTTTTATTTGCAAATAATAATAATAGCAAATATTTTCACTTTACTATTACCTCAACCTGGTATATAAGATGGAAATTACTAATGTAGAATAAAAGAATATCCCTTTCTTTCACCCTGAGTAAATATATGATTCTATATGCTATATTTAATTAAGAAATCCTAAAGCTCTAAATTTTTTTCTAGAAAATTTACTATCTTAATAGTATTATAAAGCATTGTTAGTGGCAACAATTTATATTATCATAAAATATTATTCTTCCTTTCAGAATCTGTTGATAACTGTTGGAATATCTATCTTAGATTCAGTAATTTGTGTGTGTGTGTGTGTGTGTGTGTGAACACGTAGTAAAATTATTTACTTTATCTATTTTTAAGTAACATTTAACATGTTTTCTAGTACAAGAAAGAAAATTTTCCTAATCATAATCAGCTCGATACTTACTTTTTAAACTTATATGAGAATGTAAACAAGACACCAAAATAATCAACATAAAAATCCTATTTTGTAACAAGTTTTGGAAAATAAAATCAAATTAAAAAGACTATAGAAAAAAATTAAATGCACCATGATTACAAATTATTTTCCAAGTGTCATAAGAATTCATATAAGAAATTAGTTCATAGAATTTTCTTGTTATCTTTTACGATTTTAAAATCTGTTTCCAGAAGACAAATAACATGACTTTGCTCAAATACCCACTGTTCTATTGTCACTTTTAAGTCTTAGTCTGAAAATGTATTTTGCATCTAAAAACTTAAGATCTTCAGAATTAGCTGATTTATATGAAAGTCTTTAAAAATTGCCAGGTCAATGAGACTCAAGAATATAAACTTACTGTCCAGTGAATTAAATTTTTCTTAGAATGTTTACTTTCCCTAATTTCACACACATTTAAAAATAGATTTGGATGGGATTTAAATTTTCTGAACCTATTTATGTAGTTTTTACTTATAAATGCTTTTGTGCTCCTTTTTATCAGAAATTCAAGGAAATCGAACTGATACCTTTTAATTGCAAATGTAGGCAGAGTGTAGGTAAATGATACTTTAATGATTATTTCAGTTCAACAATCTCCAAAGAACACAGATGTTGAAAATCAGTGTTTCATGCTCCGTGAAAATGAAAATAACTTAATTTTAGAAATTTCAAATAAGACTAATACTGTGACATCATTTTCCTTTTTACTAAATTTAGAAAGTTGTTGTTGAAATATATGGTGCAATAAAGACTAAGATGATGAATGTAGTAAACAATAGTTTCCTTTCATAAGTGACCTCATGGACCTATGGAGAATTACTAGCCTCTACATCTGTTATATGGTGACTAATACTGAGCAATCAAATTAGAAGACTTTGATTCAGCAAAACTGAGTAACTATAATGAAGTTAAACCTTCCTATAACAACTCAATATTAGTACACAAAAAGTATGGGCCTATAAAATTGGAACATTTGACTTCGAAAATCATTTAAGAACTCTTTAACACGATTCATGTAATCTGTGAAATTTAAGGTTCTTTCACTGTCACCTTAAAGAAGTACTTAAAATTCAATATATCAGGATATATGAACCAAAAATTTTTGGTAAGTCCTTATTTATTTTAGCCCATAAAATAAATGTCAGAACAAAAAGTCAAAAGAATAATTGAAGAGAAGAAACCTCAAAAAAGGTTTAAACTCTTGCTTTATGACCTCCTTAGTTACTGATTTATATGCATATTTGTGCATCTTAAACTTCGGAGAAAATAAGGATAAATTAGTGTGACAGCCATCAAGTAGTAACTTTGGGGTAACCAAAAAAACAAGCCAAACCAGTTGCCCTAGAGTCGATTCTGACTCATGGTGACCCCTTGCGTGCAGAGCAGAACTGCACTTCATAGGGTTTTCAAGGCTATGACCTTTTGGAAGCAGATCTCCAGGCCTTTCTTCTGAGTGGGTTCAAACTGTCAAACTTTTGGTTAGTAGTTAAGCACTTAACCATGGGCCACCCACAGACTCCAGTCTTAGGGTAATGACCATAATTATGTTCTTTTGTGTGCTCTACCTCTAAAGCTCACTCTCTTCTTCCTATATGCAAATATTTTCTAATGAACATCAGATAGTTAGAAATGAAAATTTAATCTGAAAATTTCTGATATCTGGCTTCAGATTCTAACAACCTGGATCCCAATACCGCTCTAATATTTACATCCCAATTATGCATTTTTGGCAAGTTACTTAATTTTTCTAAGCCTTAACTTCTTCTTTTATAAAACAGGGATAATATGAATGATAAAAAGTTAATTAAATCAATTCATGTAAAACTCTTACTACGGAACTAAGAACATAGTAAATATTGAGTAAAGGCAAATAATACTGTTTTTATCTTTATAACAATAATCATCTTTAAACAACATACATATTTTTGTACTGAGTACACATACATAAAAACATACAGAATATAATAAATATAAGAATAGAAAGTGCTCACTTTGGCAGCACATATACTAAAGTTGGAATGATACAGAGAAGGTTAACATGGCCCCTACACGGCAATGACTCGCAAATTCATGTTCCATATTTATTTAAATTTTTTATTTTATTGTTGTACTTTAAGTTAAAGTTTACAACTCAAGTTAGTCTCTCATACAAAAATTTATAGACACATTGTTATGTGACCCTAATTGCTCTCCCTATACTGTGACAGCACACTCCTCCTTTCCACCCCTGAATTCCGGTGTCCATTCAACCAGCTCTTGACCCTCTCTGCTTTCTCATCTCACCTCCAGACAGGAGCTGCCCATTTATTCTCCTGTATCTACTTGAGCTAAGAAGCACACTCTTCACGAGTATCATTTTATGTCCCATAGTCCAGTCTAATCTTTGAAGAGTTGGCCTTGGGAATGGTTTTAGTTCTGGGTTGACAGAGAGTCCGGAGGCCATGCTTTCTGGGGTACCTCCAGTCCCATTCAGATCATTAAGTCTGGTCTTTTTACTATTATTTGAGTTCTGCACCCCACTCCTCTCCTGCTCCATCAAGGACTTTCTGTTCTGTTCCCTGTCGGGGTGGTCACTGGTGGTATCAGGGCACCATCCAGTTCTTCTGGTCTCACGCTGATGCAGTCTCTGGTTTATGTGGCCCTTTCTGTCTCTTGGGCTAATACATTCCTTGTGTCTTTGGTGTTCTTCATTCTCCTTTATTCCAGGTGGGTTGGGACCAATGGATGCATCTTAGATGGCCGCTCACTAGCTTTTAAGGACCCCAGACGCCACTCACCAAAGTAGGATGCAGAAGATTTTCTTAATAAACTTTGTTATGCCAACTGACCTAGATGTTCCCTGAAAGCATGGTCCCCAAACCCCCACCCCTGCTACTTTGTCCCTTGAAGTGTTTGGTTGTATTCAGGAAACTTCTTGGCTGTGGTTCAGTCCAGTTGTGCTGACTTCTCCTGTAGTGTGTGCTGTTCTTTCCTTCACCTAAGATAATTCTTGTCTACTATATAGTTAGTGAATAACCTCTCCCTCCCTGCCCACCCTCGTAGCCATCAAAGAATGTTTTCTCCTCTGTTTAAACCTTTTCTTGAGTTCTTATGATAGTGGTCTTATACAATATTTGTCCTTTTGTAACTGACTAAATTCACTCAGCATAATACCTTCCAGATTCCTTCATGTTATAAGATGTTTCACGGATTCATAGTTGTTCTTTATCATTGCATAGTATTCCATTGTATGAATATACCATTATTTGTTTATTCATTCATCCGTTGATGGGCACCTAGATTGTTTCCATCTTTTTGCTATCGTGTACAGTGCTGCAATGAACATGGGTGTGCCTGTATCTATTTGTGTGACGGCTCTTATTTCTCTAGGATATATTCCAAGGAGCGGGATTGCTGGATCATATGGTACTTCTATTTCTAGCTTTTTTAAGGAAGCGCCAAATAGATTTCCAAAGTGGTTGTACCATTTTACATTCTTACCAACACTGTTAAGTGTTCCAGTCTCTCCATAACCTCTCCAACATTTATTATATTGTGTTTTTCGTTGGGGTGAGATGGTATTTCATTGTAGTTTTGATTTTCATTTCTCTAATGGCTAATGATTATGAGCATTTCCTCATGTGTCTGTTAGCCACCTGAATGTCTTCTTTGGTAAAGTGCCTGTTCATACCCTTTGCCCATTTTTTAACTGGGTTATTTGTCTTTATGTTGTTGAGGTTTTGCCATTATCTTGTAGATTTTAGAGATTAGACACTGATCGGATTTGTCATAGCCAAAATTTTTTTCCCAGTCTGTAGGTTGTCTTTTGACTCTTTTGATGAAGTCTTTTGATGAACATAAGTGTTTGATTTTTAGGAGCTCCCAGTTATCTAGTCTCTCTTTTGGTGCTTGTGCATTGTTACTTATGGTTTGTACTGTGTTTATGCCATGTATTAGTGCTCCTAGCGTTGTCCATATTTTTTCTTCCATGACCTTTATCGTTTTAGATTTTGTATTTAGGTCTTTGATCCATTTTGAGTTAGTTTTGTCCATGGTGTGAGGTATGGGTCTTGTTTCAGTTTTTTGCATATGGATATCCAGTTATGCCAGCACCATTTGTTAAAAAGGCTGCCTTTTCCCCTATTAACAGACTTTGGGCCTTTGTCAAATATCAGCTGCTCATATGTGAATGAATGTACGTCTGGATTCTCAATTCTGTTCTATTGGTCTATGTATCTGTTGTTGTACCAGTACCAGGCTGTTTTGACTACCGTGGCAGTGTAATAGGTGTCTAACATCAGGTAGTATGAGGCCTCCCACATTGTTCTTATTCTTGAGTAATGCTTACTTATCCGGGGCCTCTTCCGTTTCCATATGAAGTTAGTGATTTGTTTCTCCATCTCATTAAAAAATGCCACTGGAATTTGGATCAGGATTGCATTGTATTTGTAGATCACTTTGGGTAGAATTGACATTTTCACAATGTTGAGTCTTCCTATCCATGAGCAAGGTGTGTTTTTCTGCTTATGTAGGGCTTTCTTTTGGTTTCTTGCAGTAGTGTCTTGTAGTTTTCATTGTATAGGTCTTTAACGTCTCTGGTTATATTTATTCCTAAGTATTTTATTTTCTTGGGGGCTATTGTAAATGGTATTGATTTGGTGATTTCTTCTTCGAAGTTCTCTTTGTTGGTGTAGAGGAATCCAACTGATTTTTGTATGTTTATCTTGTATCCTGATAGTTTGGTGAAATCTTCTATTAGTTCCAGTAGTTTTCTTGTGGATTTTTTGTGTATAAGATCATATCATCTGCGAACAGAGATACTTTTACTTCTTCCCTACCAATATGAATGCCCTTTATATCTTTTTCTAGCCTAATTGCTCTGGCTAGGACCTCCAGCACAATGTTGAATAAGAGGGATGATAAAGGGCATGTATTCTATATTTTTGAGGAAAAAACACTAAATAGACAATAGATAAATGGTAACTTTGATGAAGGGTAAGACAGTAGACAATACTGGGAAAGCCAGCACAACTTGACCAAGGCAAGGTCATGGAAGCTTCATAGACACATCCAGATTCCCTGAGGGACTGAATTACTGGGCTGAGAGCTAGGGACCATGGTCCCAAGAGACATCTAGTTCAACTGGCATTACATAGTTTATAAAGAAAATGTTCTACATCCTACTGTAATGAGTAGTGTCCAGGGTCTTAAAAGCTTGTGAGCAGCCATTTAAGATACTCCACTGGTCCCACCACATCTGGAGCAAGGGAGAATGAGGAAAACCAAAGACACCAGGGAAAGATTAGTCCAAAGGACTAATGGACCACAGCTACCACAGCCTCCACCAGACTGAGTCCAGTACAGCTGCATGATGCCTGGCTACCACCACTAACTGCTCTGACCCAGATCACAATAAAGGGTCCTGGACAGAGCTGGTAAAGGATGTAAAACAAAATTAGAACTCACAAAAAAAGACCAGATTTACTGGCCTGAGAGACTGCAGAAACCCTGAGAGTATGGCCCCTGGACACCCTTTTAGCTCAGTGGTGAAGTCACTCCCAAAGTTCACCATTCAGCCGGGGATTGGACAGCCTCATAAAACAAAATGGGACTAATTAGGCACAGCAGTCTAGGGACAAAGACTAGAAGGCAGGAGGGGAAAGCTGGTGACAGGGAACCCAAGGTTGAGAGGAGACAGTGTTGACATGTCGTGGGGTTGTTAACCATTGTCATAGGGCAATATATGTACTAACTATTTAATGAGAAACTATTTGTTCTGCAAACCTTTATCTAAGGTACAAAAATAAGAAGAATTATCTACGTGAGATCAAACTGACAACAGCAACTCAAAAGGTTTGATGGGAAGCCTAGGGGGCAGTGAGTTGAAGATAATGGTGATGGAATAATTTGGAAAAGGATAGTGAGAATAGCAGCACAACTGGAAGAATGTAATCGATGTCACTGAATTGTACATGTAGAAACTTTTGAAATGGTGTAACTTTGGCTATGTATATTTTCACCAAAAAAAGGTCCTCCAAGGTCAAGAAGGGAGAGTGTTGACGTGTCATGAGGTTGTTAACCAATGTCATAAAACAATATGTGTACTGACTGTTTAACAAGAAACTATTTGTTCTGTAAACCTTCATCTAAAGTACAATATAAAAAAATTTAATTTAAAAAAAAGGACTATCAACTCATTTTGCTCATGGAGCCTGCAGTTCAGGAATTCAAACAGGCCACAATGGAGATGGCTAGGTTCCACAATTCCTGAAGCCTCAGCTGAGAGGACTCAAATGGCTGGAGATGACTCTAATTGGTTCATGGCTAGAATCATCTGGAAACTTCTTTACTCACATGTCTAGTTCCTGGGCTGATATTAGTCTAAGAATGGCTCAGTTGGGAATATAAACCAAACTGCATACATGTGACCTCTCAATGTAGCTTGGGCTTCCTCAGACATGGTAGTATCAGGGTTGTCACAGCCCACTCAGATTCAAGGACAGAGGACATAGACCCACTCTTCTTGATGGGAGAGGTGTCAAAGAATTTGCCATTATCTTTTAAAACTGCACCAGTATGCCCTTTGACCACAAATTATTGATATACCTTCATCAAGTAAAAGCAAAAACAAACAAAAAAACCTTCCTCAAGACCCTGCACCAGCCTTAACCAAATACAATGTAGGATCAAACTCACGGTCAATGATCTTATCATCTGAATCAGGTCCACATACAAATGAGCATCCTGTAGTTTTGTGGTTATAGTTCCTCTTCATCTGCCCCTGCCTCCTGCCACCACCACAACATCAAACAGTCAATGGTGGAACGAGCATAGGATTACCTCAACAGACACTTCTGCTCAAAAAAGGAAAAAAACAGAAGGTACTTAGCTGTTATTAGTCCATAGAAATTCTGTAAACCAGCCAGGCCCACAATGCCAATTCCATGATTAGGAGCCAGTCCTGCTCCCTGAAAGATGATTCTCTGCAACACCTGACTCCACACTACCATCTGAGATGTGCTTTTTCTTTTTTTAAGTTCATGTTCGCATTTGAGTTTACTGACCATAGAGGTTTGGAGATTTAAAGACCTGTTTTCCTTTTATACAATCTCTTTCCCTTCAGTCCATTAAAAATACTCTTATTAGTCAATAATAAAAAGATAAACAACACATCTGAAAATGGGCAAAAGACCGGAGCACTCACTTTACAAAAAATATTTATGGTTAACCATCATAACACAATAATGATCATAACATAATTAGGCATTAGGTAAATGCAAATTAAAACCACAACGAGATACCATTTCACACACATTAAAAGGCTAAAATAAAATAAGAGTGACATTTCCAAATGTTGGATAGAATAGGAAGCAGCTGGAACTCTCATACATTACTGGTGTGATATAAAGTGATAAAACAACTCTGAAAAATTAATCACAACTTTCTTATAAAGTTAAACATACCATGACCCAAAAACATGCACATGACCCAAAAATATACCCAAGGAAAACATGTCCACAAAAAGACCTGTAATGGAATGGTCATAGTCATATTATTCATATTAGCCATAAAATATAAAAATTTAAATGTCCATTAACAGGACAATGGGTAAGTCTGGTATATTCATACAATGGAATATTATTAAGCAATAAAAAGAATGGACTACTCATAAATGGAACAACATGGATGCATCTCAGAAACATGTTGAGAGAAGGAAGGCAGACACAAAAGAATACATGTTATATAATTCCACTTGTATGAAGTCCAGAAGGAAGTGTAATTAATTGAAGGAGATAGAAATGAGAAATCTGTTAAGTTCAGTGATGAGAAGTAGAAAATGACTATGAAATGGCACAAATGAATTTTTTGAAGTGATGGAAATCTTCTATGTCTTGATTGTAGTTGTAGTTACCGAGATGTATAAAGCTGTTAAAACTCATGAAATTCAACACTTTAGAACTAGGAATTTTATTGTATGTATATTATATTTCAATTGATAAAAACAGATATGAAAAAATCTGTAGCTTTTAATCATTAAAGAAATTGAAGAAGCAATTAACCTCCATACCCTAAAGAAAACTCCAGTCTTACAGAAGCTATTTCAGAAAGAAGAAAATTTAAATAAATAAATAAAAGTAACAATTTCCAACTTGGTTTAGGGTCACATGGTCTTAATACCAAAACCTGACAAGGACAATACAAGAAAAGTAAGTTATAAGCCAGTCTCTTTCATGAATGTAGTTTGTTTGTTCTTTTTTTTAATTCTAAATGAAATATAAGCAATTCAAATTCTGTGTGTGTCTATGTGTGTGTGTAAAATCATACACATACAATTCAAGTTTCTTTTAACATTTGAAAAATTCATCAATGCAATTCACTATATTAAAGGAATATAGAAGAGGTCTCATAAAATACGAAATGCAAAAAAGTCATCTGACAAAATTCATATTCATTACCAAGAAATCTTTGTGAAGTATGAATATAAAGGAACTTTCTACAAAAGACGTGTTGCAAACACAAACTTAATTGAAAAATGTTGAAAACTTTTCTTTGTGATTGGGAATAAGACAATATCTGGTATCATTGCTTCTATTTAATAGTTTAATTGAGGTTATTCCTAGCCAGTGTAATAAGTGAAAGAAATAAAATGTATAATGAAAAAGGAAAAAAATCATTGTCATTATTTCAGATGACATGAATTCGATCTGAGAAAACCGTAAAGAATCTACTGTAAAATATTATGATGAATAAGTAAATTTAGCAAGTCTGCAATATAGAGACAAATTGTATTTGCATATACAAACATGATTAGAAAATGAAAATTAAAAAAAAAAAGTTCCATTAACAACCCAGGAATGAATCTAACCTACATTTTTCAAGGCTCTACAGAGAAAATTATAAATCATTATAATGATATTTTAAAACACCTACATAAACATAAGCCATGTTTATCAACTGAAGGGCTCAATATGTAAATTCTCCTCAAATTGATACATAGATTTGATGCAATCTCAATCAACATTCCAGCCAGTTTGTATGTGTGAGTTTGCTTATAAATGGACAAGATTATTCTAAAATACAAATTGAAATGCCAAAAGCCAAAAATAGAGAAAAAAAATATTGAAGGACATGAAAATTGGAGGACTTAGTCTACTGGATATCAAATATTATTATAAAGCCGTAATAAGTAAGACTCTGTTGTTTTGGTATAGCTAAAATAAGAAAGTATTATAAGTCTAGAAACAAACCCAAACATGACAAAAGTAGACTGCAGAACACTGGGGTGAAAGAATATTTCTATAAACAACACAACTGTCTATTAACAATAGAATGAATAAATAAATTTAGGTATATTCATAAAATGGAATATTGTTTAACAATGATTCACAAAGATTGGTTGGTGGGATCCTGAAGGTCTCTGAGGCTCTTGCAGTTGGTCTGCAAAGTCAAATCTATTTCATAATAATAAAGACATTACTTGTTTTTTTCATTCTCACTCACTCACAAGTAGTGTGAAAGTCTATTAATACAGTTTCAGATTCCACATTCTAACTAAACTTTCCGATAGAATCACTTGTCAAGTTTTGCTGTAGCATCAATGAAGAAGATCCACTACTATCCAAAAACAGCATTAAAAGAATCTTCCTTTTTCCAACTATGTAGCTACATGAGGCTGCATTTTCTTCATAATCTTCAATCAAAGCAACACATAGAATGCAGAAGCTGATATTAAAATCCAACTGTCTTCTATTAATACAGGTATTAAAGAGATGTGCAAAAATGTAAAACAATGACACTCTTCTCATAATTTTTTTGTTTTGGAAAACAGTTTTTTCTCATAAAATGTTATTTACAGTAACATAATAGGTGCATTATAGTAATTCTAATTATGTTATATTTTATTATTTATCATAATACTATATAGATTAATAAATGTATATTTAAAAATATTATTAAATGTGTACCTTTATGTATGTATATTATACTTCTATTAAAACATTCATTAGGAGCCTGGGTGGTATAAGTGGTTTGTGATTGGCTGCTAACCTGAAGATTGGCAGCTCAAACCTACCCAGCAGCTCCATGAAGAAAAGCCTGGCGAACTGCTTTCATAAAGACTACAGCCAAGAAAACCCTACGGAGCAGTTCTACTCTGTAACCATGGGGTGGGGTCACCACGAGTCAGGGACCAACTCCGTGGCAGCTAACATCATCAACAAAATGTTTATTAAAATATAAAAAAATATTATATTTAGGTAATAATTTTATGCCTTAGAGAATTTTCTTTCTCTTTTTCTGCCAAAAATGTCACACATCTTTAGATTGTTCATATATTTAATTCTTGATTACAATTTATCAAGAAATGAATAGAGCAATTACCTTTAGGATTAGAAACATCAACTGTATTTCTCCTTCATTACACCTATTTTCCTTTTTCTTTTTTTAGTAATTTATTTTATTTTTGTTGCTGTTGTTGAGAATATACGCAGCAGAACATACACCCATTCAACAGTTTCTACAGGTACAATTCATGACACTGATTACATTCTTCAAGTTGTGCAACCATTCTCGTCCTCCTTTTCTGAGTTGTTCCTCTCCCATTAACATAAACTCACTGCCCCCTAAGTTTGTTACCTAATCTTTTGAGTTGCCATTGTCAATTTGACCCCATATAGATAGATCTTAAAAGAGCACAATGCTCAAGGTAGACATTCTTTACTAAATGATTGTTTGGTTTTAAGAAGACTTCAGCAGATATTTTTGGTTTAAGGTTTAAAGATGATCACAGGGCAATAGTTAGAGGGGTTCATTCAGCCTCCATGGCTCCAGAAAGTCTGGAGTCCTTGAAAATTTGAAATCCTGTTTCGCATTTCTCCCTTTTGATCAGGATTCTTCTATAGAATCTTCGATAAAAATGTTCAGTAATGGTAGCCGGGCACCATCTAGTTCTTCTGGTCTCATGGCAAAGGAGGCAGTTAGTTGTTCATGGAAGCAATTAGCCACGTTTCATTTCCTTCTCAATTTTTAATCAGAGGCCGATATTCAAAAGTATTACTAAAGCTCTTGTAATTCTTAGTGAAGTAATTAATTGGCTGTCTTTTGACTATTACCTGAATTGGGGGCCTGATGGCGCACTGGTTAAGAGGCCGGCTGCTAACCAAAAGGTCGGCAATTCAAATCCACCAGTCACTCCTTAGAAACCCTATGGGGACAGTTCTACTCTGTCCTATAGGGTAGCTATGAATCAGAATCAACTCAAAGGCAATGGGTTTTTTAAAATCTGAATTTGTAAAATAAAGCAATTAAACTTTTTTTTTTCTAATTCAATTGCAGAATGATTGGACAAACTGATCTCACTGGAGATGATTACAAGCAGTGGAGATAATGTGCCAGTACAATCTAAAATTACCAATGAAACACACAAAAATATTCTCCCAGTTTTCCAGGCCCTGGTCCAAAGAGGAGATGCAGAATGAGCTGATGTCTTAGATAAAAAGTAAAGATAAACCGTTACTTGGAACAGCATATCAAATATTTATTATCTCCTACTATATACTAGGAACTGTTGGTATTTAACTTAATGCTGTCAACAACTCAGTGAAAAGGTGATTATTTTTTACCTGATGGAAATAAACAACAAATAGGTTGCCAATAACTATTGATAATGCAACCAGAGGACAAACACTGTCTATTGCAAAAGCTTATGGCCTTCCAGTCTATCATAAATGCATCACAGTGACCATAAGTGATTTTAAAGATGGAAAATCTCTAGTCACGGCATAGTTATTATTCTGTTGTCACAGAAGTTATAGGCTTAGAAAAGTAGCAAGCAGGTTGACTCTGTCTAAAGAAAAATAATTCAAGTCAACCAACATTGAGATCTTTGGTGTCCTCAAAATGATCCATAGACTGAAATATATGAGAACTAGTATTTTAGAAGCTATTTCTTTAGCCAAAATCCTGTCTACTTCCATATAATCACATTTCAGCAAATTTATTCTTTGAATAAAATAATTCCCTCTGGAGTAAGTGACTCTTCACTTGGGTCTCCAGATTTGGACATACTTATAAGGGTCATATAACATATTTCATTTTTAATTTGTAGGAACTTGAACAGATTTAAAAAAAACTAGAGATAGAAAATAAAAATAGAAAGACTTTTTGTTTTTCTTTTTCCCTTTTTTTTTTTTTTTTAACTTTCAACTTTTTTCTTTCAGGATCCTGTATTAACTTTGACTTAGCAGCAATCTCAAAAGTATGCCTCTTAGTCAGTTCCCTAGAGAAAATGGTAAACCAATAAAAACAAAGAAAGTACAATCATTTTTGGCACAAGAGCATAACTTATTTGAACACATCAGTAAGCATCAAAATACAGTGATACACAGGATAAATGGAAATACGATATACTGTAGAGTTATAAATTAAAGAGTGTCTCTTTTCCTAATATATATGTCAATCTAGCAAGGAGGTGGTCTAAAGCTCACTGGTGTCTATCAGACTTTGGGGTTATCCTGGGAAGACACAGTGCAGATTACGTAGAGATACACAAATAGAACACTGCAAACAAATAGAGGGATTTATGTCTTTATGGATTTATAGATTAAGCCTAATGGAGCCCTGGTGGTGCAGTGGTTAAGAGCTTGGCCACTAACCAAAAGGTCATCAGTTTGAATCCATCAGCTGCTCCTTGAAAACCCTATGGGGCAGTTCTATACTGTCCCATAGGGTCACTATGAGTTGGCATTGACTTGATGGCAATGGGTTTGGTTTTTCTGTTTAGGTTAAGCCTCAAACTGTTTTCTATCAAAATGGTATTGATAGTTCACATCATATTAAATTTATTTATATTTCAAATTTTTAAATGTGACACATTAATCTTATACTGCTTTAAAAGTAGATTATTTAAATACATACATTGAGAAAAAATGTTAAACGCTTTTCAATTTCACTTTATTTTGAATATTATATTATCATTCATAAGAAAAATTATATATTGTCATTAAAACATCTTTAATAAAAGAAAGAACATATAAGTATAAAAATTATTTCATTTATTATGCCAATTCTAAAAATCTAAGCCTAAAAATACTTATTCATCTTTCCTGAGTCAATATGTTACACATGTTTGTTCAGTTCAAAATACACACCCTTATTAAGGGTCCTTTATCCACCTCACTCAAGAGGCAGTTGTTTGGACAGAACAAGGGGATACTGCATGGTTTAAAGTCAGGAAAGGTGTGCATCAGGGTTGCATCCTTTCCCCATGCCTATTCAATCTGTATGCTGAGCAAATAATCCCAGAAGCTGGAGTATATGAAGAAGAACGGGGCATCAGGATTGGAGGAAGACTCATTAACAACCTGCCATATGCAGATAACACAACCTTGCTTGCTGAAAGTGAAGAGGACTTGAAGCACTTACTGGTGAAGATCAAAGACCACAGCCTTCAGTGTGGATTACACTTCAACGTAAAGAAAACAAAAATCCTCACAACTGAACCAATAAGCAACATCATGATAAACGGAGAAAAGATTGAAGTTGTCAAGGATTTCATTTTACTTGGATCCACAATCAACACCCATGGAAGCAGCAGTCAGGAAATCAAAAGACGCATTGCACTGGACAAATTTGCTGCAAAAGACCTCTTTAAAGTGTTGAAAAGCAAAGATGTTACCCTGAAGACTAAGGTGCGCCTGACCCAAGCCATGGTATTTTCAATCGCATCATATACATGCGAATGCTGGACAATGAATAAGGAAGACCGAAGAAGAATTGATGCCTTTGAATTGTGGTGTTGGCGAAGAATACTGAATATACCATGTACTGCCAAAAGAATGAACAATCGGTCTTGGAAGAAGTACAACCAGAAAGCTCCTTAGAAGGAAGGATGGCAAGACTACATCTTATATACTTTGGACATGTTGTCAGGAGGGATCAGTCCCTGGAGAAGGACATCATGCTTGGTAAAGTACACGGCCAGCGAAAAAGAGGAACACACTCAATGAGATAGATTGACACAGTGGCTGCAATAATGGGCTCAAGCATAACAACAATTGTGAGTATGGCGCAGGATCGGGCAGTGTTTTGTTCTGTGTGCATGGGGTCGCTATGAGTCGGAACCGACTTGATGGCACCTAACAATAACAACAACCTAACAATCTACCTCACTATTGTTGTTGCTGTTAGATGCCACCAAGTCAATCTAGACTCATTGCAACATCTTGTGATACAGCAGAACTCTCCCAAAGGGTGTTACAGACTGTAATCTTTACAGGAGCAGATTGCCAGATCTTTCTCCTACAGAGTAGCTGGGTGAGTTCAAACCACCAACCTTTCTGTTAGCAGATGACTACTTAACTGTTGTGCTACCGGGGTGCGAAAGAAAGAGGAATAAGACACCATCTCTGCTCTTGGGAAGGTTATAGTCTAATGGGAAAATGAAAAGGTAAAAATAATTTAAATGCAATATGATAATTTAGATGAGAGAGATTTGTATTGAAGGTATATACTTAATTAAATCTAAAGGAATTAGAAAAATTTTATCTAAGGACTTGTGATTGAGAGAAAGGGAAGAGAAATGAGTGATACTTTGAGTTTGAGTTACATCCAAGCGGCCATCCACTAAGTAATAGTGATCACAACAGATATCAGATCAAAAAGTATCTGGCATAGAAACAAGTATAAGGTTGTTAGTTAAAATCTCGAGTGTAAGTAAGATGGCCCAAAAAATAAGAAAACTTTTGTTTTAACACCACTATTAAAGAGGCAAGACATACCACAATAAAGACATACCACAATATATAGTTAGAAAAATAAGAGGGAGTTAGGAGAAAATGTCAAAAGTTGAGGATACAGAGTTCAGCTACTGAATTTGACATTTTAGAGGTCATTGGTTAACGTTCTCTTGCCAGAATAGTTTCAATGTGCTTGGAAACAACCGTTGGTTGACAATTTGGAAATGAATTCTGGGTCCCTCAAAAAAAATTGTCTAAAAAGGAAAAAAAAAAAAAAGGAGACATAATGGTACTGAGAGCTAGAGAACAGAAAGAAGTTATTTAGAATAGGAGAAAATTGAGCAATAAAGCTAATAGAGAAGAAGAGAGGAGATAAGCAATGGTGCAAAATCCCTGAGAAGAAAAGAGCTAGAACCAAGTGCTTAGAAGCAGAAGTGGGCCTCCAGGAGAAAGGACACTTTGTTCAGAGGATAGAGAAGAAAACAATATAGCAGGACAGTGTAGATAAATTGGCCTACGGAATGGGAGCAAAGTTGAGGTTGTGTATGACTATCCATATCATTTTCTTAAAAAACAAACAACAACCATAACAAAAGTAAAAAAAACAAAAAACAAACTAGGAAGGATTGAAGAGATTACATTTGAATAGGGGAATGAATGAAAACAAAGAGAAGGATAGCAAGGGAAAACTCATTGCTGTCAAGTGGATTCTGACTCATAGGGAACCTATAAGATAGAGTAGAACTGCCCCATAGGGTTTCCGAGGCTGTAAATCTTTACAGAAGCAGACTGCCACATCTTTCTCCCTTGGAGCCACTGGTAGTTTCTAATCGCTGACCTTTAGGTTAGTAGCCAAGTGTTTTAACCACGGAGCCACCAGTGTAATGAACCAAATCCATTGCCACCGAGTTGATTCCGACTCATAGTGACCCTATAGGACAGAGTAGAACTGCCCCATAGGGTTTCCAAGGAGCACCTGGTGGATTCCAAATGATGACCTTTCGGTTAGTGGTCGAACTCTTAACCACTACACCACCAGGGTTTCTGATAAAAGTCTGTTTTGCAAGCATTTAGCACTTGTCTCTATAATGAATTCCTGATCTGAAGCCTAGTATATCTTGGAAGGGGACCTGTGGAGGTGCTGTCACCTAGAAGAGCATGACAGAACTATAGTACTACAAATCTGTTAAACTGGAAACTTATCCCCAGATATTCCAATGTCATTTACTATATCCATAGTTTTTTGTTTTTGTTTTTTTTTTTTTTCTTTTTCTGAACGTAGAAATGGCAAGGGAGCTAACTAAAAATAAGAAAATTAAAGACACAGAGCCACAGTGGGAATTAAGTTTTCTATTATAAATTTTTAGTTATGACATTTGATTCCAATATCAAATTCAACATATATATACATATCCTCCCCATTCTAAGGATAACTTTCTATGACTGGGATAATGTAAGTAAATGAAAAAAATTATAATGCTGTTAGAAAACTTTTCAGCCTCAAAATTATGAGAAAATTCTAGAAGATATAAACCAAATGAAATTGAATTCTGAGAGAAATGTGCGTTTCAAAGCCTAAGCTAAAAGTAACAGGGCCCAGAAGAATCTTCAAACTTAGAGTCAATAAATATAAAAACCTTGAGTAGGTTTTGAGCTAATCACCAAAGTAATTAAAGAGAACTTCATTCTGAACAGCTAACCCAGATGGGTCCAGTGGGCTTTGCCCTCAGGATACAATCCAAGAACTGATCTGGAAAGAAAATGAGCCACCTGCCAGGGGAGCTAGCAAAATATGAGTGTTGCAAACTGATTGATCTGAAAAATAGACCTTAAAGTAACTCTAGCCTAGACTACCACACCTAAAGCAGTATAAAAGCAAAGACAGTCATACCCAGGAATGAAATATATAGAACACTCAAATGCCCAGAGTAAATCTCTTCCTCATTTAGCAAGGATGGGGACACTAGTCTTCCTGCTGGCTCCACACCCACACACACCACACTGAATCTTCTTTTTTCTTCTTTTGTATCTGTAACTATTTTTTTTTATTTTATTTTAGATGGTTTACAGAGCAAACTAGTTTCTCATTAAACAATTAATGCACATATTGTTTTGTGACATTGGTTAACAACCCCACGACATGTCGACACTCTCTCCTTCTCCAACTTGGGTTCCCCATTACTAGCTTTCCCTTCCCCTCTTGCCTTCTCATCCTTGCCCCTAGGCCGGTGTGCCCATTTAGTCTCATTCTGTTTTATGGGCATCTCTAATCTTTGACTGAAGAGTGAACCTCAGAAATGACTTCAGTACTGAGTTAAAATGGAGTCCAGGGGCCATACTCTTGGGGTTTCTTCAGTCTCTGTCAGATCAGCAAGTCTGGTTTTGTGTATGGGTGTGTATGTGTGTTAGAATTTTGTTCTACATTTTTCTCCAGTTCTGTTCGGGACTCTCTATTATGATCCCTGTCAGAGCAGTCGGTGGTGGTAACTGGGCACCATCTAGTTGTGCTGGACTCAGCCTGGTGGAGGCTGTGGTACTTGTGGTCCATTAGTCCTTCGGACTAATCTTTCCCTTATGTCTTTGGTTTTCTTCATTCTCCCTTGCTCTAGATGGGGTGAGACCAGTGGAGTATCTTAGATGGCTTCTTGCAAGCTTTTAAGATCCCAGACCCTACTTACCAAAGTAGGATGTAGAACATTTTCTTTATAAACTATGTTATGCCAATTGAGCTAGATGTTTCCCAAGACCATGGTCCCCAGCCCTCAGCCCAGTAATTCGGTTCCTCGGGGAGTTTGGATGTGTCTATGGAGCTTCTGTGACCTTGCCTTGGTCAAGTTGTGCTGGCTTTCCCAGTATTGTCCACTGACTTTCCCTTCACCAAAGCTGCCACTTATGTATTGTCTATTTAAACAACAATGAATCTTGACTGGTAAGTCTTGAATATTGATGTATAGCCCTCAGCTTCCACCCCTTTAAAGAACAGGCCTATTGGAGAAATTTACCTACACCAAGGCAGAGGAAAACTATACCAGCTACCTAGATTATTAACCCAGCCATTCATTTTCAGATATGAACAACCAAGTGAAAAAAGAAAGCCTGAATGAAAAGAATCAAGATAAACAAATTGAACTGAAAAACAAAAAAGAAGAAAAAAGAAACACATTTCAAAGTTTTGATTAGTATAAAAAAAGTAAGATGCAGTAATTAGAATAATATTTAGCATTACTTAGGTACTTACTATGTGCTGCCCACTGTGTTGAGCTGTGTTGACTGGTTAATAAGTATTAACATATTTTTAAGTATTAATCCTGATTAAAATCCCATTAAAATAGAGCGAGGTACTATCATTATTCTCATTTCACAAAAGTTCCAAAACTTAAGGTTAGAGTTTGGATTTGAACACAGGATATTTGATAAATTGGGGCTCTTAACGTATATTCAGATCGCATTCTTTAAACAAAAACAGGCTACTGTGAAATATATATATATATATATATCAAGTAACCGGAAATATTGCTAAAATTAAAGAGTAACTGATAGGATTAAAATAAAAGGACATAATGGAGAATTACATAATAGAAGGAATCAAGTTGGTGACAAACAAGATAAAATCTAGTAATCCTTCCAAACATAAATTAAAAAGACAAAGACATGGAATATATCTGAGAAAATCTGGAAGAGCTAGAAGATAAAGGAAGTTCAGATGTTCATAGAAAATGTAGGGTAGAAAACATTCAAAGAAATACTCCAAGAAAATTTCCTGTATGCGATTGAAAGAGTTCACTGAATAATTAGTAAGATGAATGAAAATAATGCACACTAGACAATTTAGAAAAATATCTTTCCCAGCCTGAACCTCTGAGGCTCCTACAATAGTCCACAGAATTGTCTTCCTGTGTTTCCTTTCAAATCTAGTATATATATGAAGTTTTCCCTTTAAATGTGAATAGTCAAATATTTGTCAAAGATAGTTAATGTAGCCAATAAAATGCATAATAACTTAAGTGAATTTGTTGGTGGTGCTGTTAGGTGTCCTCAAGTCAGTTTCAACTCATAGCAACCCTGTGTACAACAGAATGAAACACAGCCTGGTCCCGTGCCAACCTCACAATCGTTGCTGTGTTTCAGCCCACTGCTGCAGCCACTGTGTCAATCCATCTCATTGAGGGTCTTCCTCTTTTTCGCTGACCTTCTACTTTACCAAGCATGATGTCCTTCTCCAAGGACAGGTCCCTCCTGGTAACATATCCAAAGTACATGAAATGAAGTCTCACCATCCTTGCTTCTAAGGAGCATTCTGGCTGTACTTCTTCCAAGACAGATTTGTTCGTTCTTTTGGCAGTCCATGGTACAGTTAATATTCTTCATCAACATCATAATTCAAAGGCATCAAATTTTCTTCAGGCTTCCTTATTCATTGTCCAGCTTTCACATGCATATGAGGCGATTGAAAACATCACGGCTTGGGTCAGGCACACACTAGTCCTTCAAATGATATCTTTGCTTTTTAATACTTTAAACAAGTCTTTTGCAGCAGATTTGCCCAATGCAATGTGTCTTTCGATTTCCTGACTTTGCTTCCATGGCCGTTGATTGTGGCTCCAAGCAAAATGAAATCCTTGACAACGTCAAACTTTTCTCCGTTTATCATGATGTTGCTCATTGGTCCAGTTGTGAGGATTTTCGTTTTCTTTATATTGAGGTGTAATCCATACTGAAGGCTGTAGTCTTTGATCTTCATCAGTAAGTGCTTCAAGTCCTCTTCACTTTCAGCAAGCAAGGTTGTGTCACCTGCTTAATGCAAGTTGTTGTTGAATCTTCCTCCAATCCTGATTCACTGTTCTTCTTCATACAGTCCAGCTTCTCAAATTATTTGCTCTGCATAGATTGAATAAATATGGAGAAAGGATACAACACTAAGGCACAGCTTTCCTGACTTTAAACCGTGTAGTATCCCCTTGTTCTGTTTGAATGACTTCTTCTTGATCTATGTACAGATTTCTCATAAGCACAATTAAGTGTTCTGGAATTCCCATTCTTCGCAATGTTATCCACAATTTGTTATGATCCACACAGTTGAATGCCTTTGCATACTCAATAAAACACAGGTAAACATCTTTCTGGTATTCTCCGCTTTCAGCCAGGATCCATCTGACATCAGCAACAATATCCCTTGTTCCAAGTCCTCTTCTGAATCTGGCTTGAATTTCTGGCAGTTCCCTATCAATGTACTGCTGCAACTGCTTTTGAATGATCTTCAGCAAAATTTTACTTGAGTTTGATATTAATGATATTGTTCCATAATTTCCGCATTCGGTTGGATCACCTTTCTTTGTAATAGGCATAAATATAGATCTCTTCTAATCGGCTGGCCAGGTAGTTGTCTTCCACATTCTCTGGCATAGACAAGTGAGCACTTTTAACATATAGAAAAAGTCAAGGAAGCATAGCAATAATTTCGTTACCAATATACAAGTTGTCCAAAAAATAATAGCAAGTTATTTTTAAATTCAAGTAACAACCAGTAGCAAAAGAGCACATGACTAACCATTTCCTTATGCATGATTTTATTGGAAATATCGAATCTCAAAAGATGAAGATTAAATTATTCATAAAAATGTTTTTCAGGGAAAAGCTTCTTTTATGTAGGAATCCTCTTATAGATGTAAAATTATAAATTTTCATCTAAGTTCAATGTAAAATATTTAATGCAAATTGGGTTCAAGTACAGTTAATGCTAAAATAATACCTGGATTAAGAATGGTTAGATGTAGATAGAAAAATATAGTTTTGTTTTGTTTTTTTAAATAAAATCTTGCATTTTATCAATTAAAAAAAAACAGGGTTATTAGTAAATCAATTTAAATATATCATAAAGATTTTTATCAGGAAAATTTTTAGATATGACCGAAATATTGTGAGGTCAGAAAAATCTAATATTGTTGAATTATACATTTGGTGCCCACACAAAATTTGAATGAAATCAATGGATAGAAAATGAAATACTGTTATTTGCTTATAAGGAACGTTTCTTTCAAATAGTGTTCTTGGATCTATGAGAGTCAGTCATGCTTACTTGAAGTTGTACTAGCTTATGAAGTGAGCAGTGACATAAAGATGACATAGTTTTCTGGACTGCTGTTTTCTTCCTTTTTTTATAGCAATGCTGTGTATTTCCTCTTATGTCTTATCAGGAGGCATATACTATGAGGTTGTTGCACTTTAAATGATGTTAAGATGAATCGGGGGAGCTGTGAAAAATCTTGATGCCCAGGTTGCAATCCATACCAATTAAATCTGAATATCCTGCATTGGGAGTCAAGCATGATCCCAAGTGATTCCAATGTGTGGCAAAGTTTGGGAACCACTGGGTTAAGGTAATGCTAGACTAATCCATCTATTTATAAAATTTCCCATCAGCCTTTCTGTTTATGGTTTTAGCAGCCATTAATGATCATTACAAAGATCCATTATTCAAATTCAAATGATGATTTTTAATTCTATTACTTCTGAACTCATTTGTTGAACTAATGTGTGCCCTAGCAAATCTTCAAAAGTAAACTAATAAGTAGTTTCTTTATTTTTAATACACTCATGGATTTTAACATAACTTACAGTTTGAATCATTGCAGTTATTTATTCTTTTGAGGCTAAAATTATCTCAAATTTTAGGCCAGTGAGAAAATTTTCAAGTGGTTTCTTGTTTTTTAATAGTACCTCAGTGATATCTGATACCTTCCTTTTTTTTTTTTTTTTTTTGTACAAGACATTCCAGGATCACCTTGTATTTTTCCTGCAATTTACCTGGAACCAGTCATTTCTTCAAGAAGCCCTGGTTTCTGTTAGTGGAAAGTGGTGTTTAGAAACCAAAATCTGCATGCCAGAGGTGCTAGTTACTACTGAGTTGTCTTTCCTTCTAGGCTGGATTGCTAGTTTCCATGCCCTTTCAGTGAATGGAGCTAGAGAATAAATATTTTAGAAATATTATAATAACCTATGAAATATTACTATTTACAAAGTATATTTAAGATTATAGAGGTTTTTCTCAATTCATTTTATTTTATATCTTTCCTCTTATGCTGATATATTGATCCCTAACAACATTTAGGGTTACTGTGAGTCAGAGTCAACTCGACAGCAACAGGTTTGGTTTTTTTTTTTTTTGTTTAACAACATTAACATGATTTCTTATATCTTTTAGTCTAGAATTCAAAGTAACAATAATAATATTAACAAATAACGTTTAAAATTGTTTCACTATTTTTTTGTTCTTAGCATAGATACCCCTATTGTGACTAATCATGATACAAAATTATTTACCTGTTTTATCTTGTTCTTAACTTTGATTGCTTGTTTCCCTTTTTATTTAATCTTGTTTTATAATTATATAAAATATATGTCTAGTTCTAAAGTACAAAAACAGAATAAAGTATACTCTAAGAATTTCACTTCCATCTCTGCTTTCTCTACACCTATAATTAGTTTTTATTTATTTATTTTTATTGTGCTTTAGGTGAATGTTTACAGAGCAAAGTATTTTCTCATTAAACAATTAATACACAAATTGTTTTGTGAAACTGGTTGTCAATCCCGCAATGTTTCAACACTCTCCCCTTCTCCACCCCGGGTTCCCTGTTTCCATTTGTCCAGTTTTCTTGTCCCTTCCTGCCTTCTAGTCATTGCTTTTGGGCTAGTGTGCCCAGTTTTTATTATGTAAGCAAAAACATATGTATGTAAGCATGAGTACATTTTTATTTTATGGTAATGTAAATGGGGAAAATATTTTCAATTATGTTTGTACATTTTTAAATGAATGCAGAATAAACTGGGGGAAATGTATGACTATATGAAGTTTATGCTAAAGTAATTGGAAAATATATTTGCAATAAGTCACATGAGTCTTATAGTGAGGATAATACATATTGTCATAAATATATAGACACATGAAAAACTAGAGCCAAACTCTGTCAAGCAAAATACAGATACTTGAGCTAGAAAGAGGAGAAAGTTATCTGTGGGCTCCAAAAAGCTGGAGACTTGAGTTCAGGTGGTCCTTGAATTGCTGCTCAGCATTTCTCAAGCTGGAAGAACTGAAGAAAAAATTCAAGCCTCGAGTTGCAATAGTGAAGGATTCTACAAGGAAAATATTAAATGATGTAGGAAGCATCAAAAGAAGATGTAAGGAATACACAGAGTCACTATACCAAAAAGAATTGGTCAATGTTCAACCATTTCTGGAGGTAGCATATGATCAGGGAACGACAGTACTGAAGGAAGAAGTCCAAGCTGCACTGAAGGCACTGGCGAAAAACAAGTCTCCAGGAACTGACAGAATACCAATTGAGATGTTTCAACAAAAGATGCAGCACTAGAAGTGCTCACTTACCTACGCCAAGAAATTTGGAAGACAGCTAGCTGGCCAACCGACTGGAAGAGATCCATATTTATGCCTATTCCCAAGAAAGGTGATCCAACCGAATGTGGAAATTATCAAACAATATCATGAATATTACACTCAAGTAAAATTTTGCTAAGATCATTCAAAAGTGGTTGTAGCAGTACATTGATAGGGAACTGCCAGAAATTTAAGCCAGATTCAGAAGATGACTTGGAACAAGGGATATCATTGCTGATGTCAGATGGATCTTGGCTGAAACCAGAGAATATCAGAAAGATGTTTACCTGTGTTTTATTGAGTATGCAAAGGCATTCGACTGTGTGGATCATAACAAATTGTGGATAACATTGCGAAGAATGGGAATTCCAGAACACTTAATTATGCTCATTAGGAACCTGTACATAGATCAAGACGCAATCGTTCAAACAGAACAAGGGGATACTGCATGGTTTAAAGTCAGGAAAGGTTTGCACTGGGGTTGTATCCTTTCACCAAACCTATTCAATCTGTATGCAGAGCAAATAATCTGAGAAGCTGGACTACATGAAGAAGAATGGTGAATCAGGATTGGAGGAAGACTCAACAACAACCTGCATTACGCAGATGACACAACCTGGCTTGCTGAAAGTGAAGAGGACTTGAAGCACTTAACTGATAAATATCAAAGACTACAGCCTTCAGTATGGATTACACTTCAACAAAAAGAAAAAAATCCTCACAACTGGACCAATAAGCAATATCGTGATAAAAGGAGAAAAGACTGAAGTTGTCAAGGATTTCATTTTACTTGGATCCAAAATCAATACCCATGCAAGCAGCAGCCAAGAAATCAAAAGACACATTGCACTGGGTAAATCTGCTGCAAAAGACCTCTTTAAAGTGTTGAAAAGCAAAGATGTCACCTTGAAGACTAAGGTGTGCCTGACCCAAGCCACAGTGTTTTCAGTCACCTCATATGCATGTGAAAGCTGGAAGACGAATAAGGAAAACCGAAAAAGAATTCATGCCTTTGAATTATGGTGTTGGCGAAAAATATTGAATATACCATGGACCTCCAAAAGAACGAACTAATCTGTCTTGGAAGAAGTAC
This sequence comes from Trichechus manatus latirostris, assembly GCF_000243295.1. NCBI lineage: Eukaryota > Metazoa > Chordata > Mammalia > Sirenia > Trichechidae > Trichechus > Trichechus manatus. The sequence continues at coordinate 2,708,666 of NW_004444021.1, forward strand.
AGCCAGAATACTCCTTAGAAGCAAAAATGGCAAGACTATGTCTCAGACACTTTGGACACGTTATCAGGAGGGATCCGTCTGTCTCTGGAGAAGGACATCATGCTTGGTAAAGAAGAGGGTCAGTGAAAAAGAGGAAGACCCTCAATTAGATGGATTGATACAGCGGCTGCAACGATGGGCTCAAGCATAACAATGATTGTGAGGATGGCGCAGGACTGGGCAGTGTTTCATTCTGTTGTACTATGCATCAGAACTGACTCAACGGCACCTAACAACAAACAGAATTGCTGCTGGTAAGACAGCAAGACTTCAGTTAGTAATGGCATTGGTGTGAGAGAACCTAAGAGGGGTTTTCTAGTCTCTGCAAAAGTTCCTATGCTGCAACCATGAAGTGGAAGCTATAGAACACTGAGGCACTTAAAGGAACTGTTATGGATTGAATTGTGTCTCCCCAAAACATGTGTTAAATTCCTGGTCCTTGTACCTGTAGATGTCATCCTGTTTAGAAATAGGGTTTTTCCTTTGTTATGTTAATGAGGTCATACCAGTTTGGGGTAGAGCATAAACCAAATCACTGCTGAGTTATAAAAAGACTGGAAGAGACACAGACATGCATACTGTGGGGAGACAGACAATATGTGAAGATTCCTCTACAAGCAAAGGAACACCAGGATCTCCAGCAGCCATGAGAAACTAGGAGAGAGACTCACAGACGAAAATGGCTCTGCTGAGACCCCGGTTTAGATTTTAGCCTACAGACTTGTAAGAAAATAAATTTCTGTTCTTTAAAGCCACTTGTGGTATTTCTCTTAGAGCAGCACTAGGTAACTAAGATCAGAACCATGAACTCAAAGGCAAGAATCATCTCAGCATCTTGTACAATCCACATTCAGAGTCCTTCTAACTATGTCTTATACTGCAAAAACCCAGAACAATGACACATTTCAGTTTTTTGAGGGTAGTGTTCAAACTATGAATTATTTAATAGAAAATGTAGCTATAGTTCTTGCATACCTGACCAATAGCTTGAGTTTCATATGTTTATATTGAAATTACAGAAACTGTTAAGAAAGGCATTAGTAAAAAGAATCATTAAACAGGGATTACTCATCCAGAATCAATAGAGACAAATAACTATTAGCACATCTTTTAACTAAAAATGAATAGAAATACTCCAACCACAAAAACACAAAAAACCCATGCCATTGAGTCGATTCCAGCTCATGGTGACCCCATAGGGTTTCCAAAGTTGTAAATCTTTATGGAAGTGGACTGCCACATCTTTCTCTCATGGTGGTTTCAAAGTGCTAAATTTTTGGTTAGCAGTCAAGCACTTTAACCACACACGGCACCTTTAAATCTCTCAATTTACCACTATTACTTATGTTATTTTTCAAGGAGGAAAATATACAATCACATGAGTAACTCTTAAAACAACTACATGAGAGCAGAGACAGGGTGAGAGTCTGATCTCAAAATGGAAACTAATGGTTTGAATTGGGAATGACTTAATAAATTGAAGTCAAGGGTTATCATTCAAATCTCCACAGAATGGGATTAAGGAAGTTCCCTGAACAAAGCAGAGGGTTCCATGGAACTATATAGATGAATGTATATTAAAAAAAAAGACAGTTGTCATCGAGTCGAGTCGATTCTGACTCATAGTGACCCTACAGGGCTGAGCAGAACTGCCCCATACAGTTTCCAAGGAGCAGCTGGTGGATTCAAATTGCTGACCTTTTGGTTAGTAGTCAAGCTCTTAACCACTTTCCCACCAGGGCTCCTATATGTATACGTGTGTGTACATATACACACACATACACATGCACATGCTATGGGTCAGAATCAACTGGATGGCAACAGGTTTTTGGTTTGGTGTGTGTGTTTGTGAGCGTGTATATATATATATGTATATATACAAACCAAAAAATAAAAAATGATTAGGATATTAGGATTTATAAAATAGTGGGGATTCAATCCCAGAAAGGACTAGGAAAGCCAGTAGTTACAGAAATGGGACTGGCTAACTCCAAATTAAGTATTTTTGATGAGCAGAGCTCATCTCACGGGAAAAAAAATCATGTTCACTTTGGCCAGATTGAGTTTTAGCTGCCTACAGGGTATCCACGTATAGATTTCCAGTGAATATTTAGATGTTTGAACCCACTTTCAGATGAAATTGGGATACACATGTATGAGAAGAGGGTGGAGGACTAAATTAAAACAAAACAACTTAAAACAAAGAGATTGAAGGAGGCAGAAGAATGCGTGAAAAAAAACAATAGAAAAACATGGCCAGATGGTAAGAAAGAAATGGATAGTATTTTCATGGAAGCTAAACAACGGAGAGTTTCAATAAGGAAGACGTGGATAATAATATCAAACATGGCAAATAAGTGAAACAAGATAAGTTCTGAAAGACATCCAACAGATTTGGCAGTTTGGAAGGACTTGGTGACCCTGGCAAACACTGCTTCATTGCAATGAAAGTCAGACTGATTTCAGTCGAAGGGAAAACAGATGATAAAAAAAAAAAGTTTAGGCAGCCTAACACTGTGATTAAGCACATGGATTCAGGATTGTCAGGATTCAAATCTCAACTCTGCCACTTGAAGGCTGTGTAGCCTTTGTCAATGCACTCAGTGTCTCTGTGTTTCTGTTTCCTCATTTGTAAAAGAAGTTCAATAATAGTACTTATAGTGTCATTTTGAAGAAGAAATGAGTTAATGCATGTAGACGTTGATACATTAGAAATTAACTGACACAGAGTAAGCATTTAATAAACATTAAAAAATATACTTTGATCACATATTCTTATAATAGACATTCTATAAAAAGAAACATAATTAAAAAAAGCATATAGGCATCTATATTTTTAAAATCTATTTGTTGGAGAAGAAGAAAGGCATATAATCTATATAAATCTCTTTAAAAATCAGGTAGTCCTTGTTTACTAACAAGGAAAAACAAACTACAGAAGGTTTAATTATGTTATATACTTCAATTTCACAAAGTCAATGCTTATTTTTAACTTTTAAATCATGTCTCCTTCAAAGGGCTTTTATAACAATTCTGTCATATACTCAAGTGTCAGCATTATTGTTTTAAATCATTCTATACCATATATTGTCATGTTTTACATTTTAGCTTGTGTTGTTGTTAGTTGCCATCATGTGGGCTCTAACTCATGACAACCTCATGTACAACAGAACAAAATGTTGCCCAGTCCTGCACCACCTTCACATATGCTGGTATGCTTGAGTCCCTGTTGCGGCTATTGTGTATTCTGAGTGCCTTCCAACCTAGCGGTCTCATTTTCAAGCACTATATTGAACAATATTCCATTGTGATCCATGGGCTTTCCGTTGGCTAATTTTCAGAAGATCACCTGGCTTTTCTTCCTAGTTTGTCTTAATCTGGAAACTCTGCTGAAACCTGTCCACCATGGGTGACCCTGCTTGTATTTGAAATACCAGTGGCATAGATTCCAGCATCATAGCAATACACAAGCCACAACTGTATGGCAAATTGACAGGCAGGTAGTGGATCTTAGCCTTTTTAGGCCTAAAACATAGTTAAGACTTTTAAATTTAAAAAAAAAAAATATGAAGAATTGCACCTTTATTTGATTTCAAGTTTAATCAAAATATTATGTTTACTTATCCCTTGACATCATGAAGAGTTGAATTTTTTTTTAATGTTACGGGTTTTTTGGATGCTGAATTACCATGAAACTGCAATGTTTTAAGTGTGAAAGCATTAGAGTTTCAAGTTTGATTTGGCATGTATGCTTTTTCTTTTGGCAAACCTTCAGCTTCAAAGACATACATGCTTATTTGTGGTTTCTTATGGTTCTGAACCTCTTTGGGGGGAAAGAGAGTGGCTTAGTATAGTTGAAAATATCTCTGTGGGGTGCTGGCAGGTAGAAAGGGAAACAGACAAGAAAAGACCGAAGATTCTCAAAAGATATCCCAGGGGGAAAAAAAAAATCATTCTGTTAACCATGTTAAACAAAATACCCATATTAGGTACAGTTCATACTTGACAAAATCGTGCTTGATATTTATTTTAGCTAGAATTGCCTTGGTATTAATCCAAGCTATCCAGTTTTCTATTTCTGGAACTTACTGTTGGAGTTGACTTTACATTAAATAAGTCTCATCTATCCTGAGCAATCCACAGTTTTCCAAACAGAACTTCAAGCTCAACTTCCCCAACTACATAATTATCAGTTTTCTTCTACCTCTCCATCACCTCATATGTAAGTGGATTTTAAGCATTTTGTGGGGTGCAGGACCCTTTTTATGTTTTTAACATAATAATTTTTAGAAGTATTGGGCAGCTAATATTTGCTGAACATTATTTATACGTGCTGATGACACAGAGATAAGATAAACTGTACAAAGATCCTAGTATAGAACTCCTCTACTAAATTTAGTAGACTAAGAACAGTCAAGTAAAAAACAATTATTTCTTTAAAATCATTAATATCACATCCCTCTAATGAGGCACTATGAAAGTGACTCATAAGTAGATTAAAACTTGTCTAAAGTCAAACATGGAAACGATATTCGGGAAGTGAAAGCAGAAACACCAGGTGTGAAAATCTTAAGGAATAATGATGGCTGTAAGATGGCCAATAAGACTAGAGTTAAAGCATAATCATAGGAGGTAAAGTAATTTGGGGTAAAGCATGAGATAAACATGGAAATAAAGGCAGGGTTTATATCATGCAGAACTTAATATCTACTAAGATATTAGTGCCTTCTAGACACTTCCATATATACTATTATTTAAACTCATTTAATCTTCACAATAACCTCATAATGTAGATACCATTTTATTTCCATTGTACAGAGGAAGAAACTTGGCACAGAGAGTTAAATAACTTGCCCAAAATTACATAGTTAGTAAGCAGCAGAGCTAGGACTTGAAGTGGTTCCAGGGGCTCTTTGCTTAGCCAAAGAGTTTTACAGTCTTACTAGCTAGATTGCTGACAATGCTAAGGATTTAACATTATTTTAAGTTTATATTACTCCAAATGAATTTAAAAAATAGAATGAGAAGCTACTGAAAACTTTTAAGGAGAGAAGCAACCAACATGATTAATTCTGTATTAAAAAAAATACTTTGATGATTCTTTGAGTACTAGAATTAAGGAGTTAGTTGTGTTTCTTACAGTTTTCTACGTGAAAAATGGCAACTTAGACTTGGGTAAAGGTACCAGAGGTGTAGAGAAGTGGATAGACCTAACAGCTACTCATGAGTTATAATTGATAATGGTTGATGATTGGTTAGATTTAGATGAGAGAAGTAACAAGAAGGACTCTTATATTTCTGGCATAAACTGTGATTATTAGATTATGAAATATATGACCCTTTAGCAAAAATAAATAAATATACTAATATATACATATAAACATGGATTTGCTCTTCATAAACTTCATGGGGCCAAGGATCAAATAAAATCATATTCAATAGACCTTTAAAAGTTCACGAATCTCAAAGTAAAATTACTTCCATATCTATCTTCTGTATCATAAATCACAGGATGGGTACAGATTTCCTGATGTGACACAAAACCGAGTTTTGATGCTTAGAGAATATAGTTAAATCACCAGAAATTTGTCCAGATAGCAAAAGCAGCGTTGAACGTCAGTTGCAGTCAGGATCCAATCTGACAGCAGAAAACACCTTGTGTGAGCACAGTAAGCTGAAGAACCAGAATCCAAAGAGCAGTTTCCATATTTTAGACAGCAAACAAAATTCAAAATTCAAAAGCCATGATTTCAGAAGTTGTGTGAGTGCTGTGGTACATACTCATGACGACACACAGCCAGATGTTCATAGGTTTTTCTCAGCTGGTCTTATAGGTAGCATATATTTAGCCCTGTACCATAAATTTACAATCAGCTTACAAAAGATATTTAAAATGTTAAAATATAATAAAAGGAACTCATAAAAATATGCCAATAAGAAAATATAAATACAATGGACAAACTCTCAGAGGAAAAAAGACAAATTTACCAAAATGATACAAAAGCAAATACAATTTTTGAATCCTATAAAAGAAATTGATGCCATAAGTAAAAACCTCCCCACAAAGAAAATTCCAGGCCCAGACGGCTTCTCAGGTGAACTTCTCCAAACGTATAAAAAATAAATAACTCAAATCTTACATAAACTTACTCAAAGAGTATAAAAAAGAAGGAAAACTTTCCAACATGCTCTATGAGGTTAGCATAATCTTGATACCAAAACCTAACAAAGATATGGACATCACAAGAAAGAAAGTTATGGGACAATCTTGTCATAAAACATTGTCACAAAAATTCAAATTAGCTGAGTAAATTCAGTGATACATACATATATACACGTACACACACACATATTAGCCATATTTACACACACACACATTGTTGATGCTGTTAGTTGCAGTCAAGTTGACTCTAATTCATGGCAACCCCATGTACAACATAAGAAAATGTTGCCATGTCCTGCACCATCTTCACGATTGTTGGCATATTTGAGTCCATTGTTATGGCCATTGTGTAGTGCCTTCCAACCTACGGGGCTCATCTCCCAGCACTATATTGGACAATTTTTTGTCATGATTCATAGGGTTTTCATTAGCTAATTTTATAAAATAAATCACTAGGCCTTTTTTCCTAGTCTGTCTTAGTCTGGAAGCTTTGCTGAAACCTGTCCACTACGAATGGCCCTGCTAGTATTTAAAATACTGGTGGCATAGCTTCCAGCATCAAAATGATACAAAAGCCACCACAATGTGACAAACTAACAGGTGGTAAAGATAGATAGACAGACAGATACATTTATTTATATATAAGCATATAGATATATACAGCTCAGAAATTAAAGAACGAAGAGTATACTCTTAATCTGAGATAGAGCATCTATAAAAATGTACAAAAGACATTATGCATACCTATGAAATACCGAAAGAATCCTCTACTCTCCAAGTTTAGAACTGAGACTAGGATGCCCACTATTACCACTTCTATTTAACATTGTTTTGGCTACATATCTTAGCTAGTGCTGCTATAACAGAAATACCACAAGTGAGAACTTTAAAGAAAAGAAATGTATTTTCTCACTTGTCAGGACTAGAAATCTGAATTCAAGGCATTGGCTATAGGGGAAGACTCTCTGTCTGATCTGGGGGAAGACTCTTGGCTCTTTCAGCTTCTGTAGCCCCTGTGTTCCTCAGTTCCTTTGCGATTTTCACATGGCATCCATTTTCCTCCATATATGCTTGCTTCTGTGTCTAATCTGCTCTTTTTATAATTAGAAGTGATTAGGTTTAGGACACATCCTACACTGATATATCTCATTAATATAAAAAAGAAAACTCTAGTCCCAAACAGGATTTCATTCACAGGCATAGAGGTTAGGATTCCAACACATATTTTGGGGGGGACACAATTCAATTCAAAATAACATCTTAGTAAAATAAGGATTGGAAGGGAAGAAATAAAACTGTCATTATTTATAGTCAATATGATTGCTGTTGGTGTGTGCCGTCAAGTTGATTCTGACTCATAGCAACCCTGTATTACAGAGTAGACTGCCTCATAGAGTTTCCAAGGCTGTAATCATTAGGGGAGCGGATCGCTAGGTCTTTTCTCCTACGGAGTGGCTGGTGGGTTTGAACCGCCGACCTTTCAGTTAGCAGCTGAGTGCTTAACCATTGTGCCACCAGAGCTCCTAAACATGACTGTACAGGTAGAAAATTTAGAAGAATCTATACAGTGTGTTGTTAGTTGCCATCAAGTTGGCTCCAACTTATGGCAACATTATGTATAACAGAACAAAAGAGTGCCTGGTCCTGCACCATCTCCATGATCTTTAATATGTGTGAGCCCATTATTGAGGCTATTGCATCAATCCATTTTATTGAGGGTTTTCGTTTTTTCTGACCCTCTACTTTACATAAAATGCTGTCCTTTTGTAGCAATTCATCTTTCCTAATAGTGTGTTCAAAGTAAGCAAGACAGTCTTGCCATCCTGATTTCTATGAACGTTCCAGTTTTATTTCTTCTAAAATGCTTTGTTCATTCTTCTGGCAGTCTGTGGTATATTCAGTATTCTTCACCAACATAACATTTCAAATGCATCAATTCTTCTTCTGTCTTCCTTTTTTCACTGTCCAGCTTTCATATGCATATGAAGCAACTGAAAAGACCATGGTTTGGGTCAGGCATACTTTAGTCATCAATGGGACATCTTTGCTTTTTAGAACTTTGAAGACGTCGCTGGCACATTTGCCCAATGAAACAGATCATTTGATTTCTTGACTGCTGCTTTCACGGTTGTTGATTATTGATCCAAGAAGGAGGAAATTGTTGACAACTTCAATTTTTTCTCCATTTATCATGATGTGGTTAATCAGTCCAGTTGTGTAGATTTTTGTTTTCTTCACATTAAGAATTTATCCATTCTGAAGGCAGCAGTCTTTGATCTTCATCAGTAAGTGCTTCAAGTCATCTTCATTTTTGGCAAGCAAGGTCATGTCATCTACATATCACAGGTTGTTGATAAGTCTTTCTCCAATCCTGATGCCACGTTCTTCTTCAGAGTCCATCTTCACAGGTTATTTGTTCAGTATACAGACTGAATAAGCACAATGAAAAGATACAACCCTGCTGCATATCTGTTCCAATTCTGAACAATGGCGTATCTCCTTGCTCTGTTCGAACAACTGCCTCTTGACCCATGTTCAGGTTCTGTATGAGCACAATTCTCATTCTTCACAATGTTATCCATAATTTGTTATGATCCACAGAGTCAAACACCTTCCGTAAGCAAGAAACACAGGTAAATATCTTTCTGGTATTCTCGGCTTTTAGTCAAGATGCATCTGACTTCAACAATTATATCCCTTGTCCCATGTCCTCTTCAGAATTCAGCTTGAACTTCTGGCAGTTCCTTGTCCATAGATGGCTATAATCATTTTTTAATTATCTTCAGCAAAATTTTGCTTGCATGTGATATTAATAATATTATTTGATAATTTCTGCATTCCATTTGATTGCCTTTCTTCTGAATAGCAATGAATATGAATCTCTTCCAGTTGGTAAGCCAGGTACCTGTCATCCAAATTTCTTGACACAGACATAGTAAGTGCTTCAAGCATTGCATGCATTTGTCAAAGCATCTCAATTAGTGTTCCATCAATTCCTTGAGCCTTGTTTTTCCCCATTGAACTTCTTATATTTGAACTTCTCCCTTCAGTATCAGGACTTCTTGATCATATGTTACCTCCTGAAATGGCTGAATGTCAACCAATTACAGTGACTCTGTGTATTCCTTCCATCTTCTTTTGATGCTTCCTGTGTAATTCCATTTTTTACTGATAGCATCCTTTAGTAATGCAACTCGAGCCTTGAATTTTCTCAATTCTTTCAGCTTGAGAAATGCTGATCATGTTCTTCCCTTTCAGTTTTCTAACTCCAGCTCTTTGCACAAGGTAAGGGTAATACTTTATCTTGTCTTCCCAAACCACCCTTTGAAAACTTCTTCTTTTCTATGAATTGAGAAAAATACTATTTACTTTATGGCTGTTGTTGGGATTAAATGAGATAATATAAGGAAAGTATTTAGTACAGTAAAAATCACAGCTCTATTATAGTTACTGTAGAAATATTTAATTTTTGTTTAAATCTCTCAGTATATATGTATTTTTCTGCTTATAAAGCAGCACATTCAAACTTTAACATCATTTAAACAGTATAATCTGCTTCCTTAATGATTATAGAAATCTGTTTGTCTTTGAAAATTTAGGGCCTCAGTGTCCCCAGGGTTAGCAATATTCTATTGTCTATTTAAAATTTTTGCCTTCATTAGTATATTTAAGGAATTTAAGATAAATATTTATATAAGAAATAGTTTTTATTGAAATGATCCCAAATCAACATATGCTTTGCCGTTTGCAATATTCCCCCAAGTAAGTGCATGAATAATAAGTGGCCAGCCAGATGTAGGACTTACTTACGTACTAACAAAGAGTTTATATTTGAGGCATTTAGCCATAACCATACTTCAGCTGTGTTTCTGTCTTATGACATATATTCTTCTAACTCCATGAGTACACAGACTTTCAAACATCTACATTGACTCTGCTATTTTCTTTTTTGGCTCAATTAGAATTCGGTAGTAAAGTATACGTAGTTAAAACTTGGCAAAGAAAATTCAATATATTTTGCTATAATCTGATGTGATAAACGAGGTTACTTACGGGTACATACTTATAGGTCAATGACTGGTAATCTATGAACATAAAAACACAGTGAATTATAAGATATGCCTTAGGGCAGTTTATCTTGGTCAGAATTATAAAAAGTGCTGTAAGTTTGTCAATTACAAATAGACAATTTTACTGAATTTTTTTAAAGCATATATATTGAAGGTTTTATTAATTAATTTAACAGCTGCTTTATGGGACTTAGTGCCAGGCACTGTTTTAAGCAATTTACAAGTATCAATTCATTTAATGCATTATAAAAACCTAATATGGAAGGTTCTACTATAGACCCTATCTTATAGGTAAGGAAACTGAGGCAAGAGAAATAAACTAAATTTACCAAGGTTACACAGTAAGTGGCAAGCTAGATTTGGCTTCTGAGTCAAGGCTCCTAACCAATGCTCTCTGCTGCCTCTTAGTTGAAAAGCATGTGGATAAGGTTACTTAAACCAACAACCAGACCCGTTGCCATCAAGTTGATTCTGACTCATAGCGACCCTGACGTAGTAGAAAAGAAGTCAATGCTGGATTTGTCTAATATTATAAATCTCTGAACTTTTACTTTTCCATTTTTAAAACACCATTATTTCTAAAACAAAGTGATAATATTCTGAGATAATTCTTCTACTTCTCAATAACTATCATTTGATCGGACACCTGGTGGTGTAGTAGTTAAAAGCTCAGCTGCTAACCAAAAGGTTAGTTGTTTAAATCTACCAGCCTCTCTTTGGAAACCCAATGGGGCAGTTAGTTCTACTCTGTCCTATAGGGTCACTACGAGTCAGAACCAACATGACGGCACCTAACAACAACAACATTATTTGATCTACGTACTTACTAGACTTGGCATGATTGTGCAAAGAGGAATTAATTATTATTTTAGGCAGCCAAATATAGAGCCACAGTAATTAGAACGTTCAGATATATTTTATATACTTTTTTACATTTTTGGTAAAGGGTAGGATTTAAGAGTTTCATATGTAATACCAAAACCAAAATACACTTTGTGAGACTTGTCAAATAATATTCTTTGAGAGAGTAGCATAGTGTGCAGACCACTGTAATTGTAACCTAATTAATTTATTTCACCAATATTCTATCCAAAAGAAAATTACATACATTTGGACATTGACCTTTAAAGTTCAAGTCTTTTTTTCTTTCTCATCACAAGTTTCCTAGCCGGCTTTAGCTATCATGTTTAACTAATGGCAGTTAACACATGAGACTGGTTGCTGATATTAAATACTGGAGAGCTTTGTAGCCCTGATCCACTACACCATTAGTTGAAAACTTTGGAAAAGAGAAAAAAATTTCATAAAAAGAGTGTACTTTGTGTAAATAATAAAAAATGAAAAGTCAAGGATCACTGAATAAATTAGTAAATCTGAAAAATTTTATCATTCCAAGTAGGAATGAAATCGTTATTAGTTGTTACATATCTTTGCATATTTAGCATAGCAGTGTAGATAAACCATTAATCACATGCCACTATTACCTGCCTTTGGGATATCATGCTCTGCTATATAATAATTACATAATGGTTGACTAGCCCTTAATCCAGGTCAACTGCTTGTCAAAGCACAGTGTCCTCAACGCTGGCCCCCAAAACTGAATTGCTTTATATAGGCACTTGGAAGTTTAATCTTGAATTCTTCTTATTTAATGTCTATCAAAAGTTTATCATTTTTGAACAGTAGCTGATGGATCCACAGTCCATGCTCTTTTCTAAGTCTGCCTCTGGATTAGTAAAGAATCTAGACTATCAGAGGACAGCCAACCTGGACATTATTAGGTGTGCTTTCCCCTTGGAAAAGCTTTTCCTGTAATGGTATTAATTTACATTTTAAAATACTGTGGGAAATAGACTCATGAAGCTCATCATTACAAGGATTTTGAGAATTTCATTGTTCATTACTTTAAACTGTGTCTTCTTTATTAAAACTCTTAGAATAAATTCCTTCCTGGTTTTGGCATCAGAAAAAGCTATGCCTCTTCTGAGTCATTTTGAACACTGTAAACTTGATGACTACTTGTATTTTCCTTTTTGATTTGGTTGCTAGGAAGCTTAAAAATATGGCTGCTCCATTTATCAAGTGGTATGACTTTGTGGCAGAGATTTGTATACAAACCTGATTCTTTACTCAATGTTATGCTTTTACCATTGTTTTCCTTTGGAATTATCTCTGCTAACCACTTCTAATTTATGCTATTGTGCTGGTGTTCCTGGGCCTCTTATAGGATAGCTCCCTTATCACCTTCCATTGATTCTCAGTACCTTCAGCCAGTGGGAGGGACTCGTGGAAAGCTGGAGTGCAAGAAGAAGGGAGAAGCCAGAGTACTTCTCCCTATTACTGTCTCCAGAGGTATCCCTGTCAATGACTGCATTGTTCCTGAGGCCCAGGTTTCTGCCAGATAGGCCTGCAGTGGTTCGAATTCTTAAGGAGAGTCTGCAGCGCTTAAATTCCACTAAAACAGTCTCATCCCCTTGACCCTTCAGCCAAAGGATGGCAGCTGCTTCCTGCTGTTGCTAATTTCTGAGATGCCTTATGGTCCCCTATTTGGCCTATTTCTTCCACCCCCGAGTCTGTCGCCTGTGTAAACAATTTCTTCTATTAAATTCACTTTATTAAACATGTTTAGAGCAGTTTTTCCCCCCACCCTGGTTAGACCCTGACAGTTATCTTGCTAAATTTCATGTATTCCCATATAAGACTTCTTAAATCCTTCTGGAACATAGAAGGGAGTCTGCATAGATAGGGAGAGAGAGACAGAGTGGGAGACAGGAAAGAAAGAAGGGAGGGATGGAGGGAGGAGGAAGGGAAGAGAGGGAAAGATTGTGTAGTGTAAGTCTTTATTAGTTGTAAATAGATTTCTAAGGTGTAACTGCTTTCAAAGTTATCTTTCTCAAAAACTTTCTTTGCACTTTGTTCAATTTTTTTCAATTCATTTTTGCTTTCTTCATATTCTTTAAAAGATTGTTGTGAGAGGCTCTTAAAGAATCTAATATCTGAAAAGAAAGATTGCTTTTTGCATGACTGAGAAAGTAACTGCAATCTTTTAATACGTTCCACTTGGATTTATTTAAAGCATTCTTCAGTCTTGCCTAAAATAACATTTCTTATTTACACACTCTTACATTCTGAGTCAATTCAAAATTTATGTGCAAAATCTGATTTTTTAAAAAGAAAGACACACTCGTTTTCTTTTTAATGTCATTAATATCAATCACTCTAGAATACTATGATATTAATATGTGGGGAGTTTAAGAGAGATATTATAAATCTGTTTAACTAACAGCAACCTAACAACTGTCTTATTCCATATGTACTCTAGATATTTTTCCAGTATCCTTTAATGGGACATAGTTGTATCATTGTCCACACACAATTTAATGTTTTGTTAGGAGTTTATTTTTAATTTTTTTTCATTAAAAAAAATCTTTTCTGACATGCCATATGTCAAGAAAAAGACACGTGATATGAGTTGTTGCCTTTCAGTAGCAGATGTACATTCATGGGAGACCCTGGGTTTCCTTTTGTTAAATATTTATGTGACATTCACACCACAAACTACACTCTCAACAGACAGTGCTGATTTTTTACTCCACACAAATCTTTACATAATAAATATATTGGCAAAGGCAGCTACTCTCCATTTTGCCAAATATTAATTATAAACATAAAATCAGCTATTATTGTTAACTAAAATTTTAAAATTTTGAGACATAGACCATTTCCTTAAAAGCAGGGCTAGAGTTTCACAGATTGGTAATTGTTACTACTGTTAATATGATGGTATATATTACATTATAGCCCTATGTCTTTTATAAAAATGCATTAATTTATGTCCTTTCAATTTACTTACGATGTATACTCCACTGTCTTCCAAAAAGATTTTGGGTAGAACAAAATTAAGTATAAAGCAAAAGGGGAAAATCATTATAAAATTAAAAAATAAATTTAAGGATACAGATACAGGAGTTTCCAAGCCCTGGATAAACTAATTATCAATATTATGTGATAGATATGGTTATACATTTCCTGAAAATTAAGGGAAAGCAAACAGATATTATGTACTTTCAAACAAAAGCATGCCAATTCCCATGCAAAAATACATTTTTCCTCAGAATTCAACTGGGCATTTACCCTTTATGGCATTTAGCAATAGAGTAGACAACACCTACAATTATAATATGGCTATCTTAAAATTAGTATTAATTATTTTAACAATGTTGTTAGGTGCTGTTGAGTTGATTTTGACTCATAGCAACTCCATGTGACAGAACAGAATTACCCCCATAAAGTTTTATAGGCTATAACCTCTATGGAAGAAGCCCTGGTGTCACAGTGGTTAAGCACTCAGTTGCTAATAAAATGTCAGTGGTTTGAACCTACCAGAGGGAACCCACCAGCAACTCTGCAGGAGAAACATGTGGTAGCCTCTTTCTGTAAAAATTACAGCCTTGGAAACCCTATGGGGCAGTTCTACTCTGCCCTATAGGCTTACTATGAGTTGGAATTCACTCAATGGCAATGGGTATGTTGTTTTAATGTTTATGGAAGCTGATCGCCAGATCTTTCTTCTGTGGAGCCACTGGGTGAGTCTGAACCGCCAACCTTTTGGTTAGCAGTCGAGAGCTTAACCATTGTGCCACTCACTTGTTTAAATGAAAGGCTGGCAGTTCAAACCTACCAGTGGCTCCATGGGAGAAAGACCTGGAGATCTGTTTCCATAAAGATTACAGCCAAGAAAACCCTATAGAGCATATGTCACATAGGGATGCTATGAATTGGAATCAGTTTGATGGCACCCAACAACAACAGCCTGTTTAAGTGAAATTTTCCAGAAGACACAGAGTCACTGGTTAAATGGTTATTTCTTAAAGCATCCTTCTATGAAGCAGAGGAGATGATCAATGTAGAAGACTGAGACATAAGGTCCAGGCACTTAGCTTTCTTATACTCTTACTTAATACTGGAACAGAACTTGGAAAATGTATTCAAATGATAGTAAAAATGTCTGTTAGCCTGGCCTCAAATGTCAGATGTTTTAAAAAGAGCCTTTGGCAGGTCTGGATTGCAGTCAAGACATAACTGAATCCTCTGATAAGTATACTTCACACAGTTATTTTGTTAAAGTGAAATTGATGATTTACATAGCAGAAGAGAGAGAAGAAAAGTCATCATTACACTTTAAAGTTTTAAGAACTGAATTTGTATTTGCACAGACAAATCAATATGGATACAGGCATTAGGTATCCAGCAGTTTTAGATCTAGATTTAAATTCAGAAAAGGGCTTTATATCTTCTTAAGTACTTTGAAAAAATATCTAAAATATGAACTGTAAATCATAAGAGATATAACATTAATGTGGAAAAAAATTAGGGATGTGTTAGTACTCTGTATAACTTATAGAAGGTATAAATTCTATAAAGAAGTGTACCTAATTGATGAAATCAAACCATAAATCTGAGTGTTTTGATGCTGTTATTTAAATCATTTGGTTTGAATGTTGGAAAGCACATATGAAATACAACCATTTTAAGTGGAATTGATACTGAGGTGCCTTTCCAGGTATCAATTAGTTACCAAGCCCAATCTCAACACAAATCCACTACCAAAAAGCAATAGGTATGAAGGATGATGCTTTATTTTTGCTTATTGTGATGGTTAAGATTGTATGTGCCAACTTGGCTGGGCCATAATTCTCAGTGTTTATATGCGATCACTCCCATGATGGGATCTGCTGTGAGTAGTCAATCAGTTGAAAGGGAGTTTCCTTGGTGGTGTGGCCTGCATCCAAATATAAGCAGACATTCTGACTTTTTTTGCTCGCTCTGGATCCTGCTTTGCTGCCTCCAGTTCGCCTGACCTCTGGTTCTTGGGACTTGAGCTATCAGCTTATCTGCTGATCTTGGGATTCTTCGATCTTCACAGCCTTGTGAGCAAGAGTCCTGCTCTCTGACCTGAAAATCTTGGGTTAGCTAGCCCCTGCGGCTACATGAATTGAGAGAAGTCTGTATCCTGATCCATGGACTTGAGATGTTCCAGCCTCTACAATCGCGTGAGCTGTTTCCTTGATATAAATCTCTCTCTATATATATTTATATACTTTACTGGTGTTGCTTCTCTAAAGAACCCAGCCTAAGACACTTACTCATAGAGGAAAGCCATTTATTCAACACACTAGAAGTTTTGCCAAGTGTTTAAAGATTAAAAAGTAAAAATATATGAGGAAATACCCATCTGACAATCACTGAATGTTGGAATTACATCCGGATATAACTGATATGGGGGTGTACAACATACAAGGTAACTAGGAGGAGATAAAAAATAAATTTAAAATTAGTATACAAAGAGAGGAAAAGAATGAAAAAAAATAGAATTAATGTTTAAAGAATCATCTTGATAAATAATCCTCTGTTAGCTAACCCAAGAGACTAGTGTAAGGGATTTCTAGGCATGGTAAATAGGCAGAAGACAACAAATAACTTGGATGTTTCCAAGAGCACCTCTGTTTTAAATCCAAGGTTTTACATGATAACTGCCAAAAAGTACCTTGTTCTGTTAAGGCCCAGCTTCTAACTGGAGTAAGGGCTAAGAGAAAGCAGACAAACTGGATAAAACTCCTTTCTGAAACCATATCTACTTACAGTTTACTTGTAATTTACTTACAGTTTACTTCTTCCAAGGTCTGCATTTTGTAATGAAGTAGTTTTTGTATACTTTATACCTACTGAGAGTGTGATTATTCAAGGTATGGAGGCAGAATGTTAAAAACTAAGATCTTTTTTTTTGTAATACAACAATTTAAAGAGAATTCCTGTAATAGTTTCAATGGTGGTGACACTGAACCTTCAACATTTCTGTTTGAGAACTGATTCTGGCCTTCTCTTTTTCTCATAAATTAATTTCTTTGCAGTCAACTGTCAATTACTTCTACCCAATCCACTAATTCAGAGGTGTCCTACACCTTCACTGCTATCGGTTGTCACTGATATTTTTACTTGGAAAAATTATAATTATGAAATGCATAGTGATACCAAGAGAAATATTTTATAAATTTAAAGTAGTAGTACTGCTTAAATTAATCTATCTTTTATTTTTATTCTGTGAAAACTGGGACCACAACTAAAATACAATACCAGTACCAGTTGCCATTGAATCAATTCCAGCTTAGCATGACCCCATGTGTGTCAGAGTAGAACTATGCTCCATAGAGTTTTCAATGGCTCATTTTTCAGAAGTAAATCACCAGGCCTTTCTTCTGAGGTGTCTCTGGGTAGACATGAACCTCCAACCTTTGAGTTAGCAGCTCAGCACATTAACTATTTGTACAACCTGGGGACTAAAAACACATTATCAAACACAAACTCTTATTCAAAAGTGTTTTATATGCTTTTGTAATATTCTCAACCCACATATGAAAAAGTTATTTACAATGTGAATGCAGATGATCTAAGAAATAGAAGCATGCTGTAAACAACCTCTCTAAATTGGTCTTATACCTACATGCTGTGATAAAACAAAATGTAACATACAGCTAAATCTCTATAAATTAGCCTTAACACATATGTAAGTCGTAAATAACCTCCTTAACCTCTGACCTTGAAGAAAAGATGGAACATATGTCTTTGTCAGACATGACATCGCTTGGTCCTTAGTGTGTGAGTCCAGTTAAACTCATATGTAAACCCTGGACTTCTGCTCACTCAATTAGAGAAGGCAGAGGCAGAACATCGTTCTCTAAACTCTGGTTCTCTCCAAAGACTGAGGCCCTGCCAGACAAAGACTTCGGCTTTGCTCACTGCTGCCAATCTCGAACCCTAATTATGAGGGAACTCTGCCAAAGACACGCAGTGGTCAAGCCTTCCTCCCAAGACCACTCCTTAAAGGTAAATACCTGAAGTCTAATTGGACTAACCTTATATTGTCCAGATTCTCCAGCCCTAATTGAGTATCTTATGGTCTTACCTGTGTGCCTTGCCCTGACTACCATGCAATAAACTAAATGAATTTGTGCAGGACAAACTTAAACGCATTTGTTTACTTATTTTAAGATAAAATCCCAAGAGACACAAAGATTGTAATTCTCAAAGGATAAAGATGAAGCAAGTTGATAACTTTAATTGTGAAATCACCTTTTAAGGAAATTGGCAAGTAAATAAGACACCTAAATTTACTCAAGAAAACCTCTAAAGTAGAACTTAGCTGTTCATATATATATTCAAGGCAAAATATTCACATTTAAATTTCTTAATAAAATGTAACTTTAGTTCTAAGATAACTTTGAAATTAATTAAAGAGAAAATTTATGTATTTAATACTTAGTCCTCCAGGAACTTGAAAGTCAAACTTGGTGACTCTCATGCTCTGAAAGAACAGAAGAATGATTCCTTAGTACTTAGGTTTACAGAAGTATTGGCTATAGTTTGAGCTTAGTTTAATACTTATACTTATCATAAACTTTGGTTAAAAATATCTACATAAATATTTTAAATTAATTTATGAAAGAAAATAATTTTTGTTTAACTGGTAATGCTCACTTCTGCTTTCAAAAAGAAAAAGAAAGAAGGGAGAGAAGGAGGGGATGAAATGAGACAGAGGGAGGGAGGAAAATATGAGGGGGGAGGAGAAAGGAAGGAAAAGAAGGGAAGAAATTTGAAAGTTCAGTTAATGAAACAAGTTGAAAACACACTAAGTATTATATGCCAGCCTAGTATTTGTGCAAGGGCAAAAACTGTTACTAAAATATGCCAAAGGTTAAGCATTAGAGAAAGAAAAATAGAACCAATCTGTGTCTACAATTCATCTAGAAAAGTCACAGCAGCAGGCTAATTGGAGCATGATTACACTGGGTGATACTTTTCCAAATTTAAAATATAAATGTATACCCCTGAAAATACAGAAACACTTGTTTGTTTGCTGACTTCCCCATTCCTACAATTTATCTTTTACTCTTTTTCTATATTTTCCTTCTTCTGAAAGAGAACAGGAATTCCATTCCTGAATTGTCTTCCTCCATTAGGAGCCAAAATCTAGCCAGAGAATTCTCTGGGGAACTCCCGGTTGCTGGGGCATAAGTTAAAACCTAGCAAATGGACTTAACAACTGTCACAAAAATAAAAGATAGACATTTATAAGCTTAATAGCCTGAATTCCGACATTAACACCACTTCCTGGGCCATACTAACGGCACTGACTGGACATTATTTCAATAGCCGTCACAGTTCTAAAGCCAAAAGAATTAAACTTAAAATGGCCTTACATTTGTAACAGTTAAATGTACACTACAATTGTATTTGCAACTGAATGAAAGTTACATTGAATTGAATGTCACTCTTTAGAGAGAATCTTACTTTTAGATTTATTTTTTTAGAAAAAAATCAAACAGCTGCTTTTAGTTTAAATAGTTTACTCTTGTTAAAAGAGATGGCAGTCCAGAGACATTTTTCTATCAAGGTTTATCTGTACTTGTTCAAGTTTAGATAAGAGACTGCCAGGTTTTCTGCTTCAAAAAAGAACAAACCTAACCACAGACTGTGCTCATTTATCATTAGCATGTATGGTTTTACAGAACAAAGTAAAAATGCATCTATCTACACTTAGAGCTTAGAGAGAGGATACATTTGAATTAGACTAAGAAGAGACATCAGATAATTAATTTTAAAAGAGTGGCACAGTTTTTGTACAGGAGGAGACAATAGTTCACAACTAATACAATAATGAAAGTTTAAAGATAAAGTTCATAAATTAGTCCTAAACTTTACTAGATTCAGGTGTTTTTAAGTGTTTTTGGAGATGACCGAATGTTTTAAAACAGCCATTCTTCATTACTCTAACTTAGTATTGAAACTTAGTGATTTTCTACCCAAGATTTCCAAATATCTTTGATATCTACATTATCAACGTGATGACATTAGAGTATTCTTTATTATTCAGTCATTAACATTTATGTACACTTCAATAGTGAGCAAAATAAATATTGAGAACTATCATGCAACTAGTATAGTCTAGACATCATACTAAGCACAAGGGATAAAAAGACAAATAAGATTCCAGAGGGAGGAGATATAAAAAATCCAACTCATCAGAATGCAGTATGCTCGAGGCTATGGGAGAAGAATAAATCAGCCAATTTATGGATGAGGCAAGATTCAGAGAGAGGAAGACATTAGACTTGGAGCTTGAAAAATAATCAAGATTATATCAGGTAAAGAATGAGAATACGAATTAAAAAAAAAAAAAAAATCCAGATAAGGGCATGAGCAAAGACAGTGAACCATAAAAGGATATTAGGAGTTTAGGAACAGAAATATGACTTGATCACACATTGGTAGGTGTTAGAATGGTCTGGTCGGAAACAATGTAGGAGATACAGATTTGGGCCAGATAATGAAGAATGTTTAGTTAAGTTTTAGCAAAACTGCATGGTACATTTCTGTCACAGCAAATAAGTCACTATGGCTAAATTATGTCATATATTTGGGTGGTCAAGGAAAAATGAAGTAAGGAAAAAAGATTAAAGATATATATATATATGTAATAAATTAAGAAGGGGCTTGCATACCATGCCAGAAAGTTTGTATTATAACTGCAGTCAATGAGAGGTGGGTGGAGGAATTTAAACTAGGCAATTAGGCAGTGATGTGATGAGATCTGTCATTTGGGATAATTGTGGTGATGCTGTGTAATGTGAGACTGTGAAGGAACTGAATTGTGCAAAAGCAAGATCATGCTAGTTTTGTTTTCTCATTACTATTTTCCCCTATTCTAGTAAAAGCACTTTTTTTTTTTTTTTTTCTGACATTGGGAGCAAGGAATATCCATTTATACCATGTCTGGGTTAATTATAGTATCCTTTCTCCCTAACTACAGTAAATGAATCAGGGATGAGTATGTGGGTCTAGAAGAGGGAATTAGGGTATCTCTCAAGGATATTTTTCTAGCTATCGCTGTTGGGGAAGAGTTTACTTTCATTGATGGTCATGAGACTGTAAGCACAGAGTCCCGTGAAATCTATTGCTGATGGGGAAGAGTTTATTTTCACTGATGGTGTCTTAGTTATCTAGTGGTGCTATAACAGAAATACCATGAATGGATGGCTTTAACAAATAGAAATTTGTTTTCTCACAGTTTAGGAGGCTAGAAGTCTGAATTCAGTGTGTCAGCTCTAGGGAAAGAGTTTCTCCGTCAGCTCTGAAGGAAGGTCCTTGTTTCTTTTGAACTTCTGCTCATGGGCATTCTTCATGTGCTTGGCATCTTTCTTCCCCCATCTCTGCTTTGTTCCTTTGTTTAATCACTTTAATATCTCAAAAAAGATTGACTCAAAGTACACCCTACATTAATCCTACCTCATTAATATAACAAAGACAGCCCATTTCCAAATGGGATTACAACCACATGCATGTTGTAGTTGTTAGATGCCATTCAGTCAGCTCCAACTCATAGCAACCCTATGTACAACAGAACAAAACATTGCCCAGTCCTACACCATCCTCAGAATCGTTGCTATGTTTGAGCCCATTGTTGCAGCTACCATGTCAATCCATCTCTTTGAAAGTTGTCTTCTTTTTTGCTGACCCTCTACCTTACCAAGCATGATGTCCTTCTCCAGGGACTGGTCCCTCCTGGTAATGTGCAAAGTACATGAGATGAAGTCTCACCATCTGTGCTTCCAAGGAGCACTCTGGCTGAACTTCTCCCAAGAAACACTTGTTCATTCTTCTGGTAGTCATGGTATATTCAATATTCTTTTCTGACACCATAATTCAAAGCCATGAATTCTTCTGGCTTCCTCATTCACTGTCCAGCTTTTGCATGCGTGTGAGGTGACTGAAGATACAATGGCCTGGGTCAGGCACACCTTAGTCCTCAAAGTGACATCTTTGCTTTTTAACACTTTAAAGAAGTCTTTGGCAGCAGATTTTCCCAATGCGATATGTCATTTGATTGCCTGAGTGCTGCTTCCATGGGTCTTGATTCTGGATCCAAGTAAGATGATATCCCTGACAACTTCAATACTTCCTCCATTGATTATGATATTGCTTATTGGTCTGGTTGTGAGGATTTTTGTTTTCTTTATGTTGAGGTGTAATCCATAGAGAAGGCTGTGGTCTTTGATCTTCATCAGTAAGTACTTCAAGTCCTCTTCGCTTTCAGCAAGCAATGTAGTGTCATCTGCATACTGCAGATTGTTAATGAATCTTCTTCCAATCCAGATGCCATATTCTTCACACAGTCTGGCTTCTCTGATTATTTGCTCAGCATACATACTGAATAAGTATGGTGAAAGAATACAACCCCGATGCACACCTTTCCTGATTTCAAACCACGCAGTATCCCCTTGTTCTGTTCGAACGACTGCCGCTTGGTCTATGTACAGGTTCTGCATGAGCACAGTTAAGTGTTCTGAAATTCCCATTCTTCTCAATGTCATCCATAATTTGTTATGATCCACACAGTCGAATGCCTTCGCATAGTCAATAAAACACAAGTAAACATCTTTCTGGTATTCTCTGCTTTCAGCCAAGGTCCATCGAACATCAGCAATGGTATCCCTCATTCCACATCCTCTTCTGAATCTGGCTTGAATTTCTGGCAGTTCACTGTTGATGTACTGCTGCAACCATTTTTTAATTATATTCAGCAAAATTTTACTTATGTGTGATATTATTGATATTGTTCAATAATTTCAGATTCCAGAAATTGACAGAATACCAATCGAGATATTTCAACAAACAGATGCAGCGCTGGAGGTGCTCACTTGTCTATGACAAGAAATTTGGAAGACAGCTACCTGGTCAACCGACTGGAAGAGCTTCGTATTTGTGCCCATTCCAAAGAAAGATGATCCAACAGAATGTAGAAATTATCAAATAATATTAATAATATACACAAGTAAAGTTTTGCTGAAGATAATTCAAATACCATAGGCATAGAAGTTAGGATTTACATGTATTTTGCGGGGACATAATTCAATCCATAATAGATGGCCATGAGGCCGTAAGCATGTACGCACAGAGCCACTTGAAACCTTAGAACCAACATATGGGAAAAGCTGGACTGAAAATTACAGATTAAACCTGAAGAGAGGAAGAGAAAAAGATATTGATTCCTGATAGAATTTTAGTCCGATATCCAGTCATCTCTGATCCCAACTCCCTCCATCCTATTTCTAAATTCTGTTTATGTAAATATAATAGACTGAATGTGAAAATGCTCCTGATTCTTCCCCTCCCTTTAACTGTGCCCTTTACAATGTTACTTTTCAGCTCCTCCCCTTAGAAGCGACATCTATTTCCCTACCCCTTGAATTTGGGATGGTCTTGCGACTCGCTTTGGTCAACAGAAGGAGGCACAAGTGGCTGTGTGCCCTGAGTCTAGGCCTCAAAAGACTTTGGTCAATTCAATCTCTTGAAACTTTGCCATTAACAAAAGAACAAACTTGTGCCAACCTGCTTGAGATTGAAAGATCATGTGGGGGAGAGTCGTGTTAACCCAGCTAGCTGGCAGTCAACCTGACTGCCTACATCAGACACGTAAGCAAGCCTAGCCAAAATTACCTAAACTCAGTTCAGATCAGTAACTGTCCATTGAATCCAGAGACTTACAGAGCAAAATAAATGTTTAGTATTATAATCCACTTAAGTTTTATGGTTGCTTCTGATGCAGCAACACTATGGCAGTACATAACTGATATGTCAATAAATTTCCCCTTTTTTCCTGGAATTCTGGTACAACTAAATGTGTCCTAATATAACCAGTTAAAAGGGCATTTTGATAATCTAGGTGAGAGTTACTAATAGCCTGAAATGAGGTAATGATACTGCACAAGACATTAGCATTAAAGAAAATTAGCTAACAGACAAAAGTTGTTATACAATTGGATATAGATTGAGAGAAAGGAGACATTAAAAAGGACACTGAATTTTCAATCTGAAAAAATTGGGTGACTGGTAACTAATATGGAGAATAAACAAGTAAACAGATAAACAGAACTAGGAAGTCAGTAAATGTAGCTTAGGTATGGTATGTTGTATCTAAGGTACTACAGGATACCAAGACAGAAGTCAGAGAAAGAGTGGACTTTAAAAGGAATTTAATTTAATGTTTCAAAATAGTTGTGGAAAGGTTAAATAAAATGGAGTCTAACATGAAGAATTTGGATTTGATAATAAGCAAGGCACAGGTTAATTTTCCAAAAGACAATTTCAATGAATAAATAAAGTAAAAATGTGAGAGAAATTATAACCTCCTTAAATCATAAACAGCTATTATTATATTCTATATATCTATTTATAAGCGTGTGTGTGTGTGTGTATGCATGTGTGTGTGTGTCTAGAGTGGGAATACATATGCATTTACTCATTCATTTATTGAACATTTATTTATTGCCTGCTTTCTGCCATGTTTATTGCTAGGGATAGAGAGTTTCTTATCATATTCTAGTGAATGAAATAAATGGGACATATACATGAAATACATAAAAATAGGATAAGAGAAGCCATTAAATAATATAAAACACTAGATTATCATAGGAGTAGAAATAACTAACTCTACTTTTTAGATGACTTCCTAAGAGATAACATATGGATTGGGTTTTGAAGCATGACTATATATTTTCCATTCAGACAAGCAAAGTATGATCATAATGCAAAAGAAACAATTTGCTTGAATGCACAGCTGTAAAACTGTATGGCATATGATCAAGGAAATTTTGATCTGGTTGATTTTGCTGGAGTACAAAAATGTGCTGGGGAGGTTGCAATAATGAGGTGGGGAAAAAGCAAGGGACAGAATATGAAGAGCTTTGTACATTTATAACATTGGGATTTGTCCTTTAGAGAAGCTTAAGAGTCAGAGGCACTAAAGGAAGGGACTACAGGATTAGATTTATGTTTAAAAAGATAACTCAGAGGAGAATGTAGAAAAAGAAAAAAGTAGAGAATGAGGTTGCTGTTAAAAGACGAACCAAGTAACATTTTCCAAACATCATTCTCTTAAAAAAATCTTCAAGATTTTTTGCATATCAATTATTACATATGTAGGTTTTTACTTAATATTTTCTTTATACTGCGGCTGGTGTCTCAAGTTTTGGGCAGGCTTGCTTTAAAATTCAAGCCTACTCATTTACAAAGACAAGGTCTGTAACTACACCTTCTCCTCACTTATCATCTCATTATCCAAAATTTTGCATTTATGACAATAATAAAAAATGTATTATCTGACTGTTTTGTGCATTAACAACATGCATCTGGTAGTAATGAACAGTGACAAACGCCGAGGTGCAAGGTGAGAATAATGCTGGTTGTGATGGCTAAGGTTATGTGTCAACTTGGCTGCACCATGATTCTCAGTGGTTTGGTAGTTATGTAATGATGCAATTTGGCAATTATGTAACGATGTAATTTGAAAGTTATGTAATGATGTAGTCATCCTCCATTTCTGCATAACACTGATTTCACATAATGACCTGGTCTTTGGAACCTAACCATGTTGGTGAAGAGAGGGTGTATATTAATATAAAATAAATACATAATTTTATTTTTATAAAGTTTATTCTCACATGCTGTGTGGTAAATCAAATACCACTTACCTGACACCAAATATATGTTGATCAATCCAAATCAATTTATTATTAATACTGTTCCCTCTATTCCACTTCTGTTCTGACACCAGCTTCATACACAGCACTTCTCCCTCTGAACCTAACCATCTGGAGGTAGGTCAGATCTTACAAGTTAAAGGACACAGTCCTCCAGACTGCCAAGTGGCCCAAGACTTCAGATGCCAGCTGCAAGCTTGGGAGTTTATGACACCCTCACTTTTGACCTGCTGACTACAAATTGGGAGTTTTCCCACTATACCTTCAAGATGTTAGCCATAGATCAGGGGTCCCCAGGGCTCCCCTCACTTCTGGTCTCCTGGCTCCCACTACATCCTCTGGTTCAATAATTTGCTAGAATGGCTCACAGAACTCAAGACAGTACTATCCTTACCACTGAAGTTTAATTCTAGCAAAAAATGATACAAGTGAAGAGACACAAAAGGCGAGGTCTAGAAGGGTTCCCAGTGAAAAGCTGCCATGTCCCAGAAAGGCATATGCTACCCTCCCACATACATCAATTTGTCTTTCACCAACCAGGAATCCCAAGGAGGTTCTGTGTCCAGAGTCTTTATTGGGACCTCATTATGTGGGCAAGATTGATTGAATCATGCCCCCCAACACCCTGCCGCAACATACACACAAGGCTGATATCCTGGAGTCTTTCATTCATGCCTGGTCACCTCCCACCTGAGCCACCTCATTAGCACATACCCTCGAGTAAGGTCTGGAGTCCTCATCAAAGACATTTCAATCACTGGAGAAATTCCAAGGTTTTAGAAGTTATCTCTCAAGAACCAGGAAGAACGACCAAATTCTTTGGGAAATGATAACCTCACACATACCATCTAAAATAATTTTCTCTACTATCATTGGCACATGAACAACTTTGCAAAACAGTGCCCTTTGTCATTACTAGTAGTAATAGACAAAGAGTACAAAGTTGAGAAACACTGCGAGATTCAACATGGCCTGCTGATTGAGTGATGGTAATAATACTAGCTAACCTTTGTTGTTGTGTTGGGTGCTGTCAAGTCGATTTTTGACTCATAATGACCCTAGGTGACACAGTAGAACTGCCCCATAGGTTTTTCCAGGCTATCATATTCACAGGAGCAGATGACTAGATCTTTCACCCACGGAGCTGCTTGGTGGGTTCAAACCACCAACTTTTCAGTCAGCAGCCAAGTGCTTAACCATTGTGCCACCAGGGCTCCTTATTAGACACTTAATATGAGCTATTAGACACTTAATATGAGCTGAACATTATTATACACACTTTGCACTATTAGGATACTACTATTATGTCCATTTTATGAAATTATTCACATTTTATAGATGGAAAATGGGGCACAGAATCTAGGATGGTTCTCAGGTTTCTCATTTTATTGGTTTTTTCTAAAGACTCAGCTGCATAAAATATAAATTCAATATCATTGTGAATAACCTAACATTTATTGGACACTTGTATATTATTATTAGATATTATAGTGGGTTTTTGATGGTGTCTGTAGATACTGAGTACAAGGACAAAGAAACAACCAAATTCTCCCTGCTAATCAAAACTAAGCCCATGTCTCCTACAACCACATGAATTTTCCTGTGGCATTATTCTTAACCAAAACCCCTGGTGACGCAGTTGTTAAGCATTCAGCTGCTCACTGAAAGGTCGGCAGTTCAAATCCACCAGCTGCTCCTTGGAAACTCTATGGGGCAGTTCTACTCTGTCCTATAGGGTTGCTATGAGTTGGAATCGACTCGACGGCAATGGGTTTGGTTTTTATTATTCTGAAAGAAAGGCAGCAAATTGAGGATTAATGTGCCAACTGATTAAGAGCTGAGCCATATTTCAAAATACCAAACGAAAACTCTAGTGAAATCAAGTCAGAATGTATGGCTTAGGCATTCCACCTTCGTTTTGTTTTTAAATTTATTCAGTAATACATATTGAGCATCTACTCTGTGTCAAGTACTAGGGATACAGGATTGAACAAACATCTCTCTACAATCAAGGAGTTCATATTCTATTGAGGGAAGAGAGATAATTAATAAGTGCATAGTTATTCAGTATGTCAGATAGTTAAAAGTGCCATGGGGAAATAAAGCAGGGAAGAATGACAGAGAAACCCAGAAGGATGGGCGTGCAATTGGTAATACGATGGACACGAGAAGGTCTCATTGAGAACTTTGCACATTTGACAAAGGTGTAAAAAAGAAAGCCTGGAGATATCCAGAATGAAATCATTCTAAGCAGTGGGGAGGGCAAGAGAAAAGCCCTTATGGTTGGGCAGGCCTGGAAAAAGCATGCTCAGCTGTGTGAGGTACAGACACAGCTGGAAGGCCTTACTAGGGTCTGATCCACTCATCTGCCTATGAACAGGAAGTAAAAGAAAGAACTACACAGTGGCAATGATGCATTTAAATCATAATAACTCCATTTGCTGGTATTGTGGTTTATAATATAATGGAGCAATTATCAGACAGATTTGCAACTTCCTTTAGGGAGCTAGGAACAGGTTGAACAGAGGCAGACATGGTATGAGAAAAGGGTGGACGTATTCTCCCAAAGCTAGTCTTAAATTATTGATAGGTGAATGGAGAATCTTTCTACAAACAACTGCATTTCATGCCAGATTGTGTTCAAAGGGTTACTTTGTTCAAAACAGACAGCCTGTGTTATCATTGTATATGCATGTATAACACTTAACCTATCTGAAATAAAGCCAACACTATATTTAAATATAACAGTTGTTTCCTAGCACTTCATGGAATAATTGAAGGTTTATGAAATAAAGGAAGTTTAAACACCATAATAATACAATTAATAACAATTTGTTGGGAGTTATCTCACTTAAATGTAATCTTAGTTATTTTTTAGGTATTGGGAGAGTTTACCTTTATAGAAATCAATATCTCATTTGAAAAGAATTTTGAGAGTATAAATATGCATCCAACCCGGAGTTGCTCATAAAAAGGAAAAAAACAAACAAATGTAGGATGTAGTTGAAATGAACTTCTTATACGTCCCACTAGAAATTTACACTTCTAAAACTAAAAGCAGAGGACACTTATAAGACGAACTGAAAGCAGCTCAAATGCCAGGAAAATCCAATAAAAAAGACCCTAGAATGGTTGCCCAATGTAGGCTTTACCAGAACTAGAAAAACAGGAAGGCACAGGCATCATGAAATTGTACAGGCTCTGGTGCCTTTAAAAGAGGCCTGGGGAGTCTTTCCGAGGTCTTTTTCTTGTGCTCAACAAAACAATATACATAATCTGAACATAAAATCACAGTAAACTCTGGCAATATTCGTGTACTACTTTGAATTGTCCTATAGTAGGAAGAGATGTCTGCCTCACATTTTAAGCTTTTTCATATCAATTCTAGAATACACCATATAAGTAGATAAGGTTTAGAGCACAATCAGGATCATACACAAGGTATAAAACACCTCCCCGCAAAAAGATGTAGATTTAGATTCAGGCTGATCCATATTCTCTTTAGAGGTTGTGAAGGAGCCCCCAAAAACCTAGCCTAGCATAAGATTAGGCTTCTGCCCAAAGTGTAGGCCAGACTCCATTTTTTGCTATTTACTTCTCAATCTGAGCTGACTCTCAAGTCAGCTAGCCAGAATACTTCAGGAAGCCTGCTGGCTCTCCTGCTCTCCCCTCCTCTCACAGCACGATCCCAGGAAGAACAATTACTCAGGCTGGCCCCCAGTATATCCATAGATTAACCAGATGTTAACCGCCTCAGATTTTATGATGAAAAAAACAATGCTTAAGGGTTCTTGTAATTGTCCTGTGTCTGTTAAACCATTATTTTTTTTTAATGCAGTGTTTCAGCAGAAATTTATTTTTTATAAAAATATCCCTGTAGTTAGTTATAACAAAAATACTTTTTGTAAGCCCAGCTTACACGTATTAATATACCTACAATTTACTAATTAGTAATTTAGTTTTTGAACCTTCTAATGTGCTCT
Source organism: Trichechus manatus latirostris (assembly GCF_000243295.1). Lineage (NCBI taxonomy): Eukaryota > Metazoa > Chordata > Mammalia > Sirenia > Trichechidae > Trichechus > Trichechus manatus. The sequence goes on from NW_004444021.1 coordinate 2,738,517, forward strand.
GAAAACCCTGGTGGCATAGTGGTTAAGTACTACGGCTGCTAACCAAAAGGTCTGCAGTTTGAATCCACCAGGTGCTCCTTGGAAACTCTATGGAGCAGTTCTACTCTGTCCTATAGGGTCACTATGAGTCGGAATCGACTCGACGGCAACAGGTTTGGTTTTTGTTTTGTTTTGTTTTTTTAACATGCTCTAGTCAGAGCTGTCATTATTACCCAATTACAATCATGTAGTTTCATCTGCACACACTACATACACGCACTGTTGTTTTCATTGCTGCCAGTGTTTTTATAGTCATTGATTTTGTCAAATTTTCTGGTATTTTAGCTACAATACTGTGGTAATTAGTATCTGTGAACCTATATCAAAAACTTTTTTGAGAATGAAATAGTAATTAAAGAAAAAGGAGAAAAATCAAAAAAGGCTTCTGTTCAGTTACTAATAAATAATAATATAATGTAGAAGATTTTACGAAACAATTTTGTTGTCAGTATTCATATAATCTAAGAAATACTACATTTAAGCAACTTACAACTATATCACATACTATTCTATGATTAAAGTTGACAATGAACATTACTAAGCATTCTGTATGGTCTGGTACAGGAGGAGATCCATGGGGGGAGGTGATGACACCAAGAGTTACTGCACTGGGTGACACCAACCCTAATGATGCCACTGTTTTGAAACATACCTGCAGGCCAGTTCAGATGCCAGGCTCTTCATGTAGGGCGCTGTCCTTACACCTGGGCTGTCACATTCCTAGTTCCAAGTGGACTTGCAGTCAGGTAGGAAAATGGCAGAAATTGCAATGACAAAACCAAATCAGCACTTGTTATAACCATAATCCATTGGTGTAATTTATTCTTTAAAAATTAAATGGAATGTGAGAGTTCAGTAGCTCATATTACCAGCTATAAGGTATACCCTACAAAACAAAACAAGGGTATGTACGGAAGTGAGGTTAAAAAGGCATGATTTCCAATTAAAAAAAACAACTTTAAGCCATTTACATCAGTGTGATTATCGATAGGTATGAGTTTATTGTTGTCATATTGTGCTTTTTTTGTGTGTGGTGCTGGTATTTTCTTTGTTTCTCTTACTTTCCTGTACTGAGTTCCTTTTGTTTGTGGATTTTTCTTTTCTTTTGTTATTATACATTTTGTGTTTACTGAGACTTTGTTTTTCTTCTTTTGTATTCTGATGAATACAAACTTAACTTTCTTTGTGGTTACCTGGAAATTTACCCTTACCTTCCTAAGTTTGAACCAGTATTTTATTACTTGATATCACCTTGATTTCCTCTCCATTCGAAAGTTCTATACCTACGCCATTTATTCCCCCTTTCATTGTTTTGATGCTGTCGTCACTTATACAGACATCTCTGTTTGCCTGTTTTAAGACTTTCCACTTTGTTTTATTATTGAGAGTTCTTTACCTAGGTTGGTATCTGGCTGATGCTGTCTTGTGCCCTAGACTCCAGTCATCTGATATTGTTATTTCTGTAACCGAAGGACTCCTTTTAATATTTCTTGTAAGTTTAGATTGGTTTTATGAATTCCCTTAATTTCTGTTTATCTGAAAATGTCCTAATTTTGTCATTGTATTTGAGAGAGTTTTGCAGGATATATTATTCTAGGTTGGCAGTGTTTTTTTTTTTCTTTCCAAGTTTTATATATGTCATCCCATTGCCTTCTTGCCTGCATAGCTTCAGCTGAGTAATCAGAACTTAGTCTTGTTTCCCTTTTGTAAGAGACTTTTTGTTTTTCTCGAGCTGTTCTCAGGAGTCTTTCTTTGTCTCTGGTTTTGGCAAGTATGATTATGATATGTCTTGGTGACTTTCTTATGGGGTCTATTCTATATGGGGTTCGTTGAGCATCTTGGATGGTCAACTTTTCGTCTTTCATGATATTTGAGAAGTTTCCTGCCAGCAAATCTTCAACTATCTTCTCCATGTTTTCCATTTTCTCACCCTGTTCTGAAACTCTGATCACACGCAAATTTTTGCTCTTGATTGTGTCCCACAAAATTCTTAGGTTTTCTTCATGTTTCTTCATTCTTTTCTCTGATTTTTCTTCAAACAATCAGTGTCCATGGATTTGTCTTCAATCTCACTGATTCTGTCCTTCATTTTTTCAAATCTGCTCCTAAACCTTCTATTGAGTTGTCCATTTCTGAAAGAGCTATTTCCAGTTGCTGTTTTTGTATGATTTCAAATTGTGTAATTTATTTTGACATTTTGTTCTTGTATTATTTTCCTGAATTGTATTGTTTTGTCTGAATTTTTCTTGATTTTGGCTATGTTTTGGCTGACTTTCTCTGTGTTTTCCATGATTTTGTCTGCGTTTTCCTTGATAGCTTTCCTAATCTCTTGGAAAGCCCTAAATATTAGTCTATTGAATTCCATATCAGTTAGTTCTGCTGCTTTTTCTTCTATTGGAAGGTCATCTGATTCTTTATTTTGGTCACTTTCTGGAGCCATCTTGTCCTTCTTAAATGCACCTCTCACTCTGGCCTGGGGGTGACAGGTATCTGAATGGGCAAAGAAAGCCTTCGAGCCTCAGGGACTGTGGCAGCAGCTGAAGGATGCTGGTTGTGGTCCCTTGAGCAGCCAGAATGCGGCAGGGAATAAAGCATGATCTTTTAATGTCAACCAATCCAAAATTTTTCCCTATAAGTTTCTAAATTTTCTGTAGTTAAACTCTATGAAAAATTCTTTTCACCATAGTGTTTTTGTAAATTGTCCTGAAGTGCTGCCCGATCCAGATTGCTCTAATCCTTCAATAAAACTCTTTAATCTTTAACAAGATTTAGTAATTTATTTTACTGTGGTCAGAACAGCAATGGAACCTCAATAGAAATATTCTGTGGCATTCATTCAACTCTCATTTCTTGAGCACTGACTATCTACAAGTCAGTGGGCTAGACTGTGAAGAAGATAAACAGAAATCTCAAACATAATACTTACTTTCCAGAGATCATGTTCTAGTGTAAACAGGAACATGACTGTACTATAGTATGATATGTACTATGGTAAAGGCTTGTCTAAATTGCTTTTGCAGCTCAAAGAAAGAAGTGATTATTCTGAGAAAGTCTAGGAGGGCTTCCTAGAGGTGGTGAAAATTAGCTGTAAAATACAAATATGAGCTCACCAAGTGTAGAAGGGAGGTCTAGTAGCATATGAGAAAGCATAAGCAAAGTTGTGAAACAATATGTCATGTTTAGTTAATGAACATTAACTCTGCCTGATGATGGCATTGGGGGAATAGTGGACTTTGAAAGGATTTTAAACATTGTTGAAGATTTAATACTAGATCCATTGGAGAATTTTAAACCACTGAAATTTTGTAGGTAAGATTATTAAATTTTGTTTTGAGACTACTAAATTATGGAGAAATATAAAACAAATATTTTATCATAAGAAACATGTTAATATGAAATAGAAAGAATACAGGCTTTTGATTCAAACATACATGTTCAAATATTGTCATAGGCATTTATCACCTTTATCCTTTCACCTTTGGAAAGTTTTCTCTTCCTTTTGTAAACTGATGATAATATATCTAACTTGCATGATCGCTGGGCAAAGCTAATACAGCACTGGACACATATTAGGTGTTCAATAAGTATCATTTCCTTACTACAAATGGATTTTACTCACAGGGTGATTACGAGGATAAAAAAATAATTCGTACATTTAAACTTCCGAGTTTAAATCCTGGCATATATTACACACAATGCTTCATTTTCCTTTCTTTATTTTTCAATTGAAATGAGTGGTTTTATAATGGTCATTTTCATTTAAAAAGAAAAAAGCAGAAAGTTACATATTTTGAAAGTACCATAAGAAAATCTTGAGAAATAAGCAGTGTGGTTGCTCAAAAAAAGATAATAAAGTTATGTGATATCCATTCACACAAGTAATGGTTTTCAAATGAAATGTCAACCTTTATATATATATACATATATATAGCTAAAGTATTGTATGATTTCAGATATGGGGAGGGGAATGGTCTATAAATGTGATCACAGAAAGATGTGCATGATGTAGTGCTGAGTGTATAAAAAAAAATCTCAGATCAATCTTTGTAAGCTGATCACATTTTAGAAAAAAAATGTATATATATATATATATAATCATTATATAAGCAGAAAACTGAAAGATATATGTCAAAGTACTAAAATCATTTCTGTGATGATGTGTTACTTTCAATTTTACTTTATATTGATCTGCGTTCTTTGCATTTTCATAGGCATAAGCATGTATTAAATTTTAAATTAAAAACTTGATACAATTTTATATATATGTATGTGTGTACATATACATATTCTTATATATACATATATACATAAACATACACACATTCATATATCACACACATACACATACATACACACACACACACACCTCACCAAACTATTTATTTTACAATAATACACAAAAGATAAAATTAAAGGGGAAAAAAAAAATCAGTTCTTTCACACAGGGAACCAACACAAAAAAATGCAAAGGGGAAGTGGTTGACTTGACTTTAAAGAAGATAAAGCTGACGTTGAGAAAGTCCAGGGGAGGGTAACTGAAGAGACATGCAGAGGTAAGCCTCTACTCACTCATAGTCACTGACTACCAACACTGCTGCTGTGCCTGGACAGCGGAGACAATCTGTGATGTTTAAAATTGAGTAAATAAAGATAAATCTCCCCCTTTATTCCATACAAAATTAGAAGCAAAAGGGGTCAGGAACCAGGCTGACAAGCATAAAATTAAACTTCAGCATATGGCACCCACAGCCACACAGAGTATGTTTTCACAGACATAAGATAGAGTTAAGAAAGAAAGTTTGCGTCATTTTTAAATGATAAATTCGAGGTATAAGATTAGGAAACAGATTAATACGCAGTCATAAGAGTCTCATTCTGTGTTTCAGAAAGAAATGTTGGCAATGTTAAGGGGAAAATGCTATTTTTCATGTAGGTGAGAACTCAGATTTGTCTCTTTTAAAGACTTTATGAACATTTTGTATTTGTAAATATTACTTTTTCTGCTTAGATAATCCCAAGGCTGAGAGGGAACATTTGGAACAACACAAAGTAAAATTACCCATTAATTCATTACAGTCGTTTAATTTCTTTTCTTCTTCAATTGCACCGTGTCTTAGGTCAACCATTAACACTCTACCAGTCAAATCCTAGAGCGCTTATTCTTTATTATGTGTGAACATACACTATAAATGAAAAAACCAAATGCATTGCTGTCAAATGGATTCTAACTCATAGAGACCCTATAGGACAGAGCAGAACTGCCCCATAGGGTTTCCAAGGAGCAGCTGGTAGATTTGAACTGACAACCTCTTGGTTAGCAGCCAAGCTCTTAACCACTGTGCCACTAGGGCTCTACATACTATATAGTAATAAAATTTAGTAGCAAGAATTATTTTTTTAAAAAAGTAGCAAGAACTATTTAAAATCACTCCTTTGTCCATCATCTCATCACTACAGATGTTACCACTTTGATTTCTTGCCATTCCATAATTTCCTTTTTCACCTTGAGGATACATTGTGTATGTGTGTGTGTATATACATAAACATAACAAACATATTCACATGTAATCTCAATGATATAACATATTTTAACAGCAGCAAAATAAGCATTTATACCATATATTAAGCTATTCTAAAGCTGGATATTTAGGTTTTAAATAATATAAAAATGCTATTATAATAGTTGTGTACTATATATATGTCTCTTTAGGTTAGATGAGGTAGCCAACTCAGCTTTGCTCTTGGAAATTATTAATTATACTTATAATAAATAAATTCCTTACACCACTCACCCTGGCCCAAACCAGAGTTGCCTATGTGAGTGGCAATTCAACTCTAAATCAACACCTGTTCATTTGGAGTTTCTGGCTGTCTGAATTTTAATTTTGGCCTCATATATTAAACAACCATTTGTGTTTTCATTCTGGAGAATCTTAATGCTTATTGTGCATCGGTACTGATTGTCTGTCATGTGAGGGTCATGGCTTATCTTAGTTTTAATCCCCTAAAGCATAATTATATCAGTCAAAACAGGCTAGGTTATGCCATGGTAATGACATGAACATCTTAGCAGTTTCAGGGACAAGAGTATATTTCTTTTCACACCACATATCCACTGCAGGCTATTCCCCACTGTGGGAGGGCATGAAAAAGGTCATCTTTGGAGCTACACAGACCCATGTTCAAATTCTTGCTCCTCTTGAAAGCCAAAGCCAGAAAAATTGTTCTATGGTCCTAAATGAAGAAACCAGAATACATGAGACCAGAAAGTGCTGCAATGGCACATTCTCATATGTTGTTGATGGGAGCTTAAATTCATGCAACCCTCTTTTGAAAATAATTTGGTTATAAGTGTGAAGAGCTGCAACAGTCATCTCCTTTAATCCAGTGATTACTCTTCTGGGCTTTAAATATGTAAAATAAAATTTCAACTTGTCTAATCTTTTGTTTCAATGAAATAGCTAGAAATTTTCGCAACCGTAAGGAATGTATTTAAAATGTTATGATTCAAATTATGTTACATGGCATATATGAAATTTATCATGGGGGGCTCCAGAGGACACTCAAAGTAACAGTCATTACGGTAGATTATTGTTATTGTTCACAAATGTTCCACGACCCTCCCTGGGGGAGTATTACATTGTCCCACCCAATATAGCACACTCGGTCATGAGATCAATGAATTGTGCACAGAAGTGATGCATTACCACCTCTGGACAGCAGCTTTCAGAGCTCTCTTTTCCCTCTGCAATACTGACTGGCAGGGCTCCAGGCTCAGGCTGTTTCTTCAACCTGATTAAGCAGAGCTTTCCACTACATTTAGCACAAATTCAAACCCCTAATAATGGCCTGCAAAGCTGTCGTTAATAGCTGCCTCCTGTCTACCTCCAAATCTATTTCTGAACCTCATCTTCCACCACTCTCCACACTCTCCTCCGGACGTGGGGACCTTCTTGTTGCCCTTTATTCTTCCACTTCCCCCTTAATGAAGCATGGTTTGTTCCTCCTCCTCCTTCCTGTTTCTGCTCAACTACTTTATGGGGTGAAAGTTCTTCCCTGATCATAGACCTGGGAGTTGTCTATACCTTACTCTGGTTTCTTTATCTCTGTTCATTTATTTTTTCATTTTCAAAACATTGTTTGTTTTTCATTTTGTTTACTTGTTTATTGCCTGGATCATTCACTGCTGTATCCTCAATGCTTAGAATAGTCCCTGACACATAACATATGTTCAATAAATATGTGCCAGTTAAATTAATTAGTGAATGTTGCACTTTGAGCAGGGGCATTCCACATTCTTGAATAAATTGTTTAATATTTTACTGCAAGGAATAAGGAATTTCCACAAATATCAAGAAACAAAAAATTAACTCATTGAAATATACACTTAAAAACTAGGGAGAGAGGGTATGCACATATAGCAACAACACTACCATATGTGTCAAAATAGATGTTTTAGCAATTTCATATGGATATTTTAAGAGAATGAAAAGAAAGTGTATGTCATGTTGGTCCCTCCCATTAACATGTCCAAAGTACATGAGATGAGGTCTTGCCATTCTTGTTCTAAGCAGCATTCTGGCTATACTTCCTCCAAGACAGATTGGTTCATTCTTCTGGCAGTCCAATATACCAATACTGAATATTGGTATACTCAGTTCTCTTTGCCAAAACCATAATTCAAAGGCATTAATTCTTCTCTGCTGTTGTTACATATCGTTGAGTTGGTTCTTCTGGCAGTCCAATATACCAATATTGAATATTGGTATATTCAATATTCTTTTCCAAAACCATAATTCAAAGGCATCAATTCTTCTCTGTTGTTGTTACATATCGTTGAGTTGGTTCCATCTCATAGCAACCCTATGTACAACAGAACGAAACACTGCCTGGTCCTGCGCCATCCCCACATCATTATGCTTAAGCCTATCCCTGCAGCCACTGTGTCAATCCATCTCATTGAGGGTCTTCCTCTTTTTCGCTGACCCTCTACTTTATCAAGCATGAAGTCCTTCTCCAGGGACTGATCCCTCCTGATAATATGTCCAAAGTATGTGAGACATAGTCTTGCCATCCTTGCTTCTAAGGAGCATTCTGGCTGTACTTCTTCCCAAGACAATTTTTCTTTAGTCTCCCTTATTCCTTGCCCAGGTTTCACATGCATACAAGATGACTGAAAATACCATGTCTTGGGTCAGGCACACTTTAGTTCTGAAAGTGACATCTTTGTTTTTTAACACTTTAAAGAGGCCTTTTGCAGCAGATTTGCCCTATACAATATGTTGTTTGATTTCTCGACTGCTGTTTCCATGCGTGTTGACTGTGGATTCAAGTAAAATGAAATCCTTGATAACTTCAATATAATCTCCGTTGTTGATGATGTTGCTTATTGATCCAATTGTGAGGATTTTTGTTTTCTTTATGTTGAGGTATAATCCATACTGAAAGCTGTGGTCTTTGCTCTTCATCAGTGTTTCAAGTCCTCTTTGCTTTCAGCAAGCAAGGCTGTGTCATCTGCGTATCGCAGGTTGTTAATGAGCCTTCCTCCAATCCTCATGGCACATTCTTCTTCATATAGTTCAGCGTCTTGGATTATTTGCTCAGCATAAAGACTGAAAAAGGATGGTGAAGGGACACAACCCTGATGCACACCTTTCCTGATTTTAAACCATACAGTATCACCTTGTTCTGTTCAAACAACTGCCTCTTGGTCTATGCAAAGGTTCCACATGGGCACAATTAAGTGTCCTGGAATTCCCATTCTTTGCAATATTATCCATAATTTGTTATGATCCACACAGTCAAGTGTCTTTGCCGCATCTTTCTCCCGCAGAGCAGCCGGTGGGTTTGAAATACCAACCTTTCGGTTAGCAGTTGAGCGCTTAACCACTGGGCCACCAGTGCTCCTATAATAACCCCCTTACAAATACATAATTGTCCTTTTATGTAGCCAGATCCTGACATTTAAATAAAATGTTATTGCCACTTTGTGAGTTAGATGATTATTTATATCAATACTTCCTCTAAGGAAATATGAGAGTAATACTAGTTATCCTATTCCAAGGAATCTTCATAAAAAATCAACAAAGAGAATGAACCTTGTGAAGTACAGCATGAAGGTAGAAAGTTGGAAGAGAAAGCTATAAGCTAGGCTAACTAGATTTTCTCCTCAAAATCATGAAAATTCTAAATACTTGGGAAGGAGGGAAAAGAGGATTTAAAGTTTTTCTTTATACAGGTAAATCTCCTCTCTATTACAGAGTTTACTTGTTGTTCCCCAAAATTTGTTTGCCACTTCTTCCTTAATAATAGAATCCCCCAAATATTTAGCTGGGTGCGTGGGACCTGAGTTACTATATATCCCAGCCACTTTTGCCAGTGAGTTTGGCCATGTGACCAAGTTATGGCTAATGAAACATAAATAGAAGAACCATGCTTGGCTCCTGGGAAATGCTCTTAAAGGGAGGGTGCACTTCCTTCCTTACTTCCTCATTTTTATTATCTGGAATACAATGGGTACTTGAGCAGTCATTTTAGACATGAAAAAAAGCTGAATGCTGAGAATAATGGAGCAACAAGATAGAAATAGTATGGGTATCTGATGATTTTCTGAAGCCAGCATGCCAACCTCGGGCTCCTACCTCCAGGCTGCTTTATATAAAAAGAAATAAAATTATTTTAACTATATGCCATTAGCAGCCAAACCTAATTCTAACTGATAAAACTATATCTATGAAATATTTTTTAGTCAACAAAATACTTAACATCAAAATACTTAATATTGCAAAGGAAAAAATAAAATTTCAAAGGTCTAGACTCCTTTAATACCATACAAGTGTCTATTAACATATCACCAAATACTGAACTAGTGGAAAAATTAGAATGATCCAAAGTACTGCTGATTAACTAAAAATCTAAAATTCAGATAAAACAAGCCCAAGATAATAATTACTTTGACATTTATATGGACATTGTTCTAAATTCCATCTCACAGAAGGGAAAGGAAAAATATTAGAATCTATGGTTCAGTGATAAATACCTCTCACCCCTGCAGTTAAGGTCCTGGGTGGCACAAGGAGTTTGCTCTCAGTTATTAACCTAAAGGTTGGCAGTCAAACCCACCCAGTGGCACTGCAGAAGTAAGGCCTGGCAATCTGCCTCCCATAAAGATCGTTGTCATTAGGTACCATTAAGTCAGTTATAGCAACCCTATGTACAATAGAATGAAATGTTGCCCAGTCCTGAGCCATCCTCACAATTGTTACTAAGTTCGAGCCCACTGTTGGCAGCCACTGCGTCGATCCATCTCATTAAGGGTCTTCCTCTTTTTTGCTGACCCTCTACTTTATCAAGCATGATGTCCTTCTCTAGGGACTGATCCCTCCTAGTAACATGTCCAAAGTAAGTGAGACGAAGTCTCGTCATTCTCCCTTCTAAGGAGCATCCTGGCTGTACTTCTTCCAAGACAAATTTATTCATTCTTCTGACAGTCCATGGTATAGCCAATATTCTTCACCAACATCATAATTCAAATGCATCAATTCTTCTTTGGTCTTCCTTATTCATCGTCCAGCTTTCACATGCACATGAGGTGACTGAAAATACTATTGCTTGGGTCAGCTGCACCCTAGTCATCAAAGTGACATCTTTGTTTTTTAATATTTTAAAGACGTATTTTGCAGCAGATTGCCCAATGCAATACGTCGTTTGATTTCTTGACTGTTGCGTCCATAAGCCCATAAAGATTACAGCCAGAAAAACCCTATGGTGTGGTTCTACTCTATAAAACATGAATCCACCGTGAGTCAGAATCGACTTGATCGCAGTGTGTTTGGTTTAGTATTGATTTTACCCCTGAAGTTAGTGAGCACATTAGGCAACACTTGTGGAGGAAGCTGAAGTTCCAAGGAAGAGAAACCAACTGGAGAACACTGTCTAAGGGATTTACATGTGGCAGTTGTTCAAGTTCTAAGAGGGCTGGGCCCAGTTAACAACTGCAGAGCTGAAATCCTGCTGCCTCAGGGAATGAAAGTTCTTTAAGGATATCCATCTAAAAACATATAGAAGAGATCTGGAACCGTGCTCTGCTTCCACCCAATAGAACTGGCAGGAACCAAACAAGAAAGCTGGACCCAGCCAGCCAGCTGGTTGGAACAAAGGCCAAGAGGAAGCTAGATCTAGGGTCAAAATCAAAGCATTAGCAGGATTTAGCCAAGAATGAAGGAGATGGTAGGAGGAACTATTTCAGAATGCCAGAACACCATGACAAAGATATTGAAACAAGATATGAACAAAAAGAATTTAAAACAAACAAAACCACGGTTTTCCAAGGGGCTACCTTGATATCTCTGAAGCACAGCTAACAAGGAGGGAACGAGTGAGGGATATGCTCCAAAGTCACTAAGAAGCTTGACTTGGTAGAGGGAGAGCCATAGAAAGACTGTAAACATGAGGCTGCTTTTTTCCCCCTCACTAAAGAAATTCAATTCTTTGTCAGGAAACCCAAACCAAACCCGTTGCAGTCAAGTTGATTCTGACTCATAGCAACCCTATAGGACAGGGTAGAACTGCCCCATAGGGTTTCCAAGGAGCGGCTGGTGGATTCGAACTGCTGACCTTTGGCTAGCAGCCGAGCTCTTAACCACTGGACCACCAGGGATCCTCTTTATCAGAAGAGTTCTATAAACTCAAGTTTGGACCAAAATAATTAAACCGCTATTCAACAAGACACAGGCGAATGGAATGAAGAGATTTACGGATACTGGTTTCCCTTCAACTTTAGTAGAAGCAGGACTGTGCTCATAATACCCCCGAGGATACTTACGCTGTCTTAAGCAACAGGCTGCTGGGGAGCCTGGGGAGCTGATGCACTAGCCTTCAAGATCTCTTCAAGTCGTTTTATCTCCTCCAATTGAGAAGTTCCCCATGCCATGATGCCACGCCTAGGAGCACTTTCTTCACCGGAGACGCTGATTTCGGCCAGGTCCTCGGAGTCTACTACGTCCGCCATTCATCCACTCAATTTTCAGAATTATGGCTCGGCCTAGGACGAAGACAGGTCCACTAGTCATGTGGCGAAACACCAGCCAGTTCCCTCAGTTCCTCCACCGGAAGCCACTACTGCCGGAAGCGAATCCGCGGAACAGGAAGTGGTAACATAAAACGGCTGTTCAGAGGTGAGTTAGACCTCTGTTCCGTCAGCCGGTTATCTGCAGCACCCGCGCCGCGTCGTCCACCGTGTTGGGAGCAGGGCAGTGGGAGAGCAAGCAAGGAGCAGCTCTCCCAGGACCTTGGGGCTGCCTTTTAAATCACATTGTCAGCAGAGAGCAGGATAGACTTGAGGGAGAACCAACCTGGATTTAGGCTTTTAGAAGATTGCGGCAATGGGGACATGATGGTTTCAACCAGAGCAAAGAAGGTAAATTTATGAGGAATGATCAATTTCAACACATAATTAAGAGGCAAAATCAGCAGCACCAGAAGATCTCAGCTTTGGGAAAGTGAGAGAGATATGAAATGAGCCAGGGCTATAATTTTGGTGGCTTTGCGGATGGCACTGCCACACTGTAATGGAAAATGGAAAATATTAGAAGATTAGGGGAAAGCAACACATTCTGGATTTGGAAGATATTATTTGTAGTACATATGGGATTTTCAGGTAGAGAGATGCAGAAAGTTGGGTGGTGCAAATAGTTAGCTTTGGGCTAGTAATCTCAATTTTTGGAAACCGAAGGAGACATTCTGGGCTCCAGAGACCCTAAACTCCAGGATTAACACGTTATGTAAGAGGGTTCAAAAAATTTAGTGGACTAAAATGCAGGTCATATTATTGAGAGGTCAATAAAAACAATATTTTTTAGTTTTTCTTCCCTGTCTCACACACACACGCGGGCAAGTTAAAGATAATGCAACTGTACATCACTGAGTACATGCTGAAGTGATAGAACCTCAAATGAACAGGAAACCGCGATTGCTAACCCTGTCTCTTCCTCTAATAGAAGTATTATATAAAGGAGAGAGGGTGTGTGGTTTCCAGACGGCATCATTGGACTCAGGTGGACTTTTGTTAATGTTTTACACGTGTGAAAGCCCTAGGGCTGCTCATGATGTTCTGAGGTACATAAAGCAGAGTTTTAGATTCAAAGAGATGCATTAAAGTTACTGAGGAATATATAAATCATGTATATGATGTTAATCAACTTGACAGCAATGGATTTGGTTTTATATCGTGTTAAAAGACTATAAATACTATTTAATAGGCCTTTAATCACAGTGTATAGCCTCGTTTATTGGGAAACTTAGAGATAGGTTCAAACTGGTATATTAAGACTCATCTTCTTGTGGGTTCCACAGCCACAGAACACCCCTGACCCTATATGAGTAAATGAGTGGAATTCTAAATCTGCAAACAAAGCTAGTCTCCTAAAGCTGCTTTAAAAAAAAAAAAAATTGCCACTCTATTATGTCAGGACCACTTCCTTGTAGGTTTCTGACTTGGTTAGTCCAGTCAGATTTATTTTCCCAGGGATTAGAAAGGGCTGATGTGAATTCATTAAATCCATCTTATTCTACCACTTGTTAGCTTGTGCTCTTGCATGTTCTTTGGTCTGTGTTTTGTCTCCTTTTCTGTCAATAAGTCAAACCCCCAGGTTCTTAGAAGACCTTCTTCTTCTCAATCAAGAATTCGGATTAGATCACAAACTGAGCTAGGGAGGGAAGTCAAATGAAAACTTCCTTGACTTGCTCCTTGTGCAGGAGTTTGCTAAATCAGTATCTGGGGTTGGCCCTCTCTGTCAGGCCTTTGTTGCAATCCTTTTAGACTTTAAGGTAGATTGAGCCTCTCCTTTGCTTTGGGTGCTGTTTTAAATGTTTAACTACTAATTCTTTTTTTTTTTTTTAAGAGTTTTTTTTTAAATACTATACTAAAATTCTTTTGAGGTTCTGATTAAACTTCAATATTGTATACTTTATGATCTAAGTTTAAAAATAAGTAAATAATAAAATCAAGGCTCCAAATTTAAAAAGGAGTAGACCTTGTTTCCAGGGCTGGCCCTACCTCTAGATGTGTGACCCCGGGCAAGTCATTACACTTTACTGTTCTCTCTATTTTTTTTCTCTGTAAAATGAGGAAGTGATTTTTAATGTGCCACTGCAGCTGTCAATGTATATGATTCCATAAAATATAGTGCAAAGTGGCCCTATGTAAAATCTTATAAATTCCTTTGTGGTGTTTCTTTCGTAAAACACCTTCTGGTATCTGCAATAAAAGGTAAAAACCGTTATTGCTTTTCTTTGTTCCAGTATAAATTCTGAGCTTTTCTCCCATCTGGGCCCTTTTGAATTCTTACCACTACATGTTTCTCCACGGTTGTTACTATTTCTATCTCAGTCTGTCGCTCTTCTTTTTCAATAGTTACATCCTTTCTCCCACTCAAAGATATAAAAGTTTTCCCTGCTGAACTGGCCCCTTACCCTACTAACGTTCAGCTTCGTAGTAATTAACATTATAAGCAGCTCATGTTTTGGGCATTCGTATTTGAAGATGAGGAGGTCATGCTCCTTTAGCTGATGCCTCTTAGAGCTTTGACCTCTGAATAGCCTCTTGCTCATATCCTGCCCAGATGATGGCAGCGTTTTCTTGTTTAACTAAGAGTTTTTCCTTTTCCTACTTTTCTTGAAAATAGTTAAATCAAATGTTTGGTAGACAGGCTAGAAGAATGTGGTCAAGCAGAATTAATATTGAAAATCTATCCTTAAATGTGTTCTTAATAAAAAGTTTTTGAACATTTTCTTAAATAAGATAAATCAGAGCCTGGCAAATAGTAACCGTTGAGTAAACATTACATGTTATTATAATAGATTGTCTTGAAATACAATTAAAGACTTAAACATTTTAAACTTAAAATATTTGTCAGTTTAGATATAGAAAAAGAAACCTTTATAATTTCATCTCTAAAAGTTGCTAGCATTCTCACCATTTGAGAGATTGCATTATTGTGTAATAAGCACATAAACATCACTGAATCTACTGAAAGATTCATAAGATTCTTGAGAATGTAAGGAAGAAGGGAGAAGATTTAAAAGATTGGGAACCTGGAATAAGTGAACAAAGAAAAGGGGAAAAGAAAAAAGAAAAATGCATCGGAACATAATTAAATCGTTAGAAATGCAATGAGGTTCTGCATCCTACTTTGGTGAGTGGCGTCTGGGGTCTTAAAAGCTAGCGAGTGGCCATTTAAGATGCATCAGTTGGTCCCAACCAACCTGGAGTAAAGGAGAACGAAGAACATCAAAGTCACAAGGAAGGTATTAGCCCAAGAGACAGAAAGGGCCACATAAACTGGAGAGTGCGTCAGCCTGAGACCAGAAGAACTAGATGGTGCCCGGCTACCACCAATGACCGCCCTGACAGGAAACACAACAGACAGTCCCTGATGGAGCAGGAGAAAAGTAGGGTGCAGAACTCAAATTCTAGTAAAAAGAATGGTCTGACTGAGACTGGAGGAACCCCAGAAAGCATGACCCGTGGACTCTGTCACCCCAGAACTAAAACCATTCCTGAGGCCAGCTCTTCAGACAAAGATTAGACTGGACTATGGGACATAAAATGATAGTCGTGAAGAGTGTGCTTCTTAGCTCAAGTAGATACGTAAGACTAAATGGGCAGCTCCTGTCCGGAGATGAGATGAGAAGGCAGAGAGGGTCAGGAGCTTGTTGAATGGACTTGGAAATCGGGTGGAAAGGAGGAGTATGCTGTCACAGTATAGGGAGAGCAATTAGGGTCACATTACAATGTATAAATTTTTGTATGAGAGACTAACCTGAATTGTAAACTTTCACTTAAAGTACAACAATAAAAAAAATATGATGAGGGAAGTGTTCGTAAAATAGAAGAAATAACATGCAAATTGGTAGGATTTAAGACTAACAGTTTTGAAAGATTAAGGTAAAATGAGCCAAAAAAAAAAACTCAGCAAAACTCAGCAAAATCTCCTTTCTGTATGTTCCAGAGGCAATTTGCAGCTAATACTTTCAGATTATTGTGGTATGCCTACCTCTCCAGCTCGTTTGTAGTTATAACTAGGGCAGGGATCAAGTTTATATATTTGGTGTCATATCCTCAGCACCTAGAACTGTCATGGTAAGTGCTCAGGAAAAAAAGTGTTATTTTAAAACGGAAATGAATGATATAAGCAGGTAGAAACACCCCCACATTCCCCACCACAATTTGGAGTCGTTACTATTAAGTAGTAAAAAAAAAAAAAATTAGAGATTGTGGTGTGATTTTTTTTTTTAATTTAATTTAATTGGAAAAAAAATACTGCAAGCGGATAATTACTGATGCATTCATTCAGCAAATATTTGTTGGAGTCCCCGGATGGTGCAAACAGTAAAGACCTTGGCTACTAACTAGGAGGTTGGAGGTTCAAATCCACCCAGAGATGCCTTGGAATAGAGGCCTGGTGATCTGTTTCTGAAAGATTGCAGTATTGAAAACCTTATGGAGTGCAGTTCTACTCTGCAACTCATGGGGTCTTCATAAGTCAGAATCAACTCAACAGCAACTGGTTTTTTTTTTTTTTTTTTTTAATGTAGCTGGTACTGGAGATAAAAATAAATAAATAAGTAAACCTGTTGCTATCAAGTCGATTCTGACTCGTAGCTACCCTGTAGGACAAGGTTTCTAAGATGCAGCTGGTAGATTTGAAGTGCCAACCTTTTGGTTTAGCCGAGTTCTTAACCACGGCACCACCAGGGCTCCAGTACTGAAGATAAATGTGAGGAATTTAGATCTAGCCCAGGTTCTCATGGAACTTTGAATATAGTAGGAGATACATTATTAAAATATGTATACAAATAATTTAATTAACTGAGGTAAGTGCTCTGAAACAGAAGTACATCATTCTTTGAGATGTGTAAGTCTGTTAGGAGGGTGGGTGGGAGAACAATGAATGACATTTAAGCTGCAGGATGACATAGACATTAGTCAGGCAAAAAGTGACGTGTGGGAGGATAATTCCAGGCAAAAAGTGATGTGTGGGAGGATAATTCCAGGCAGAAAGAAAAGCAGATGCAAACTGAGGAAGGGAAGAGTTTCGACTATTCCTAGAACTATAAAGAATCCACTGTAGCTAGAGTATAGTGGGTAAAGAGAAGAGAAGTGATTGACAAGTAAGTCAGGGTCAGTTCGTACAAGCATGGGTAGACTTATGGGAAACCGTTGAAGGACTTTAAGGAGAGGAATAACTATTAGATTCAAAATGTTAAATGTGTACTGTAGAAGTTGGATGAATATGGTTTGGAGTGTATATGGAGAAACAAGTTTTGAGATTATTGTAGTAACAAAGGTGAAAGAAATTTGTGGCTTATACTAAGGTGGAAACTTTGGACACGGTGACATGTGAGTGATTTAAGATACAGTCAAGGGGTAAAATTGATGTCCTGGTGATTATTTGGATATAGAAAGGATAACACAAATAAGTAAAAGAATGACTTTCTGGGTTCTGGTTTAATTAAGTAAACATGATGAATGTGCCATTTACTGAGAAGAATGAAGGAGAAGGAATGATTGTGGGTACAGTTTGGGATACATTCAGTTTAGATGCTAACAAGCACATCGAAGCAGCAGTGTCAAGTAGGTAGTTGAACTTTTGCCTTTGTGTCTCCACCTAGTGCTTCTGTTCTTGTTAAACTGCGTTGCTTAAGTTTCGGCCAAAGGCACCTGTAAGTTACATCAGTGAAAAGATACTGAAGCCCTTTAAGGTGAAAAGGGAATTATAGTATTTTAGAATGCAGTATTAATATATAGAAAAAGTTTTATTTTTCGTAGTTACTTTGGGTCACAGAAAGATATAATTTAGGAAGTCGTTAGGTAAAAAAAGAAACAGAAGATGAAAGAATAAAAACAGGACATTGTGAAAATGGAAGATCTACACTCATATTTATGCAGCATAGACTATGCTTGTTAATTTTAGTATGACCCATTTAGTTTTTACAAGTGGATTTTGGAAATAAAATGGTTGTAATTAAGAAGGAAAGAGGCTAATGAAGAATAATGCTTTAGATCTTTCTGTTGACTTTACTCCTGGGGACATGTAAATGATTGGAAAATTTCTCAGAGTTCCCCCTCCGATTTTTTTTAAACACCTTTTCTTTCTTCCCTTTCTGTTCTTTGCTCTACCCGCACATCTTTTTTTTTTTTTGTCGTACTGAGGTGTCTTTTGTGTTGCTGTGATGCTGGAAGCTATGCCACCAGTATTTCACATACCGACAGGATAACCCATGGTGGACAGGTTTCAGCTGAGCTGACAGACTAGGAAAAAGGACCTGACAGTCTATTTCTGAAAAAAATAACCAGTGAGGGACGCAGGCAGACATGGCTATGGCAGCAAGCTTGTCTGTTTTCCCATTCTTGCCTATTCTGTGATATTCTTTGGACTCAGGCAGACATGGCTGTGGCAGCATGCTTGTCCGTTTTCCCATTCTTACCTATTCTGTAAAATTCTTTGGACTCAGGCAGACATGGCTGTGGCAGCATGCTTGTCTGTTTTCCCACTCTTGCCTACTCTGTAATATTCTTTGGACTTGGGTAGACATGGCTGTAGCAGCATACTTGTCCGTTTTCCCACTTTTGTCTGTTCTGTGATATTTCCTTGGATTTGGGCAGACATTCTAGCTCTGGCAGCATGTTTGTCCGCTTCCCACTTCTGCCCTTTGTGAATATATACTGAATAAAGCTTTCTTTTTGCTTTGCTAAACTTTGTGATGTTTTTCCCCTACAACAGTTAATGGCATAGTCAGCAGGATCTGAAGCTACCAATCCAGTCAACCTCAAAGAGACCTGGACTGCGGAGCAGAAGCCAGAAAAGAAAGGTCCTATCTTCTGGGCCCACGTGTACCCACCGTATGTCCCTTTGACATTGATGGGGTGAGTGCTCTCAGAAAACGAACCTTTGTTTATTTTTTTGTTGTTCTGTTTCTCATGTTGTGTTTTGTTTGAAATATTTGTTTGTAAAACCGGTTGATTGATTAAGGAGAATCTGTCTTAGATTTTTGCTTGATCATTTGGTTAAGAGTGACGTTTAGTAACTCTTTAAGTGAACTGCAGTTTAGGCCTGGATTCAGGCATTTGAAGAGGTAATTCTATTTTCAAAGAGCTTTAAGCCACTATAAGCCACAAAAATTCTGGCATGGGTCGACCGGAAAAAGCCATTAGGGCGGTCTCCGGCGCTCATCAGGAGCTTTAAAGTTTCCCATGACAGGATAGGGTGGTCAAGAGACAAGCTAGAGCCCTAGGCTGCCTGCCACCCACAAGCAAAATCTCATGCAACGAAGGTACACATTGGTCTAAGCAAAACACTGTCCAAACCCCACGACATTCCTCATTAGGTTTCTTTTATGTGGCTCAGAGAAAACCTGGAAAATATTGCTCTGTTTTGCCAAATTCGCAGGGAGAGGTGGCAGCTCCTGACCTGTGTTTTGATATTTAAGGGAGAAGTGGTAGTTCTGTACCTGTTTTTTTTTTTCATTGAATTGAGTCGATCTTTGCAAAAATTGTGATATACACTTTTAGAAACTAGGATCCCCATATCCTTGTTTTGTGTGGTATTATCTGGTGAGTTTATGTGGTCTTTCTGTCTCCTTTTGTTCTAAGAGCTTGCTTCTGGTCTAGAGCATTGTGTCTAAGTTTCTGTCTTGTATCAGGTTGGAGGTCGTGGCTAAGAATTGCTGATTTTTGTAAGGCTAGTCATGGAACCTCAGTTCTTTCTTCATCCAGAAAAAACTGCATCTTGTGTCTGTCTTATGATTTAGATTTTTAAAAGCTACTTGGAGAAACTTTGATATAAATTGATCTATTTGAAAAGTACACTGAGATCTTTATGTTTTATACTATGTCAATCTTAAAAGTGAAGGCTTTTTAAGTAACTTAAGCTAGATATTATATGAAATGTGTTTTATTTAAGGAAAAAGGATAGTTTTGTCTTAAAGTAAAAGGAGCTGTTCCAGAACAGTAAAAAAGAAAGAAATTAGCTATCTTTTGTCTTTCAAAATGCCTCCGTCAATTTAAACATATGTAAATGTCTTCCATGAGTCTAGAGAGTGAGGGTGGGACACGATCAGGCCTCCCCAGCTCCCGTCTCCAAGGTCATGTAGCTCCAGGGAAGCTTTTGAAAGACCCCTTTCCAGCTAGGTGGAGACTCTTTTAAGACAAAAGATAAGAAAAATTGCTGCTTTGCTATAGTTATCAGAAATTGGGTAGATCCTAATCATAGAACTGTAAACAAGTTCTCTCTATTACAGGGGAACTTTAAGAAGTAAAAAAAAAAAAATAGAAATCACAATGAGATACACCTGAAGTGGCCTGGAAAAATGTTTCCAGCACTAGCCAAACACTTAAGGTTATATCCATATCAATGAATTGGTCAAGTGAGCAGAGACTTGTGATTTCTAAAGCCAGTGGATATAATCTTTAAGAGCTAAAAATTAGATTGGGAAAAATATGAGTAGTAGTAAAAGTTGAATGAAATCTTAGAATACTTAAATAGATTTTTCTTTCAACACCAGTTATGTTTTATGATATACAGGCTTAAAATAATTCCAAAAGACATTTTAGGTAACTTAAAGATATTAAATTGAGTTAATAGATATTTGTCATAACTTAAGTTCATATGCTTTGTCTTTTTATGCCACAAGAGGATACATATATATATATATATTTAAGTCTGCTAATGAGTATTCATTTTTGCCATTTAAAGGGATACACTATAAGAGGTATGCAACAAAGGCAACGTTTAAGAGGTTTATTGAAAAAGAAATTTATTTGATATGGTCAAGTTTTATCTAAAGTTTAATGGTTTAATTTATGAGATTTTTAGGAGTTTTGATGTTAAGTAGCATATAAAACAAATAATTGAGTTTCTTGCAGTTAAAATAACAAAATTTTCTTTGATTTCTGAGTTAAAGCGTTAATTTATTCTTTGTGTAATCTGCTTGGAAAACAAAAGTTTGGCCTCTCATTAGAATAAGATTCCTGAGTCTGAATACTAAGCCGCATGGCTTTTAGAAAAGAAAACTAAGGTTTTTACTTTAAGATCTTTGGTTAAATAACTTATTTCTTTATTGTTAACTTGGTCCCAACTTTATGTTTTTTGAATCTAGCATTATCAAAGCCAGTGGTTTGATTGGGGAATTCATATCATTTACCTATGAAGTTTTTTTATTACTATTCAGGTATTTAGAGATTTGATAATCTTGGTATATCCTGACTATATAGTATTTTGTCTCAAAATTATTATGCATTATATCTGAAGCTCTTTGAATACGGTTAATGAATATATTTAGAAATATTTTTTATCTGAAGTTTTTTTAACTGATTTTATTTGGTTTTTATGTTGGGCTTGAAATTAATTTCTATCAGGTCTTTTACTGTTAAGAATATTATGTTTATCAATTAATCATGGACATATTAAGTTTTGTCATCTGCAGATAAGTTTTTACTTTGCTGATTTGCTGAAAA